>NC_039358.1:154709881-155027760 GCF_003573695.1 Papaver somniferum | reverse complement strand
CAAGTTAGGGTTTCGAAATTTGGGGATATTTTGTAAAACTATAAAAGGCAACTGATGTGTGATGTAAAGGCTTATGCTGGGTTAGCAGCCAGTGTCCAGAACTGTTATGTTCTGTTAATGTTTTTTTTTTGAGTCTCTTCAATTTGTGCTGTTTCATGCACTGTTCCTGTTTAATCATGTATGTGTTCTGTTCAAATTGTTGTTCATGTTAAGCTGCTGTTAATGTGATGTTTGTGATGTTTGTTCCTTCATTGTTCATCTTTTGTTCATTATTTATATTTTCCTGTTCTCTAATGTTCTTGTTATGTATGTTCTAAACCTCAAATGCTAGGACTAGATGAAACCATGAATCAATAAGATAGTCTTCATCATGTGCAGCTCATGTCCAATGTTGTTAATCCCTTAGACTAGTTGTACTTTAATCAGACAATTAGTACTTTGGTAACTATTTTAGCTGTGAGTAGAATATCCCTTAGGTTAATGGTGGATTCAACATCCTAGTGTTCTTTCATCTCTCTTGTTTTGTCAACTGTTAGCTTCTCAAATGTTAGGATTAGTTTACTGTTGTGTGTCAATGCTAGGTTAGAGCCTTAGAGCATTGAGTTGATTGAGCAGTGGGGAGAAACTAGTGCTCACTAGTGACTGTGAGCAAGCTGGTTCTCTTCCCACTCTAGATGAATGCCTAAAGCCATTGCCTTGGCTTTGCTTTTTTTTTTTGTCACTGTCACTGCCACACCATCACTGCCTTTGGCCATTGGCCACTGTTTTTCTTCATTTTCCACTGTCCATTTTTCCTATATCAATTTTCACTGTTCTTGGCTTAGTGCCACCATTACTTCACTGCCATCTCTTCTTTTCTCCTTGCCTTGCTACTCAGCTGCCTTGACCACTGCCCTGCAACCCTGCTGCTGCTGCTTTCCTTCCTCTTGCTACTGCTGCTGCTACTTCTTCTCCTGTTGCTGCTCCCAGCTCCTGTTGCCTTCACTTCTCCAGCCTTGCTGTGCTCCTGCCAGGCCCAGCCTTGTTTGCTGCTGCTCCAAACAGCTAGCTTAGAACCAAAGACTAAAAGCCCAGGTTCATAGCTAAAAAGCCTAGCTCCAGCTAAGGCCCAAATCATACCAAAAGCCCAGGTTAAGGCCTAAGGCCCAGTTCACATCAAAAGAACCCAAGCCTAAGTTTAAGGCCAAAGCCTAGTTCACAGTTCATTATCATTCAAAGGCCCAAGGCCTAAAGCACTTCATCATTACAACAAACCCATTAAGCCCAACAGTTCCAAAGGGTATTCATAACCCATTGGTACCACAACCCTTTGATACCTAAAGCCCAATAGCCAACTAGAACCCAAAATAGCTAAACACTACAAAACACTCCCAATCTCTGTGGATCGACCCGTACTTGCACGAGGTACAACTGACGACCGTGCACTTGCGGTATTACTGTAGGCCCGTTTTCATTTCACTTCAATTTTATACGCTTTCCCGGGTCCACCAAGTTTTTGGCGCCGCTGCCGGGGACTGGTGCTGTGTTTCTCTAGTAGTTTTATTAGCTATTTTTGCATTTCACTGCATAGCATTTGCATCTGCATCTGCTTCACTTCATTTGCTGTTGGACCTGCTGTTCTGAACCAGTTTTTCCTCTGTTGGGACGCCACCAAGGAAAAGAACCAAAGCCCAACTGGGTTTTTGCAACAATATCAGAGCAGCTGGGTTGTGCTTAAAAGGTAACCCATTTAAGAGAACCCGAATTGTGGGCTTGTAATATTAAAGCCAATTTTTGGGCTTTTTATTTTCTGTTGGGTTTGTAATTAATTTTTGTGGGCTTGTTTGTTTAATTTGTGGGCTTGTATTTAATTTTTGTGAGCTTGTTTAATTTGGACTTGTATTTTGTATTCTGGGTTTTTAAACCCAGCTGAGCTTGTAACCGATCACGCTAGGTTAACTCGTTAGTGGGCCGAGTACCCAAATTCTAGGCCGAGATTTTGGACTCAGTTTCACCAAACGTTTTCAAACCAGCTGAGCCAAAGCAAACACAAAACCAACAGTGGGCTTGCTCCCATTCAAAAACCAAATTTTATTTTCTGTTAAAAAAAAAAAAAAAAAAAAAAAAAAAAAAAAAAAAGAAAACCAAAATTTTGCTCCTAATTTCAAAAACCAAAACTTTTCTCCCATTCAAAAACCAAATTTTACTTGCTCCCATTTTAACAACCAAATTTTTCTTCTTCTTATCCCATTAAAACCAAACTTGCTCCCAAATTTTAAAAAACCAAAAAATGTCCCACCAAAACCAAATTTTTCCCAAAAATCCAAACCCTTTAAAAAACCAAATTTTGAGCTTTGTAAACTCTTTACTTAGCCTTTGAGCCCCATCATGAATAGATCTTTTCTACAGTTGGGGAGTACAACAAATCCCTTAGAGAACTTGCATATGGACAAACTTCACGTTATGAACCTTCCACGGACCATGATGTCAATATTCATAGGAATTATTATGGACATTTTCAAAGTCCCGAGCCGCAATACATGAACCCTAATGACTATTCATACGTGCATCATTCATCGCAACGTGAAAATGAACATTCTGCTAGAGCCTCACTCACACAATCATCACTTATGGATCAAATAGAAGCTCGAATCACAGCTTTAGAAATGCAATCACATGAGGAATCTGTCACATCTAATTTTCTTAGGCAACCTGAAATCTATGCATGTCCCGCATGTGGTAGTTTAGACCACCCTGTTGAGAATTGTCATATTTTGCATAATTTTAGGCAATCTAGAGAAAATCCAAGGTATGAAATGCCCATAAATTGTGAGAATGGTAGTCATTGGGACCATAATCAATCCTTTGAGGGTTGCGATCAATATTTTGTAAACCCTAATGACCATGCACACATGTACCATTCACCACAATTTGAACATGAAGAATTTGGTACTCCCATGAATTTAGACTCCACCACAGAATCTTTAAGACTCTGCAAGCAAGACTATGATAGATCTACATCACGAATTCATGCATATTTAGATCAGATTTTGCTTCACCTACAAAAGGAGGAAATTCATGAGGAAATGTATGTTGTCCCTAATGAAGTGTCTAGTCCCATTCATGAAAATAATGTTGAATATGAACCTAATTTAGAGGAACATGAATCGACTAATGACACCACCACTGTTAATGAGGACCAATATGCATGCTACCATGATGATGATTATGATAATTATGATGATATGTTAGAAGAACATGAAAATATTGTGGAACCTGTTGGTTCAAAAACATATGGCTTCTCGCCCTCGACCTTCATGCATGTTGTTCTTTCTAATACTCATTGTAATTCATATGATTTTGATATTGACATGGGATTCGTACAATTATTCTGTGAAGATGAGCATGACATAGGAATAGTTGAATCTTCTGTAGACACTAATATGCATGAAAATATATTTGATGTGTCTGATTCTCTACCTAGGTCACATTGTGATATTTCTCCTGATTTGCCGATGCATGAGAATGAATCTGTTGATGATGTTGATGACTCTGATTGTGATCTTGCCAATTTTTTTGATGATTGTGAGCATGTTGTGACACTTGTAGAAGACTTAGGAGATGTTGATGTGATTAATAATGATGTGCCTATCTTCCTACATAAGTCACAATCTGATGGCCTTCCATCCAACCTAGATTTGGTTTGTACCGATATTGTCAAACCAATTTTTCTGAGAATGCCCAACCTAGGTTTGGAACTGTGTGCTTCCCAAGTCCTCTTGGACTATTTTTCTTCTAAGTATAATACATTTGAGGAACCACAGTTGGAATTAGCATGTTTGCCCGTCCCTAGCACAGTTCATTTCGAGCTAGACCTTGTGCATGATGAACCCCCGAAACTGCGCGATTTTGTTTTCAAAATTATATCTTCTGTAAAATCCAGGTTTGGGGGTAGCTCATTTTGTTTCACAGCTTCACTTGCATGCCTATCATATTATTATTGTGTGAAGCTGTTGAAACCTCTACACTTTGTCTTTTGGGTTGATCCTCAACTCTTTAGATTGTTAGTGTATGGTGAATTTTTGTATATAATCCAGTAGATAAAATTTCTTAAAAACCTTTTTGTTCCTTTTGTATAAATTTTGCTAATCCAATATGATCTCGGCTGACATATGTTGGATTCTTGCCTTGAATAACGGAGTTCTAATATTGCTTTCGCCGAAATCGGGTATTCTCTTTCCTTTTACTCTACTCAACATGATCCTCTTCATATGTTGTATTATAATTTTGTTCATATTTTGAAACATTGAGGACAATGTTTAGTTTAGGTTTGGGGGTGAAAAGTAGATACTTTGATAATATGCCATAATTGAAAACAAAACTCCATCTTTTTGAAAAAATTGAAAAATTCCAAAAAAATTAAAAAATCAAAATTAAAAATTAAAAATTGAAAAAAACATAAAAAATGGAGCTCATTTACCTTGAAATGTTGACTCTTGTGCAAATATGTAATTATTAGGAGTCTTAGTCTAGATATTTAGGCACCCTGATTCTATCACAATTCACATAGTGATAAGAAATTTGCACGCGTACGATCTACCAATACATGTATGGCCTCGATCTTCAAGGTGTTTGATAGGAAGTCACGATTGCCAATCACTTTAGAATACTGAACGAAACTTGACTAGCTTGTTCTTTGGTTGGTTGGGATAGAAGGTGGAGGTTACATTAAGAAAAACAACCATCGAATTTAACTGGGTGCATCAAAAAGGGCTACCTCTTGCAAAGTGTCATGTAATCTTTTGTTTCCTTTTGTATATGTATCAAAAGTGTTTCCTTTTCAAAAAAAAAAAAAAAAAAAAAAAAAAAAAAGATGATTTATATATTCAGAAAAAAAAATCAAAAAAAAAAAAAAAAAAATGAAAAAAATCAGTCAAGTATTTATCAATTCCATCCTCTCTTGTTCCAAAATAAAGAGAGTAGTCAATGTAAATAAGAGTCGTGTAAAGAGTCATTTTGTTGTTTCATTGTAATAAGCAAGGAGGGTGTATGCCATTGATGTACAACGCGAGTAATTGTGAAATACCTCCAACTCATTCACAATTCTCGTAAAGTCCGGACAGCTAGCTAGATTTCGACCTTGGTTCTTAGCCTGAGAAACTATCTCTTGGTGATTAGTAGTCATAACTTCAGATCTTTCTTTACACATGTGTAGATACACTTTACACTCTTATCACATGTCCTTTTTTTGTTATCAGTGCTAGGATTGTGCCTTGATAGCTAGATTGACATCTCCATTTTGCTGTGAGCTTAACTGACTTGCACATGTCACATTTGATGGAATCTGAGCTTATATTTTGACCTAGAACTTTGTAGGTACGTTCTAAGCAAACCTTCACGAGACTTCAACTCGTCCACTAGGGACACTTAGTGGTTTAAAAGGCTTAGTGCATACGCTAAATGCATTCGAGAGACCAGCGACAGTGGTATAGGTAGGATTTCCTTAGTTTTGTTTTACTTGAGGACAAGTAAAATTCAGGTTTGGGGGTATTTGATGAGTGCTAAAAAGTGCATATTTCTATATATTTCTCTTGGAACTTAACTCATCTTTTGTGCATTAATTCTACATTTTATCCCATATTCTGTATTTTCATTGTTTTCAAGAATAAATCTTTTTATTAATTAATTTTGCATTTTTAGGTACTAAATAAAGCATGGTTATCTCACGGAGCGAAAAGAGCAAAGGAACGGCAAAGACTCCCGCTAGGAGGAAGCGAAGAATGATGTTTGCAAGAGCCGGATCAACGAGAAGTGGGCTTGAAGAGGAAGAATTGTTCTTAAAGAAGATATGGGCTTGGCATACCCAAGGCCCAAAACCCTTACCCAAATCCATTTCCATTATCCATACCCATTTCCATGAGAGCCGTCAGATTGGATCCATCTTGTCATCCAACGGTCGCCTCATCATTGTGCATCAAAATCCGAAGCTCCTGTCAAACACCATAGTACCTAACTCCATCTGAAGCCGTCAGTTTTGTTGTATCTCATAATCCAACGGTCGCTACATACCTCTCCATCGTAGCCGTTCGATTCAATCTATATGGGATCATCCAACGCTCTTTACTTGCTGTTCATCAAAGTTCGCTACAACAACAAACCACAAACCCTCTTCCACCCTAGCATCCAAAACCATCGACTTCACCCAAACAAGTTCTTCTTCCACAAATCTTTTTTCCCCAAAAACTCTCTTCTTCCCCCGACAGTTGCAGTCGAGCTCTGCTCCTGCCTCTCTTCCATGTCCACTGCCACCCTGCCATCGCCACTTCCTCCACTGTCACCAAACACCACCTACACGCTGTAGCTACCTCCCCTACCTCTATAGCCATCTAACTCATTGATTTTTCACCACTGAAACCCTAGGTGATAAATCAATAAATTAGGTGAGGCTATAAGACGCAATTGAAGACATGGAGAGGAGCAGAGAAGAGAGAATAGGCATGGGTCGACATCAATTCAGGGATTAGGTGAGTGGACTTTTCAATTCAAAAATTAGGGTTTGCAAGTTAGGGTTTCGAAATTTGGGGATATTTTGTAAAACTATAAAAGGCAACTGATGTGTGATGTAAAGGCTTATGCTGGGTTAGCAGCCAGTGTCCAGAACTGTTATGTTCTGTTAATGTTTTTTTTTTTGAGTCTCTTCAATTTGTGCTGTTTCATGCACTGTTCCTGTTTAATCATGTATGTGTTCTGTTCAAATTGTTGTTCATGTTAAGCTGCTGTTAATGTGATGTTTGTGATGTTTGTTCCTTCATTGTTCATCTTTTGTTCATTATTTATGTTTTCCTGTTCTCTAATGTTCTTGTTATGTATGTTCTAAACCTCAAATGCTAGGACTAGATGAAACCATGAATCAATAAGATAGTCTTCATCATGTGCAGCTCATGTCCAATGTTGTTAAGCCCTTAGACTAGTTGTACTTTAATCAGACAATTAGTACTTTGGTAACTATTTTAGCTGTGAGTAGAATATCCCTTAGGTTAATGGTGGATTCAACATCCTAGTGTTCTTTCATCTCTCTTGTTTTGTCAACTGTTAGCTTCTCAAATGTTAGGATTAGTTTACTGTTGTGTGTCAATGCTAGGTTAGAGCCTTAGAGCATTGAGTTGATTGAGTAGTGGGGAGAAACTAGTGCTCACTAGTGACTGTGAGCAAGCTGGTTCTCTTCCCACTCTAGATGAATGCCTAAAGCCATTGCCTTGGCTTTGCTTTTTTTTTTGTCACTGTCACTGCCACACCATCACTACCTTTGGCCATTGGCCACTGTTTTTCTTCATTTTCCACTGTCCATTTTTCCTATATCAATTTTCACTGTTCTTGGCTTAGTGCCACCATTACTTCACTGCCATCTCTTCTTTTCTCCTTGCCTTGCTACTCAGCTGCCTTGGCCACTGCCCTGCAACCCTGCTGCTGCTGCTGCTTTCCTTCCTCTTGCTACTGCTGCTGCTACTTCTTCTCCTGTTGCTGCTCCCAGCTCCTGTTGCCTTCACTTCTCCAGCCTTGCTGTGCTCCTGCCAGGCCCAGCCTTGTCTGCTACTGCTCCAAACAGCTATCTTAGAACCAAAGACTAAAAGCCCAGGTTCATAGCTAAAAAGCCTAGCTCCAGCTAAGGCCCAAATCATACCAAAAGCCCAGGTTAAGGCCTAAGGCCCAGTTCACATCAAAAGAACCCAAGCCTAAGTTTAAGGCCAAAGCCTAGTTCACAGTTCATTATCATTCAAAGGCCCAAGGCCTAAAACACTTCATCATTACAACAAACCCATTAAGCCCAACAGTTCCAAAGGGTATTCATAACCCATTGGTACCACAACCCTTTGATACTTAAAGCCCAATAGCCAACTAGAACCCAAAATAGCTAAACACTACAAAACACTCCCAATCTCTGTGGATCGACCCGTACTTGCACGAGCTACAACTGACGACCGTGCACTTGCGGTATTACTGTAGGCCCGTTTTCATTTCACTTCAATTTTATACGCTTTCCCGGGTCCACCAGTTATCCGATAGGCAAGATAAAGAAATCACAAACATCTTCGTCTCATTGTTTGCGATTCCTCGACAATCTGCTTGTGTAGTCAGGAAGGATTATAGAGAGGTGATTGATTAATCTAGGTTGTTCTTCGGGAATATAAGACCGGATTATCAATTGGTTCATGTTCACCTTGATTTTATATCAAAAGAAGGAACAAAACCTAGGGTTTATCAGTGGGAGACAGATTTATCCTTTTATAGACTTTTCTATGTGAGACAGATCTGTTTATTATCAAGTTTGTGATTTTGTTTTGTAGCAACTCTTGGTTGTGGGTGAGATCATCTAAGGGAATCAAGTGCGCAGTATCCTGCTGGGATCAGAGGCGTAGGAGTACAACTGTACCTTGGATCGGTGGGAGACTTATTGGGGTTCAACTATAGTCCAATCTGAAGTTAGTTTACAGTAGGCTAGTGCCTGTAGTGGCTTAATACAATGTGTATTCAATCTGGATACGGTCTCGGGGTTTTTCTGCATTTGCGGTTTCCTTGTTAACAAAATTTCTTGTGTCTGTGTAATTTATTTTTCACATTATATTTTATATAATTGAAATAATACAGGTTGTGCGTTCGTGATCATCAATTGGAAATCCAACCTTTGGTTTTTGATTGATATTGATTGATCCTTGGACATTGATCTTTGGTACCGTCCAAGTATTCCTTGTATTTTATAAAGACTCGCTATTGTTTTTAGCTTGAGTAAAAATCAAATCAAGAGAGAGATATTAACTCCTTGAGATACTTTTATCTAGATTCAGTCTGAATGTCTAGTTGATTCTCTAGAAAAGTATTTCAGATTTAGTTCATACAGATTGTTAAGCGAAATATTGGGTGGTGTTGTTACACCCCCGTTTTTTCAATTGGTATCAGAGCAGGCAAACACGGTACACCTAATAAGTTTGTGTTTGTTCGTTCCATATAAATTTCCCTATGGGAAATTTCTTTGGAAAACTTGCTCCTAGCGTCTGGAACGCACGCCAGAATTCCTTAAAGATTGTTCAAAAATTGTTATGGTTAAAACCTCTGGGTTCTCATGATAATCTTACTTCATATAAAAGGGGAGATTTAGATGTTAAGAAGCAATCTGAAGGAAAAAATAAAAGGAAAGAAAAATTGGGAAAACGTTCAATACGCTCAAGGAATCTCTATGAGGAATACTATCGTGATGGATCAATTGATAAAGATATGTTTAAAGCGTTCGAAGGCGTTTTTAAATTCTTAGAAATACTTAATTCTGTTAAGTCTAAGAATCTTTCCGGAAAGGGTGATGGTCGTTTTAAAACTGTTAATACTGAACAACCCAGATATCGGAAATATCCTTCTTCTAGCCCGAACCAACAATTGATAGAAAGCTCTAGCTGCCCTGACTATCATCATTATTTTGATTATACTACATGGACTGTTCACACCTATCAACCAGATGTATCGCATGAGAATTCCTCTGCGCATTATGCCTCTTGGTAACAAGACTGGATTTTCCCCATTTGTACATATCTTGATGTGAGGCAAGAAATTGTTGTGCTGTTGTTTGGTTAACTTTCTATTACCTCTGT
The DNA here is from genome assembly GCF_003573695.1 of Papaver somniferum. Taxonomy (NCBI): domain Eukaryota; kingdom Viridiplantae; phylum Streptophyta; class Magnoliopsida; order Ranunculales; family Papaveraceae; genus Papaver; species Papaver somniferum. The sequence goes on along the minus strand of NC_039358.1, from coordinate 155,018,143 downwards.
TTTCTTCCACTTTTTGTTGGTTGTTTACCACTTATGTGGAAAGGGCTAAGATTTTTCCTTAAGTCTTGTGGATCACGGTTCGTGTACAGCCCAAGCCCATGAATGAGGGATATATATGTGTTGATGGTCCGCGAACCTTCTCATTTCTCATCTTCCGTCCGGGTACGTGAACTAGGGTTTGTGTTTCTCCACCATTAAAGCTTCTTTGAAGAAATCAAAAGGAAGGGTGTTTGAGGTTCTCTTCAAGTAAGTAATCTCCTGTTGAGTATCTCTTTATGATGACTTCTAGAAGCATTAAAAGGAGTTCTAAAAGCTCAAAATCCTCTAGCTTGACTCCATCTTGTGATCAAAATTCTCTTAGAATTAGGTTTGTGAATGATTCTTGTGCTAGAATTTTTGATAGGATTTCTTCCAAAGGTTTTATTCTAGAAAAGAAATTGGAAACCTTTAGTGGATATGAAGAGGAATTAGCTTGCTTCAAAAAGTTTAATCTTGGGAATATCTTTAATGGCCTCGGTGAAGGTTTTGATTCTCTAACAAGGATTTTCTATGCCAACATTCATGATGTTGATTTTAAGAAGATGGAATTCAAATCCATGATAAATAGATAAAGGTTTCTTGTTAATAAAGAGTTAATTTCAAGGGTCACCAAAATACCGTTGGGAAACGTACGGATACCTAGACCAAGTGATAAACGTCCTTCATATGATGATATCTATATTGGACTTTATGGAAAGAAGGTTGTTTGGAGTCAAGGAAAGTTTCCTACTAATGATATTAGTATTTCTTTAATGGCGTTTGGAAAACTCGGTATCTCTAACCTTTGTCCCTCCACAATTGAGAATTCTTAGTGGAGTTATGAGTTTGCGGAATTGGTCTTCTTCCTTACATCTGACAATACATATCTTGATATTTCTGGCTTTATCATCTTTCAAATGATGACGATGACTTCTCACATCAAGATGTTAGGCTATCCTTGTTTGATTAGCCAAATTTTTCGTGATCGTGGACTTGATTTTATTGGAAATTCTCTTGGGGTTCCTAAACTTGTTCGTCCATGTACTTTTCGGCATATAAGGGAAAATGTTCGCAAGCGACAAAGAGGTACTTCTCTTGATGTTAAAGACCCTACCACCCTGAGGCTTATTCAAAAAGTTTAGAAGGGTGTGTCCAAGGTAAATGCAAGAGTAAAGTGCTTAAAAGATCAAGTGTCGTTAATTGGAACCAAGTGTCCCGAGCTCAATGAAGAGTTGTACTCAATTCAAGCTACTTGGAAATTGTCCGATGATGAAGGTGATGAGTAATGCATCTTCTTATTTGCCTAGTATGTCTTCTTTTTGGATTAGTTGGAAGAATAACTAGTGCTTTGAATAGCGATGATTGTGACTACACATAGCTATTTTTGTTTTCATCTTGTTATGTTATTTTTTAGGTTTATTGGTTATTAAATTCTAAAAATATTTGGAGGATGATGTTTATTGCAGTATTTTAATGGTTTGTGATATTGGAATATTTTTATGGGATATGTATTGTTTACGTCCGTGAACTTGAAGATCCCATATTGCAGTCAAAAGTAAAGTCGTTCATGAATCGGTATTCGTATTGATTAAAGGACGAATGAACTTTTGACATATACAAAAGATATGCCTATGCAGTCATGTATTTGATGGAAAATAGGATAAAATCTTTTGTTCAACAAGGATAAATTCTATTATGTCACTATGATGGAAAATCGAATAGATCCTTGTATGTTATCCACGGTATTGATCTTCATTGATCCATTTTATTATGTTTTACCGTGAAGGCTCCATTGTGTGTCTTATGTTGAGCACCTTACAACTAAGTCGATTTACCTTTGCTTTGTTGGTTGTTCCATAAGATGTTATATGTCGAGCATTAGGAACTAAATTAATAAACTAGTTTGGTTATTTAGTTAGTACTCCATAAGTCTTCTTTGTTATGTTGAGTACATGCACGGTTAAGGTTGTCATATTTTATGATGAACTTAGTCGGGGTTCCATAAGTTCTTTTACGTTGAGCCCAAAATAATTAAATTGATTACTTCGGTGATTAGTTTGGTTGTTTGTATTCCAATTAGATTAATTATAGGTTCTCTTGTAATTAATCTAGTTGAGTTTTCATATATTCCACAAGCTCTTGTGTTGAGTATATGAAAGGCTACACTATCATGTTCTTTGGTTAATGTAGTCATATATTCCGTAAAGTTTTCCTTATGTTGAGTATTTGAACGGTTAAGTTAGTCATTTCTGTGTGATTGACTTAGTCGTAGCTCCGTGAGTTTACTTTTGTGGTTTGATTTAGTTGCGTATTCCAATTGAAGTAATCATGGGTTTACTTGTGGTTAATTTGTTTGAGTTTTGGATATAGAAAATCATTCCTATGGTTTTTGGTGTCCAATAAAAAATCCTTCTTTTCTTTCGAAATTAAGGTCGCTCTTGTTGTTCTCTCTGGAATGACATCAAATGGGGGAGAGTTCTTTTGAACTTGTGCTTAATGGTAATATCTTGCGGGGAGTGCGGCTGTGGAATTTTATAGGGGTTATCTTGTATCTTAAAACTCCTTGATGAATGATATTAGCTTCATCTATTAGATTGCATCTAAATTAAGTTGTTATGTATTTTTCTTTTGGTCATGAAATGTCTCTTGTAGAAATTTCATTATGATCCCATTCTTGTACCTTTGCCAATTTTATTGACAAAAAGGGGGAGAAATATTGTAGTTCACACTACAAATACATATGGTTTTCGGATCATTGTGTAAGGGGGAGTGGTTTCCATGATCGAGATGGAGTATCGACTAAGGGGGAGTGATACATATCACCGTAGTATTATTGTTAAAGTCGTGATACAATTGGACTTTGATGTTATATAATAATACTACGACATTGTATAATAATGATCGAGAATATCGATTTCTATCATTGTTATAGCTACGGATCTTCAACAACGATGGTGCTAAACTTACAACCTTTGGGATCATTGGAGTACTTGGAAGGACGAAGATTTCAAGGAACGTTGAAGATTAGACTATGGAATAGGAGCCACTAAACTTTATCTTTTTTGTATTCCATATGTATTAATAGTTTTGTCACTAAAATTGGCAAAGGGGGAGATTGTTAGAGCATAGCTCGGTCAACCTCGCATGCGTTGTTATCTCAAGCATGTTTGTCAATGTTAGTGATCAAAACTATAAGTCTTGATTTCTAGCCTACATAGCTGAGTCTCGGACTAGGATAGAAAAGTGTAGTTGAGCTCAAGGACTTCACGGCGATTCATCATACAACGACGAAGATCTATACAAGGAACCGTGGAACTTCATCAACAAAAAGGTATGTGGAGACTTGAACTTATCTATCACTCAAAAGTCTATCTCTTCTATCTCTTACTTCTTATGAGACAAAAGTCGTATGCTATATAGACTAGATCATACACATTTGACATTTCGAGCTGAGCATTCATTGCTTATCTTTTATCTCGAAATCGTGTGTTGGTAAAGCGTTTCTCTTTGATCAAGTTTATCTTCACCTAGTGACGAAAGTCATGAAAAGTTTCAATCACTTTGAGAATTGCTCTGGCGTGAATCGGCCTGTGAATAACGGCTACATAGCGTCCTCTGAGAATGTCCCAATGATTGAAATGAGAGTTTAGATTACATAACCATGTATTCCTTGAACCGAAGTTTTCGAACTTTGTTGATCAAGAGAAATCGGGAGGATTGTGGAATTGGCTTGCCAAGTCCGCGAAGCTAGTTCGCAGACTCAGTCCGCGAACTGCCGGAAGTTTTCGACCGAGAATTTCTGCTGGGATTTTCTGAAACTCGTTTGTGTGCTTAGTCCGCGAACTCAGTCCGCGAACTGGCGCAAGTTCTCTTTCCGAGAATTTCTGCTGAGTTTGGAAAACTCAACCGATTAACTTAAGTCCGCGAACTTGTTTGTGAACTTAAGAGGTTATGATCTAAAGATGTGCTCTGAACATGAAACATTAAATTACTAAGGAATGCTTTATGCAAACCGTGGCTATAATGTTCATGAGCCGATTCAATCGAATCGAATCATCTTTGTTTCAATTGTGTCTTGTGTAGTTACATAAAATCTCATAGCAATTGAACAACTCTTTAACTAGTTCATTTGAGTCAATTGAACTAGTTATGGTGAAGAAAAACAAGGTTAATATGAAATGCTCATATGGTTAACCTTTTGGGTTACTATGTTGAACCAACATACACGTACACGTTTGGTCATGGTTTTCACGAACCCAGTAAACGTCTACCCAAGTGTGTGTGATAAGCTAAGTTTTCGATCTAACGGTTGAGAAATATTAGGTTGAATCTAAATCAGTTTTCATCTAACAATGAATAAGGATTGCTTTGTAACTAAGGCAAAACCCTGATTTGAAGGCTATATAAAGGAGACATCTAGCATTGTGCAAAACTAATCCCCACACGTCTGTGTGCTACTAGTGCGCCCGCTAGAGTCGATCTCCATTAACCTTTGATATTCTTCTCTAAAATCAGGTTAACGACTTAAAGACTTCATTGGGATTGTGAATCCAGACCGATACTACTTTATCGTAGTTGTGTGATCTGATCTTGCATCTTCTATCGTACGAGCACAATCGATTGATTGGCTTGAGATCGTGAGAGTTCTCCGATAGGCAAGATAAAGAAGTCACAAACATCTTCATCTCACTGTTTGTGATTCCTCGACAATCCGCTTGTTTAGTCAGAAAGGATTGTAGAGAGGTGATTGATTAATCTAGGCTGTTCTTCGGGAATATAAGATCGGATTATCAATTGGTTCCTGTTCACCTTGATTTTATATCAAAAGACGAAACAAAACCTAGGGTTTATCTGTGGGAGACAGATTTATCTTTTTATAGACTTTTCTATGTGAGACAGATCTGTTTATTATCAAGTCTGTGATTTTGGGTTGCTGCAACTCTTGGTTGTGGGTGAGATCAGCTAAGGGAATCAAGTGCGCAGTATCCTGCTGGGATCAGAGGCGTAGGAGTACAATTGTACCTTGTATCGGTGGGAGACTGATTGGGGTTCAACTATAGTCCAGTCCGAAGTTAGTTTGTAGTAGGCTAGTGTCTGTAGTGGCTTAATACAGTGTGTATTCAATCTGGACTAGGTCCCGGGGTTTTTCTGCATTTGCGGTTTCCTCGTTAACAAAAATTATGGTGTCTGTGTTATTTCTTTTCCGCATTATATTTTATATAATTGAAATAATACAGCTTGTGTGTTCGTGATCATCAATTGGAAATCCAACCTTTTTTTTTGATTGATTTTGATTGATCCTTGGACATTGGTCTTTGGTACCGTCCAAGTATTCCTTGTATTTGATAAAGACTCGCTATTGTTTTTAGCTTGAGTAAAAATCAAATCAAGAGAGAGATATTAACTCCTTGAGATACTTTTATCTAGATTGAGTCTGACTGTCTAGTTGATTCTCTAGCAAAGTATTTCGGAGTTAGTCCATACAGATTGCTAAGCGAAATATTGGGTGTTGTTGTTAGACCCCCGCTTTTTCACTCCACATCTTCAACAAATTAAACTCTAGCTGTAGCTTTCACCCAATACGCAACATCAAATATATCATCATTAAGGTCAGCAGCGTGGGCTGGTTTTGACTGAGTACAACCACTGCTACTAGCCTGAGAATGTTTGGAAATGGGTACCTCTTCAGCTTGTTGTAGCAAATCCATGAAACTCAGTTTTCTTGATCCATCTTGTGGTGATTTATCCACACTATTTAGCCTTGGGGATCTTCTAGGTGTAGTTTTCTTACTATTTGTCTTCTTTGGTGTATAATTTGGAGTCCCAAACACTGTATCCTTCATCCCGTCCACAAACATATACACCCCTCATCATTCACATAAGAATCCTCCTAAAAAGTATCAAAATCATCATTATTTATCAATGGCTCTGACAGACATGGATCCTTAAACCAATATTATATATATATAAAGAAAAATTCTCTTTAACATCCAAAGACAAACTAGTATACACCATATATTCAACCTACCTCAAGTCTGTTTCATCTCGAATGGCAATCATGAAATACCAAAGTCTCATTCCTTAGCTCCACATACACACTAATATTCCTCAATTTGAACAGACTGCGACACAAATAAAAAAAATCAGATAAAATCCCCAACTGAAACTAATTAAAACAAATAAAATCCCTCAATCAGCCAAATTACACCCTAATTAAACAAATAGCATCTGAATTTCAATTAAACCATAATTACAAAAGGGGGAAAATAGAAACCCAAATAAATCCCCCACTGAAACTAAATTTGAAAGGAATGAAACCTAAATAACCTAAATAAACCCTAATTAAGCACTAATTCATAAAAACAAACACTCAATCACGAAATTTATACCTTAATTAAACAATAAACTCATGAATTTCAAATAAACCCTAATTACAAAAGGGGGAAAAATAGAAACCCTAGAAATACAAATCAATCGATCAATTACCTATAAAAACATTGATTTTCATCATATATTTTACGTTAATCTCACCCTGATTGAGAGTATTTCAATCCCGATTTGTACCTCATCTTCACTTTATCAAAACCGTCTTTGAAACCCTATATATCCAGAATTTGTCTTCCAAATACGATTTGGTTCTTCACTAACATCTACATCTTCAACAAATACGGCTTCTTCTCTCATAATCAGTTGCCCTAATCGCTTCAATACCTAACCCTAGTTTCAACAGAAGGAGAACGAAGAGAAAGAACGTGAGAGAGAAGGAAGAGAAAGAACGAGAGCGACTGAAAATTTTGAAAAAATGAGAAGTGATTACACCCCACACGTCTTTGAAGTGGGTAAGGGCATAGTGGTAATTTTTTGGGCCGAATTTGACTTATTCAACGCCTCTGACCGATCTGGTGGGTCCATGTGTGAAATCTAACGGAAAGGCCACTTTATAGAAAATTTTAAAACCTTGACCGTTTTACTAGTTATATGGTAGGAAGCTGGCCACTTTGTTAAGTTATCCTTTTATTTATCCAGTCCCAACTTTTTTTTATCTCTTTCTTGGTATTCGGAATATGGTAACTGATTCAAAGAATCCATGGAGTTCTTGAAACAATTAGCCTATCTTGTTATTAATCAACAATTTGGGATATAGTGGAAACAGATCTCACAACCCAAAGCGGCGATCAACAAATAGAATTTGCTACGAAAGCCAAAATAAAATTTGTTTTAGCAAGAGCGCCCAGATCCGCTATATATTTAGCATGAGTTTGCAGTTTGCCGTTATGCAGGAACTATGGCAAATGCATTAATACTTTTATAGTCATTGATGCATAATTAGTGGTATTTTTTATGGTCAACAAAAAAAATAGTAGTGTTTTTCAGGCGAACCAAAATATCAGAAGTTTAGATAGTTTGGGAAGAAAAGATAAGTCAAAAACCAGAGGAAGGTGTGGATTCGGAACTACTGTCACGTTCGATTTCACGGCCCTACACAGACTCCGACTTCTAATCCACAGACCCAAAATTAAAACAACCACCAAAAAAATCTGAAATTATCCAAACGAAATTTAATCGCCCGCCGAATTGCATTCATTTCCATCCATCTCTTCGTTTTTCTTAGCTCTCTTCGAAAACCTTTCTTTCCTAGATCCCAAATACTTAAAAAACCATGATAATCAACTTATCTGCTACGCCTCCAACTTCCTCATCAACTTCAGTGATCTCTTCATCTTCTCTAATCAAACTACTAAATTCAAGATCACCCAAAACCCACTTATCCAAATCTTCTATTTCTTTCTCTACCTCATTTCTCAGTACCAGTAACAACAATCAGTTTTTCCACCAAAAGAGAAAAAACCCACATCGAAATGATTCTTTTCAATCCTATGCAATTCCTGGATTGGAGTTTGGCGCTTTAGAGAGTGCCAAATCGGTTTTAGAAGCATCGGGAGTACTTGCAGCTATTATAATTGTTCATGAAAGTGGTCATTTTCTTGCCGCTACACTTCAAGGAATTCATGTAAGTAAATTTGCAGTTGGTTTTGGTCCAGTTTTAGCTAAATTCAATGCAGCTAATGTAGAATACTCAATTAGAGCTTTTCCTCTTGGTGGGTTTGTTGGGTTTCCTGATAATGATCCAAACAGTGATATTCCTGTTGATGATAAGAATTTACTTAAGAATAGACCCATTTTTGATAGGGTAGTTGTAATTTCAGCGGGCGTCATTGCAAATATAATCTTTGCATATACAATTATCTTTGTGCAAGTTTTATCTGTTGGATTACCAGTTCAAGAGGCGTTTCCTGGAGTACTTGTACCCGATGTGCGACCATTGTCTGCAGCTTCCCGGGATGGGTTGCTTGCTGGTGATGTGATTCGTACGGTTAATGGGTTTGAATTGCCGAAAACTGGGTCTACTTCTGTTTCGCGTCTTGTTGAGGTAATTAAGAACAATCCAGGAAAGAATGTGTCTCTTCGGGTTGCTAGAGGAGACCAGGACGTTGAAATTAGTATTACTCCAGATGAGAGTGTTGATGGAACAGGAAGAATTGGTGTTCAGTTATCCCCAAACGTTAAGATTTCAAAGGTTAAACCAAAAAATATTGCAGAGGCTTTTAATTTTTCTAGTCATGAATTTATGGGTCTCTCAGCGAATGTTGTTGATGGCTTGAAACAGACTTTTTTTAATTTTTCTCAGACGGCAAGTAAGGTTTCAGGTCCCATTGCTATTATTGCAGTTGGAGCTGAGGTTGCAAGATCGAATTCTGATGGGCTTTTTCAGTTTGCGGCTATTCTTAATATTAACTTGGCCGTGTTAAATATACTCCCTTTGCCAGCTCTAGATGGGGGTTCTTTGGCTTTACTACTCATAGAAGCAGCTAGAGGTGGAAAAAAGATCCCTCAAGAAGTAGAACAAGGCATTCAGGGTTCAGGAATTATGCTAGTTCTTCTTCTTGGCCTTGTACTGATTGTTAGAGACACACTTAACCTTGATTTCATTAAAGAATTGTTCTTATGAGTTGATGAGTTCAGTGAAGTTGATTGCAAGAGGGTCCTGAAAAAAGGAATGTGAAAGAAGGATGGCGTGATTTTGCATTAGGCTGGCTGCCGTGTTCTGTAAAGCAGAAGGTCGAATTCAGTCTCTATACTCACTTGATATTTCTGTTGCTTCCTCTTTGAGTGACTAGGTACGGGTTCTCCACTCATTTCATCTGCTATTTCGCCATTCACATGTAAATCATACTGTTTATGATACTGAAGATACAATAGGGGGTGTGACTCTTAATAGAAGTTTTGACCCTGAATCATGTAAGTTGATATATTTAAAGAATTTGCGTTCTATTATCATCTCCGGTAATTAAGGAGTTAGGAGAATTTTAAGAATAGCCTCTGCGTTCGGGTATTTAGTTTATCGTTTTGGTGCTATGCTTTAGAATATTTTCATCTATTTGGTCTTGTTCTTGCTTGACTAATTGGGAAAGGATTTCTGCTGGTTATCTTCGACTATTAAAGTAGTGGCATAATGTAACTTGTCACCTAGATTAGTTTTGATTTATGGTATGGAAACACTTTCTGTTCTGTTTTGTTGTTTCTCAGTCCATGCGTGCTTGCATCTAGTTTTTATGTCTTATCGATTTGGTACTGCGGACTGCAGTTGTCCAAATGATTTTCCACATGTTATCGGTTTAACTCTCAAGTCCTTAAAGTCTGAGCTCTGATATTCTCGTTGTGATTTCAATGGCAAAAATGAAACTCATTCTTCTGGGATATGTATGCTTCATGCAGGTCATGGAATTAGTTAAGTGCTTCTTATAGCAGTGTGGATTAGGTATTCCAAATTCCACTTTACTTGCATACAATAGTTCGAGCCAACATCAAGTAAGATACATACAGTTACTAGTTTTGGTATTGCAGGCATTTTGGTTATTGCGCTTGCCAGTATTGTCTGGTTGGAAATCAAATTACCTTCGAGAGGGAATGTGAACCTCAAAAACTATGAGGCATAAATGCCTTAATTGCTACTAGGAATTTTTTTTTAGAAAGGAATTCTGTAGAAAGAAAGATGTTTGGCTTGCCAAATTCAACCAGGGCACTTTTCCATATGGTTCAATTCCTGGTAGTCACTGCTTGAGATTAAGGATCCAAGTGATAGAAACTAATGCAGATGTTGCAGTATTACCACAAAATTATGAAAGCATGAAGCCAGTTATTATCTGTGTGAAATGGAGGTGAGAATCTTATCCAGGTCCACAGTTATAAACGATGCTGTATTGTCTTCAATTAAGACATGTTACCGTGATTAACAGCAGCAGTAGTTTGTAGTCTGTAGGTTAGAAGCCATACTAGCTTATTGTTTCATCTTGCTAGGTTTATTTGAGAAGTTAGAAAGGTTTTGCAAACATAGTTTGGCAATTGATCATCAACATCGCTCATAGGAGTACCAGTTTACCGGAGAGGTTATTGAATCCCATATAAGATAACACTTACCAGCAAAGATCGATCATGATTAACATTCTTCCTGTACCTGATTTTCCATGCCCAAGTTTAAGTAGTTGACCTGCCAGCAACTCAAGTTGAGCACAATATTATAGACCAGCATTTCATTTTGATATGAAAACTGGTGACACTAATGGTAAAGGTACCCTCCACCTTGTGTAGCGTCCTGACTCCTGAGGATCAAACGTGCATTGATATTATTGTAATTTTGGATGTGGACCAACCAAATCTAACTATCTTCCGTATTGTTACGGAGGAGAGAACATGAGAAGCTTTTAAACACATTTTCAATGTTCTATTTTTCCATTTAAGGAAGCTAGGCGTTTGCATTGCAGGGCTATCGCCTTTCAACTATCAGGAAACTTTTTAACTACTCGTATTAATAAATCTATCTTTATCTTTCTGTAAAAGAATATGTTGGTGTTTGACGGTGGTTGTGTTCTTCAATAATTACAAAGGCTAGAAAGTACTGCTTATGGGACCACTTAAGTTGACTTTAGCTTCGTTTGATTTGTTTTCTTATCATCACGTAAGAGATCGGTTGTAACCAAATTGTATATTGAAATGTACTCGGTAGCGTGCAAACGGAACACGTACTATAAAAGATGCGGAGCTGCTTGATTCCCATTTTCTTCCTCCACCTTTTCTCCCGCTTATGTGTCGAACAGAGCCACTTCCTACCATGATTTACAGGTAACATGGAGACAGACAAATAGTGCTTGTAAAACAGACAAGCAAGAGTTCGACTACCCCACAGTCCCACACGCAAAGAAGTGTAGTTCAGCGCAGCTACGCATGTACCATAGTGCACAATACAAGAGGAGGATCAAAAACAGGTAGCGGCGACCACTTGGCGGCCAAAAGCTATCACGTATAGCAGCTTGGTGATTATTAATTTTTTTTTCCTGAAAGAGAAGTTTATATTAAAAAGGAAAAAGAGAACCAATGATTAATCCAAGGTCTAAACAAATTAGACTAGGATCAACATACTTGAAAATATCATTATCGCAAGACCATAAAACTACCAACTGCTTAACCAAATCACTATTTTCTTGCACACACTTATGACGATCTCCAAAGACCCTGTCATTCCTTTCCTACTACAAAACCTAACAAATCGCATAATGCAATATTTGCCAGACCTGTCTTCCTTTACCACGCAAAACGTTGGTTGCCCAAGCTTCAAATAATTAAAGCAACATACTTGGTATAGGCCAAGCAATTCTAAAAGTTGCAATGAAGTACTTCCGAATCTCAAAAGAATATGTGCAACGAAGAAACACATGGTTCGCAGATTTCTTGACATCATTGCATAAGACGCATTGTTCACTTTCTATGTCAACACCACGATGGCGCAACATATCTCTAGTTGGAAGAGAGTCATGAAAAGTAGCCCACAAAATAAAACTCACCTTGTTGGGGATATGAGAATTCCAAAGAAAAGTATTGAAGCCGCAATCATCCAAATCACCTATGAGTTTCTCATAACAATTCGAAATGCTGAAGTTTTCCATAATCTCCATTTTGTCCTCTTCCACTAAAACAGGAACATGATGTAAATCATGTTTTAGTAAATCCCATTATAGTTGCTCATTCATATTTAAAGGCCCATTGAAATCACAAACCCAATCTTCATTCACAATCATGTCCGAGACTGTAGAATTCTTCATCCTTGCCGCCTTGAAAACAGAAGGGAAAAGGTCCTGTAAAATACTCCTATCAAGCCAATGGTCCTTCCGAAACCGAATACCCTTCACATTCCTTATTGTGAAGCTCGTCATGTTTTGGACTAATGGCACTATATTAGTAACATTCTTCCAAAGGCTCCTTCCTTGAGGAATATTATCCACATCAGGAATTAGAAGATTATTATAAGACAAATTTTCATTCATTATTTTCCTCCAACGGCTATTTTTGTTCTTCGAAAATCTCCAAATCCACTTGATTATCAAAGATTGGTTTGTTTTCCTCGGAATATTCACACCTAGACCCCCATTCACCTTTGGTATCCAAAGTTTCTTCCAAGAAACCCATACCATTTTCCTTCTACCTTCCACCGCGCCCCACGAGAAGTCACCCATAATCTTAATCATTCTCTTTTTCCCCACTCACCGGAAGATGAAAAAGCGAAAGATAATAGATAGGTAACTCGCAAGAAAACTCTTGATAAGAATTAACCTACCTGCTTTATTTAGTTGCCTTTTCTTCCACGAAGCCAGCTTTTGTTCCGTTCTGAGCAAAACATGATCCCACACTGAAGTGCTACGCGAATGAGCTCCAATTGGCATGCCAAGATATGTGAAAGGAAGCTTCTCTATCTTGCTGCCTAATTCTATGGCAAGATTATCAATCACCCCTTCGGCCCACACTAATCATGGTGCTCTTATCTAGGTTCCGCTTCAATCCCGTAATGGTTTCAAATACAACCAAAATGATGAAAAGACATCTAACTTCCTGCATTGTCGCATCAATGAAAATCAAAGTATCATCTGCAAATTGAAGATGAGATATAATAGAGTCATGTTCCACCACTTGAAAACCAAAGAGTTGACATCTCTCCACCGCATCATTTATGTAGGATCAGAATCTCGCAACAATAATATCTTAGCGAAATTATCAACAACACAACACAACAGCGTCGCATAACAATTTTAGAAATGATGTAATAAACGACATCAGCTAAAATCATGAGAAAGATATGATGATCCTGCGAAAATTAGAGAGTTTGCGAGATTAACATTTATAAGGTTGCGAGAATATCGCAAGCCGCATCCGAAAATAAAGGACAGATTAGCTGTCATCCACTATGTATTTCCCTATAAATAGTCGTTCAACTGAGAAGAGAAGAGAGATCTTTTTTGAGTAAGAAATAAGTAAATAGGAGAGAGAAAGTCTAGATCAGAGGTTATTCTTGATTCCTTTATCTTTTCTTGTAAGAATATTCAAAGATTCATCAATAAAATTAAGATTGAAAACCTAAAAATGAGTTGAGTATTAATGAAATCATATGAGGGGTGTAGTGTAGGATTTCCTGCAACTACATAATGGCGCTAGAAACAGGGACATATTGAAGATTATTCTAGAAAAAATTGAAGATTAATATTGAGATTTGTGAAGATTTAAAGTGATTGATTAAGAATTTTACATAATTTCTTGCAATTTGTTAACATTGAAGAAATGGCTAGAAGAAGAAATACATCCGAACAACCGACTACTGTTAGAAGAAGCAAGAGAATTGCTGGGAGAGAAAGAAGTGAAATAGGAGAATCTACTAGAATGAGAGGTAATAGAGAAAATCAAGTTCAACCACCAATTCAACAAACACTAGTACAAGGGAGGAATACAGAATATGATAGAGTGAGTATACACACTTGGATATCAAATTCGGCAGAAGAAGTAGAAGAAGAGCAACAAACCAGAAACCATAGACAGGTAGAGAGAAATCAAGAAAAAGATGAAGGAATAATTCATGGAGATGAGGAAATTGGAGCGTTAGAAACGTTGAGACGAAGAATACATGAATAAAGGAGAGCTGAGGCAGAAGAACATGCAAATCTAACAAGGCAAAATCACGAATTAAGGATGGAAAATATAAGACTACAGAGTAGAAGATCGAGAAGTATTACAAAATCATATTCAAGATCGACTAGAAGAGAAATAAGGAGAAACTCACCCACAATTAATGTTGGAAACAATATTCAAGAAGAAATATCAAATCCTAATGAAGAATATCGGGAAAATAGAGAAAGAGCTGATGATCGTTATGTTCCACAAAATGAAACTTTTGATGATGGGCAAAATGGTAGAAATCAAGAGAACGGACAACGTCAGGGACGAAATGACCAAGATGGCGAAGGAAATCGAGAGGAGAAAGAAGAATTTTACATGAAAGAGAAACTCAAAGAAATCAACAGACGATTGAAGAAGAAATTGAAAGACATTATGCTGAACAAGCACGTTTAATTTGCGAACGTGAAAGATTGAGAGCGGAAATGGAAGAACAAGAGCTTCAGGAGACAATTCTCCAGAACAATCATGACAATCGAGAAAGAAGGCGTACACAAAACCGGAATAACGGTAATATCAATGAAGAGTACGATAGAATAAAAAGGATGGCTGAAAGGCAGCGAATGGAATTAATAAGAAATGAAAAAAATCATGAAGGGGAAAATGAGAGACATAATCATTTGCGAATTCAAGATAGAGATGAAGAAGAAACTCGCAGAAGAAGACGAGATGAGAATAATGAAGAAGAAATGCAAAATTTCGCGAGAGAAGAAAGACATGAACGCAGAAGAAGAGAGGCGAAATTAAAAAGACCAATGGACCAAAATTCAGGTGTAAATAAACAAATCTTGAAAGAATTAGAAGAAATGAGAGGAATGCTAAATAATAGAAGTAGGCAGAAGACAATTGGATGAAGCTATAAAAGAAGCTGCGAAAACTCCATTTACAAGGGAAGTACAATTAGGAGGAATACCACCGAAATGCAATTTACCCGCATTAACCAGCATTTTTGATGGAACAACTTGTGTAATTCAACACATTAAAGCCTACGTGAGGTGCATGTTGCAATGGGAAAATCATGATGCTGTATTATGCAAGTATTTCGCATCCAGCTTAACAGGGGAGGCGTTAAAATGGTTCGAAGGTCTACCAAAGAATACAATAACATCCTTCAATCATTTGCAGACTACATTCCTAGGGGCATATATAAGTAATAATTCTTCGCGGCCTGGTATAGAAGACGTGTTTGGATTAAAACAGAGGATTGGCGAAAGTTTGAAGCACCTGACTAAAAGATGGAAAACTATGTGTAGCGAAATGGCTGGCCGTATAGATGAGAGATATCTTATATTATCATTTATCAATGCTATGTTTGCAACAAACCTATTGTATGTCCAAATTTTCATAGCCAAGAATACGATCACAATGATTGAATTGCGAGAACTTCAAGAAGAATACATTGCTCTAGAGGAAAGGCAGAATGAAATGGAATCATATCCAGTTGCGAACACCAGCTCACAAACAGCGAATGCAAGCTTATTACCCAAGCTAATAAACACAGTAGCGAATACTTCGCAAGTACAACAGGAGAAGGTGACGGGTAACAATCAACAGAAACTAGTGGCTATGGGAAGCCGAGATCAAGAGGAGTATGAAAGAGAAAGAAATTTCTACAATCGTGGTGGAAATAACAAGATTCAAAGACTCGATCAACCACAAGAAACTTATGGAGGATAAAGACAAAACTATAATAGAGGACAAGGAGGTCACAAGGTAGTATGGGAAGAAATCAAGATGACACCTCTAAATGCAAGTGTGGAGAAAATATGGGAAGCTATAATTTTAATGGATAATATACCAACACCATGGAACATGGGAACGGAACCACCTCCAAACCACAGAAGTCATGAGTTTTGTTCTTATCATCATTTTCATGGACATACAACAAATGATTGCAGAAATGTAAAAAGAATTATCCTAAGAATGATAGACCAAGGAAAATTAAACCACTTTTTGGTAGGATACCCACAATCTCAACCATTACCACCACCACCAGAGCATCACAAAATAAACACAATGAAAAATAAGGAAACATTCTTCATAGAAGTTGGTGCAAAAGCAAAGAATCTATTATGTCACTCTATCGTACATTCATACAAGACAATTGAAGATTTTCATGACAATGTTTTAAGTAGAGTGTTCGCAAGAGATAATGATGGAAGAAAAGTTATGAATATTGCGAAAATCTCGCCACTAAAGGAATGACAGAAACAGATCATTTCTTTTACCGCAGAAGAAATCCCCGAAGGTGAAGAGGTACATGATAATCCATTGGTAGTAAAATTAGAAATTAATCCAAAACCGAAAGAAGATGAGGATGATGAAGCTGAAGCTGAAGATTCATGGGAAATTAATAGAATTCTAATCAACACTGGAAGCTCTATGAACATCTTATTTTAAAAATCATACTTATAAAACTATGGGAGGAAGAGATGATGATCTTATACCATCAACATATAAGATATATGGTTTTAATGGTACTGCTAACAAGCCTAAAGGGGAGGTTACTATGCGAATTCCATTGAAGGGAATATCTTCTGAAATCTTATTCTGCGTCGTTGATGTAGAATCACCCTACAATGCATTAATTGGTCGACCTTGGCTACATGGGATTCTAGGTGTAGCTTCAACTTTCCACCAATGCATCAAATTCCCTCACCCCAGCGGTGTAGGAATTATAAAAGGAGATTGGGTTGAAGGAAAGAGGTGTTACGAAACTGAGATAGAATCTTGCGAAGGAAGAGAAAACAAGAAGGAAAATCGGCGACACAAAATCAAAGAGACACAAAGAAGTGAGAAATTGATGGTAGATGCAATCGAAAGAAAAGAAGAAGAAATGTTGCGAAACTAATGCTAGCTCAGAATAAAAATGATGAACATACCACTACCAAGGAAGCAGTAGCAGAAAATAATAAAGAAGCAGAGGATAACAAAGGTAATAAAAACAAGAAATGTATGAATGATTAAGTTGTTGCGACACTCTCGCAATAAGTAAATTTCTCAAGAATACATTTTATTGAATGACAAAATTGAGATTGCGAAATGAAAATACAATATGATGATATGCGAAACTCTCGCAGAGATAATGAATTTTACAGAAGACAATCAGAGAAAAATGACAAACGTGAAAGGGGAGAACCTTTATGGCGTACACCCTAGTTCGCGAATACAATTTCGCAAGAGGCAAATGTAAAACCTAAAGTACGTCATATAAGGGGGTACCTGTTGCATGGCTCAGGGAAAGGCTACACCGCCACCGGAACCTGAGTCATGGAGATTTGTGGTCAATAAAGCCCATCTGGGAGAGGCACCTTAGATTCTCAGCTTAAGCATATGACTTGGGTTGGGCGACTAAGGTAATAAGGACTCTCCCAAGGAGTGCATATCTGATCAAGGCGCTGAGGTACACGGTTGAGTCAAGAGTGCCAGGGGCGTTTGAAGCGTACCTTGCCATTCTTGATAAGTCTTGGCTTATACTGCACTCGGCCTGAAGAAAACCCTACTTAGGGTGCAGTCTCATAACCATAAAACCTATAGGTAAAAGGGATAAGAGGCTGCGAAAACAACTGGTTGTTGTTAAGACTGGATGGGAGGAGCTAACCTTGTATGGTAGAAGTACGCCTCCTTGAAGGGGCAACCAGGGGGAAGATAAGGGCGGCACCCTCCATTAGGGAGATGATAAGTGTCTTAAGACGCAAATGTCATGAGGCTTTTTATTCACAAGGGTATTAAGGCTTGTCATATTTGTGCAACAATCCTGAAGAGCCAATAATACAAAAGAAAAAGATAAGACGAGATCAATGGGTTTTCGCATGAAAGTGCGAAGATGTCCTGCGATTTCGTCGCAAGACGGCAATGCCATGGGGATTTATTTTCGCAAGAATATTTAGCCCTGTCATATTGTCGCAACATTCCTGAAGAGGGCATAATACAAAAGAAAAAGTTAAGGCAAGATCAATGGGTTTTTGCATGAAAGTGCAAAGACGTCCTGCAATTTTGTCGCAATGACAAGAGGTGGCATAATAAGACCTTTAATTAGGAAGGCAAAATAAGACCACATGATAAAATAAAATATTTATAAGTATGCATAACAGATTATTTTTTGCAAGAAAGATAATGAGAGGCAAGTATGGGAATCAATAAACAAGAAGCATTATCTTTCTCATCAGCAAAATACTAAGGAAAAATTGATTCCAAAGTTGGTTGAAGAATATTATTCGCAAAAGTGATAATAATAAGAAAATTCAAGAAGATAAAACTAGATAAGAAGCTCAAGCTTCAGTATTAATTCCAGTAGAAGGAGATAACAGACGTTATTCGCCAATGTTCTCATTATCGCAAGCCTCTCCTTCATTTCGGTTCTGATCTTCGCCTTGAGTAGCACCTTGATTATCGCCAGCAATTACTTCATCAGGAGAGATTTCTTTTTCATTCTCATTTTGTTTAACGTCAACAGATGCTTCCTTAGAAGGAATTTCTCCTTCATCTTCCAAGAGACCGTCTTCTGCACCACTTTCATAATCATAATTACTATCAACAGGACGAGGAACTTCATCATCATCTACTTCCAAGCGTTCGATTGATGTAGGAGGAAGAGATTTAGACAATAAAATATCATTTACGAGGACTTCAGCTCGGAGATGAACTTGACGAAGAAGTGCTCTATGATGATTCCTATCTTGAATATCCTTAAAATAAGCAAGATAATCAAGTCTTCTTTCTGCTCGGTCGCGGGAACCAGTAAGGGCAGAAACAAGCAATGCATTTTCTTTGCGAATTTTGGCATATTTAGCCTCCAGAACAGAAATGGAGGAATGAAGATTCTTCTCAGACTCTGCGAAAGGTAGAATACAAAATTTCAATAAGATGAAGAACTCAGAAAGATATGACAAAGAAAAGATAGTTAAGGCAGTCAAACTATTATGACTACCTTCCTTTTGCGAAATAAGGTGTTGAATCAAGGACAAACAACTATTCTCCCAACGGTCCATTGCGTCATCAAATTTATCTCCAACTAAACCTTTAAGTCGAGACTGAAGATTTTTCTCTTTAGAAATAAGAAAGGCGTTTTTCTTCGCAAGAGAAGAATAAGATTCTTCTAATTTGGAATATTATTCTTTAAGTTGATTCGCCTTTACACTTAAAGTTATTCTACCTTGAATAAGTGTATCTCTTTCAGCGATAGATGACTCTGTTACTTCTTTAAGTTCATTTCTCAAAGAGCGAAGAGATTGCTCTTGGTCATCACATACTTTCTGAAGAATGCTAAGTTGTTGCGAAGATATCGCCATCTTGTTTAAACAAGTTCGTTTCTCTTGAGATAAGGTTTTATTCTCATCTGATAAAGTTTCCATCCCTAAATTAGCTTTAGTTAAAGATTAAGAAAGGCGAGATACTTCATTACTTAATAAATCTTGCCTTTGAACTAATTGGGTATTTTCATTGGTAAGATTATTTATATGATCAAGAGAATATGAATAGAGGCTATCTAATTGGTTATATTGATCCATCAAAATTTCTTTATCAACACGGGCTTCTTCAACAGCAGATTCAAATTGATATCTCTCCATTATTCGTTTCTGGTTTAAGGCTTAACATGCGAAAGAGGGATTTCAAGGATAATTAAATATGGGAAGGATAAAACCATTAAAAAGGCAAATTGAAGACACGGATAAGAAAATCATACCTCTCAATTCATCATTATTCTTGCGAAGATTGTCACGATCCAACAGAACATTCTGAAGCTTTTGATTTTCGAGACGAAGAGCATTACATTCTTTTTCCAAAGATATCTGCGAAGCAGCTCTGTCAGAACCTAAATGCTTGCTCAGAATTTTGCAAACATTAGACTTGACAGGATCAATGGAGGACTTCTTGCAATCATCCAGGACTTCAGATAAAACTTTGAAAGCAATATCTATTCCTTCCATGGTTTCTTTTGAAAGGGGAAGAGACTCAGGTAGAGAACTGGCAATGATAGAAGGTTGGGAAACATTCTCAATAGGAAGAGAAGAAGTTTCATTCACGGAAGGATCAACAAGGGGGGTTTCAATCACCGAAAGATCATTTGAAGAAATGAAGTTTGAGGCAGCTTTTTCGCGAATTGGGGATAATGGTTTATCTTGCATAAATGTCGCATGAGATTTAGAAGAGATAAGTAAGTGGAATGGAACAGAAGTTTGAACAGTTTTAAGGTGGCGATATTTCTTGAGAGGTTTATCCTTATCACCCTGCGAATTACAATCCAGATAAGAAACAGAGGCAACAATATTGTTATTAGAAAAGGATAATGTTTCTTACTACCTTCTCATTCGCAGACTTTCTTTTATGCGCAACAACCTTATGCTGCAATTTGGGAATGTTAGGGTTCTGAACCGTAATTTAGTGTTGGGGGCGCTTTTGCTGAAATAAAAACAGTATGTGAATCACATAAACGACATCAAATAAGGCAATAAACAAGATCAATTTCAGAAAAACCCATAAAGAAGAAAAAAGAAAACTAACCTTGATGAATCCATGGAAAGCACTAGCAGGAAGATTATTTCGAAGAAAATTACGAATGATGAAGATCTGCAGAAGAAATAGTATGAAGATAAAGAAGAACTTAAAAAGATTGAAGAAGAAAGAAGAAAAGTTGCAATAACGGAATTTGCAGAAGAACGATGAAGTTGCAGAGAAAATAAAAAGAAAGAAAAAGAGAGTGAGAAAGAATATATATAGAAGGAATTTTTCCTCGAGAAGATAAACACGATTAATACGGGAAAATATAAGCGGTTAAAAAGTAGTGGTTACAAAAGACGTGTAAAGAAACGAATGGGAATAAGGATACGTGTGATAAATGCAGAATATGAAACGATGGATAACTGCGGCATTTCTCACATCATTCTCTACTTCGCAGAAAATATATGAGAAGAGGCAAGATGTAGGATCGGAATCTCGCAATAATAATATCTTAGCGAAATTATCAACAACACAACACAACAACGTCGCAGAACAATTTTAGAAATGATATAATAAACGACATCAGCTAAAATCATGAGAAAGATATGATGATCCTGCGAAAATTAGAGAGTTTGCGAGATTAACATTTGTAAGGTTGCGAGAATATCGCAAGCCGTATCCGAAAATAAAGGACAGATTAGCTGTCATCCACTATGTATTTCCCTATAAATAGTCGTTCAACTGATAAGAGAAGAGAGATCTTTTTTGAGTTAGAAATAAGTAAATAGGAGAGAGAAAGTCTAGAACAGAGGTTATTCTTGATTCCTTTATCTTTTCTTGTAAGAATATTCAAAGATTCATCAATAAAATTAAGATTGAAAACCTAAAAATGAGTTGAGTACTAATGAAATCATATGAGGGGTGTAGTGTAGGATTTCCTTCAACTACAATTTATTAGTTTTGAAAGAATTTCCACCACCAAAAGAAAAAGATACGGAGATAAAGAGTCACCCTGCCTTAAACCCTTACTTGGTTTAAATTTTTCCTGTAGAACCACCATTCACGAAAACATAAAGATGAGTAGTTGTTACACACCATTTAATCCAAGAAATCCATTTACCACCAAATTCATGCTTTTGCAAAATTGTGAACAAAGCATTTCAATTTACATTATCAAAAGCTTTCTCCATATCGATCTTACACATAATTCCAGGTTTCCTAGCCTTCTTCCTGCTATCAACACATTCATTTGCAATTAAAACACCATCTAGAATTTGTTTACCATGTATAAAAGCCCCCTGGAAATCAGAAATCAGCTTTGGCATCACCGTCTTCAACCGAACTGCGAGAAGCTTTGAAATGATCTTATACACCATACCAATCATACTTAATGACCTATTGGCTTTACGAATGCAAGAGTCCTCCTTTTTTGGAATAAGAGTGATAAAAGAAAAATTAAAATGCCAATCTATTGAACCAAACCTGTGGAAGTCTTTGACTAGTCTCATGAAATCATCCTTTAGAGTAATTCAGCAACTTTTAAAGAATTCAGCAGTGAAACCGTATGGCCCCGGTGCTTTGTTACACCTCATTTTCTTAATTACTTCCCAAACTTCCTCCTCTGTGAAGTATCGTTCAAGCCACAATCTGTTCTCCTCTATGATTTGGAAAATTTAAATTCTCCATACTCGAGTTCACCTCATCCCTCTAAGTAAACAGATTAATATAGTAACTTCGGATTTCTTTCTTGATTATTTGTTGATCAAAACTGTCTACTCCACCAACCTGAAGTTTTGCAATTGTTCGCTTCTTCCTTGCACTGGCCATACTATGAAAGTATCTATTATTCGAATCTCCCTATCTAAAGTCGTTTTGTTTCGATCTCAAATTCCATTTCTTAGCTTCCATTGCTTCAACATTTCTCAACTTCAGCTTACATGAAGTTCTCTCTTCCATTTGTATATGATGGAGCGTAACCGTTTACTCCAAAATATTTAGCTCTTGAATTCTCATTGTAAGCTCATTTTTATCTCGAGAAATATGACCATACTCCTGTTTTCTCCAAGTCTTAACTAAATGTTTCAAATTATGGAGATTTAAAAAGAAACATGTGCTTGCACTGCCGGAGTAAGTCGAATTCTCCCACAACAGCTTCACATTCCGAGCAAAATCTTTGTGCTCAATCCACACCTTGTCAAACTTGAAGTATGGTTTGGAAGGCATAGCCGGTTCAGAAATAACCAAAAGCGGATTATGATATGAGATTCTTCTCGTCAAAACTACCTGTAACGCATTCGGAAACGCCTCCTCAAAGTCGTGTCTGAAAAGAAAACGGTCAAGTCTACACAATAGTGGATCAACCTGGTTGTTGGACCACGTGAATGCACCATCTATCAAAGGTTGATCAATCAAATCGAAATCCACGTGAATGCACCATCTAACATTTTCGTATTACGACTATCTTCAACACCGCGATTCCTTTCCTCACTTGAACGGACTGCATTCATGTCACCAGCTATGCAAATAGGCCCTATCCACCAATTCCTCACTTCAAACATATCCTACCAGAATTCCGTCCTTGGATCATGTTCACAAGAGCTATACACATTAGTAACTCCCCATTGGAACCCATTGATTCTAGTCGAGAAAGATACAATGATATTATTAAACCCAAGCCTCTCATCCAACTTCTCAAATCTGCTATTGTCCCAAATAGTTAGAATTCCTCCGTTGTTTTCATTTGACGGAATGTAAGTACAACCAAAGTTATCATCATACCAAAGCTGACGAACAAACCAATCAGTCATGGTACGCATTTTTGTCTCCTGTATCAAACATACTGCACACCTCTGTGAAAGAATAAAATTCTTCACTAAAACTTGTTTATCGAAGTCGTTCATGCCTCTTATGTTCCACCATAAAATTCACTACTTAAGAATGGGAGAGAATAGTACCGAGAAGTCCTCGTGTTCCTTTCTATCCTACCCCAACTTGTTCGGGACTAAGAGTCTAATAATGGATGTTAAAAATTCGAGTTTTTTTTTTTTGTAATGAAAGTTAATATATTAAACGAACAAAACATAATTACAGGAGGCTGCTTATCCTGTTGGCTTCCCTTATCTCAGTATGAGGTACTGAAGCATGAGAATCTTCTAACAAGATGTTTTCATCAGATTGAAATGGAATTATATTTGAACTTAAGAACCTAGAATCATAATCTAAAGCAGATTGAAAAAAATGTGGCATTTGTCTCCAATATTTTTTGTAACAGCCCTGGTTTCTTGCCTGCTTAGCTAAAACACCTTACACTTTAATTTTATTCTTATGATTGAAAATAAACCCGAAAAATGCTCACAAGACTTCAAAATCCTTAGAACTTCAGATATGATGGTCGGATATATCCATTTGTAGATGGTGGATTTTCGACAAAGGCTAAATTCGTAAACTCGTAATTATACGAAGCTCTGATTCAGCAATCAGACGTGAGTATCGAGACACGGGTCTCTCACCGAATTCTCAACGGAGAGTACTTTCTATCAGAGTACATGCAGATATGTAGTCTCACGACTGGACAACGGCATATCTCATGAATACTGAATACTTTCAGTGATGATTTATATATAGCATCACGAGATGGACGGCTCCTAGACAGCTTGCTTTGCTAGTATAGAGCGATAACGTCTTCAGGAACAAACAACAAGTTTACCCTGACTATATAAAGGATATGACTTACCGGCAAGCTCATATCGGGATAATTAATGCTCCTAGACAGCTTGCTCTGCTAGTATAGAACCACAAAGTTAATTATTCCTAATTACAATTGCTCATATTCCATGGTCGAATCCACGACTGGTCCCATGGAATGGAAATAACGATTGTTCTGATTCTATGATCGAATCCACGACTTGATCTCATAGAATAACAATAACTATATATCTCATTACTCCGATTTCATGATCGAATCCACAACTGGTCTCATAAATGGTAATAGATAAATCTTAATTACTCCGATTTTATGGTCGAATCTACGATCCCATGGAATGGTAATGCTCACTTTATTATTCTGAATTCGTTGTCGAATCCTCAGCTGATCCTATGAATTAATAATAAACATCTTATTACTCAGTTTTGTGAATTATTCTCCACTGAATTCCACAATTAGTAATACATAATCAACAACCGGGCGTCTGAGCTACCTCTAAGTAAGCCCTGATTCAAATGGTGAAGGTGTACTCAACGACGATACACTAATAGTCACCGCACGAACGAGTATTTCAAAATACAACGAAACGATGAACATATGCAAAATAGGGAAGAAAATAATAAATAATTAAAAATATTGACCAGGGTGCTGGGAGCACGGACACACGAACGACCGACCGTGTCGTGGTCAATCCCACGCCAGTTTTATATTTTTAATGCATTTTATTATTTTCCATGATTTGATGAAAATTCTCTCATTTTATCAAATCTCTTTTGTTTTGAGGAAACTCCTCGGTTTCATGGTACTTCCATAAATCCATAAAAAATAATATAAAATTAAGGAAATGAGTGTGGGGCGTGACCATTGGCCAACCGGCCATGCCTTGGTCCCAACCGGCCCCACACCCCACGGTTCCTTATTATTTTATTATTATTTCTCCAATTTCATGAAAAAACTCCTTGATTTCATGGTATTTTGCACAAATCATCAAATAATAATAATAAAATAAAATAAATTATGAAAACTTGTGGGACCGGGCCTCGGCCGGTCGGCCATGCCCTAGCCGGTCCCACACGCCCTTTTGTTTTATTATTTTATTATTAGTTTTCCTTGAATTCATCAAATTCCTTGATTTCATGGTATTTCTGTCAAATTAGGAAAAATTCCCTCAAATCATCAAAATACCTAAAAAATATTAAAAAAAACTATGAAAAACTCGTGGGACAGGTCCATAGCCGACCGACATGCCTCCATGGTCCCACACGCCCTTATTTTATTATTTTAATATTTTTTGCTTCCCTGAACTCATGAAAACTCCTTCAATTCATGGAAACTCCCTAAATTCATCAAGTTTCTCAAAATTCATGAATTTTTCATAAAATCATCAAAATATTATAAAATTAAGGAAAAGGCACCACGGGACCGTGGTCACGACCGGACGACCATGCCTTGACCATGGCGGTCCCACGCCTCCTTATTCCTTATTTTATAATTATTTTTCATCATCTCATGGTGTTTTCCTCAGTTTCGTCGAAACCCTAATTTTGGCATATTTTCTCGAATGGATGCTCAATTGCACGTCAGAAAATATCAAAATTCTCAGGACTGAGACGCGGAAGCCTTGGGGACACGAGCACGCTATCTTGACTGACCAAGATTGGCTCTTTGGCTCACGGAAGCCGGTCCCATCAATTTTCACAGTTTTGACCTAATTTGCACAATTGCTCGTATTAGGTCCAAAACTCTTCCAAACACTTTGGATTTTCATGAAGTGATCGTTAGGCGGTCACGTGACAACCCAGGGCCGGTTTCATGACTCCATGGTCGGTCCCTCGTCTCGTCATAATTAATTAGGTTTTCTCACCTAAGGCTCAGACGAGCATTTTCGAATAAATGATTAAATCAGCATTTGATCATTCTTTCACCAACAAATCGTCAACTCTTCATGAATTCTTCGTATTTTCTCACATGAGCATATGGACACTACATGGTTGATCCACGATCCCATGTAGTCGCTTCCTCCTTCGTCCCATGGTTAAACTTTTGACGAACCATGAATTGATCATCAATTGATCAAATTAGGGTTTCTGAATTCAATGATCATCATTCCAGATTCCAACCTTAATAATTTTAAGACGACCTCATGGTCATTAATCTTATTAATTATGCTCGGTTCAACAACCAGTACTTTAATTAATATTTTGGTCACGCTGCCAATAATCCATCTGATGAGCAACACTTGCTCAGACGATCAAATATTCAACTATCCATCGAATGAGCAATACTTGCTCACTTCATCGTAAGAATTATACCTCTGTCTCATGACATGTTCAATTCATGAGTTTTAGAACATCATGTTCAACACTCAGCAACCACATGGACTCATCGTCCCATCAAACCACGAAGTCATCAACTGACTAACATACCACGAGACGTCAATCGTGTCACTTGGGGGGATATCACTTAGGGTTTTGGTCTGGAGTCTACGGCACGTGTGTTCAAACACACGATGGAATGTGAGCAAGTCGTGCAATCAGTTGAAGGAATTCACGAGGTAGTGGGTGGAAAATCGACCAAGTCTCCACACGTTGAGCAACTGGTTTCAAACACGATCTCCACTTCCCCACTCCTTGATTCCATCAACTGTCCCATTTCATGGAATCATGGTGTCTAAAATTCCAGCAATATAAATAAGTCTCTGAATCATGATTGAATCATCGACATCGTCAGTATCATCAATCTCACGTCTCATCGACAACACGAGATCATCAACTCATTGAGCAACTACTCTCAATTGAGCAATTTCAATCACTCAGAGCTTATCGTATTCGGAATTCATACACCCACAATCTTTGATTACCATTGATTCCATACATTTCTCAGCTTCCCTCCTACAGATCAACCCATCCTCTCTTGTGACTGAATTTACTCTGGAACGGTCATTGTCTTGATTTAGGACAGAGTACTACAGATTGATCTCTCGAATCTAAAGCACCCCTTTTGCAGCGGTGCATCTGTGTGAGGTTTAACATTTCGCTCGGTTCGAGGAGTCTCCTCCGTATGGTCGTCTCCTCAATTCCTTAAAAACCATCAAATCGTTTTTCCCCATCTACAGATTGGCGACCACATTGGGAGATCATTCTCTCGGTTGCAATCTCGCGATTTCACAAGATGGATGTTCTTAGGTCCTGATTAGTTATAGGTTCTAATACAAATGGTGCTAGCACTAGCAACAACAACGACAACGAGGATATCTCGGAAACGATTCATGCCTTTAACACTGACGGTGGTGACGTTACTCCTCCTCACGTCAACGCGGAGGGTCATCCTTTGTTCGTCCAACACCCTGAGGAAGTCATAGGAAATCCACCACCTACCATTGCTGATCTCATCAAAATGCAAGAGACTCTTGCAAAGAATCAAACCGATATAGCTACAACACAGAAGGAGCTATTTAATCAACAGAAAGATCTCACTGATACAAGGAAGACCCAAGAAAAGTAAAAGAGAAGTAAAAATCCTCAGGCGCTGATCCTGAGGTAATTCCGATTCATACAATAGATGATGATGAAGTCCGCAAAGCTGCAGACGATCTATCGGCGAAGGAGTCATCAAACTTCACCACTCGGGAGGATTTGGAACGCCTTCTGGAGAACCGTGGAAAATACAAAACCCCACATGTCCATCGTCACCATCCTCCGTACCCTGCTGCTACGCAAAAATTCCTCTTCCAAAAGGCAGAGCATACACCTGGTACAACAACATTGCACCGGGAAGTATCACCGATTGGGGAGAGATGATTAATGCTTTCCAAAGAAAATACTTCTTCGTGTCAGATCAAGTCACTCTCTCTGATCTAGGAAGGATGTTTCGAAGGAGAAGCGAACATCCTGATGATTATGTGAAAAGGTTTCAAGCCTTGGACTTCCACGACCCAAACGTAACATAGCAACAACTTGTAGACTTATGCGTCAACAAAATGATCCCGGTCTACAGAGGCTTGCTGGAAAACCTCAGGTTCCACACTTTCTCAGAACTTCATGAAGCAGCCAAAACGATCAGATACTACTACACCTGCTTTACTGAGCAAAGTCTACAAGGACGAGGAACCTCGGAGCAGCCGACGCCTGATCAACAAAAAGTACGATGTCCAACCTTCCATGAATGTTGTTGCTCAAGGAATAAAAAGGAAAGCTTCACATGCGACATCCAACGCCTCTTCCTACAAAAGCATCACAGAAGGATAACCAATCTTGCACAAACCTCGACCTGGCATCAACGAATGGGAAAATGATCGGACAGACTCAAACTTCTCATGAAGGAGTGATCGAGTTATTGGAAGTCTGGGTTCAAGACGGTGCAATCAAACTGTTGCTCATCATAGAGAGCCAACATGAAGAATCCAAGGTACTGTCACCTTCATAGATTTATCAATCAGTCGACAAGTAACTGCAATATTTTGAAGCACGTCACCAAAGAGAAGGTTGATCCACAATAGCTTCAACTGGGCACTGGAGAAGTAAACAAGAATCCTCTCCCAATCATAACCTTTACACTCTCTGAACAACCTATCAAAGAGGCAGTTTAATCCTTGGTCGAACGTGAATTGCTCTATCTTTCGAAGGCACAAAAGAGAGACATGTTCACAGCACTGAACCACATCGTGTCAAGAAGTCCATTCCGGAAATACTTCTTGAGCCTTCAGCCACAAACCAATAGATGTACGACTGGGGACTGCTTTTCACAGTCGAAGAAACAAATTTGGAAGAACATTGATCGATGTCGGCACCGCCATCAACATCATTCCACTGAAAACCTCAGAGCCGCAGGCATCAGTCGACAAGAAGCTACTCATGCTCCCATCTCAATCAGAGACCTTGAAGGACGCTTGGAATACTTATGGCTACATCACTCTCAAAGTGAACATAAGTTCAACACTGGACAAAACCAAGTTTCACATAATCAGGAAGATCCAGGATATGACATGTCCTTCAGCGAGCGTGGATCCACGCTGAAAAGATGGGTACTTACAAAGCGCCTTTGGTTACACGTCTCTCCAACGAAGAAAGTTCTGATCCAGAAGATTTGACGGACATTCCATCATCAGAGTACTTGGAGGAATTTCAAACTTTGACGAGGTTGAAGAAAGAACCTGCAAAAGATGCATATACATCCATCAAGAGGTTCCGCACTCAGGAAAGTCTCATCCCACGTCTATGTCATTTATTTCCTCACATGCTATCCTAGCATGGGGACTCAATTCTGCTAGCAACTCTGCAAGACGTTATGAATGGTAGCTTCACCACATTAGTATTTTACCAAGTGGTTGAATCTGACGCTCCTCCGAATCAAGCACTGAAACATTCATTACCGAGATGATGTCCAAACATGGCAAAGAACACTTTGGGTGTTTCTCCTGCAAGTCCATGTGTTCCACAAAATCAGAAAGCTCTGATGTCTGCACAAGTGTCGAATCCCACTACCGCAACGAAAGGGATGATGAATCAATGGAAGATACTCCAGGGCCGAGATGATCAAACATTCGATGCTTAAGGAATATACGCTTCAACGCTCAAGCATCTAAGAAGCCATCAAATTGTACTCCCAATCAAAGAGTACAGCTTCAGCACAAATATCTCGACGATGACACATTGATTCAACACCAGCACATCAAAGTGTAACTAAACGTAAGTCCATTATCCCATGATAAGACTTCTGAAGCATATGCAACATCATTCATACATGGATGACACTAACTCCTTCAATATACTGGGCAACCTGAGGTGATTTCGTGAAACTTCATCAAGGGTTTTCGCTACATCACAAGCCCCTGCATGATTGAGGAACTTTCTCTCTTCACCAATCACATCCAGTATGAAAACTCTTGATGCCATCTACCGCAACAATGTCGACTGACAAAGCCAGTTCGTGGTAAAGTTATGCTTTCAAGAGCATTCAGGTTGAACTCTCAGTACACCTTCATCTTACGGACGCTCAACTCATCAACTAGTTCGTGAATGTAAAAGGCTCACTGGATGGAGGAGCAAAGATTATATCTATAATCATGGTT
The DNA here is from genome assembly GCF_003573695.1 of Papaver somniferum. Lineage (NCBI taxonomy): Eukaryota > Viridiplantae > Streptophyta > Magnoliopsida > Ranunculales > Papaveraceae > Papaver > Papaver somniferum. The sequence goes on along the minus strand of NC_039358.1, from coordinate 154,987,856 downwards.
CTAGCCTTTTTCGGTCTTTGGAGCAATTCCAACCATGGCATCAGCATCAAATAATCTCTAAAGGAACGCCATCCATGATCTCAGCATCGACAAGGATCTCTGGAGCGTAATCATTCATGGTCTCAGCACCAACAACGGTCTCAGGAGCAACATCCTCAGGGCTTCATCAACTAATCATTCTCTTAAGTGTTACACATGAAGCAGACTTCTCCAAGAACTAATGATTCATATCAAGATGTGTAGACCTGATAACATGCTCACATGAAAGTCTTCCCAAAGCTGGCACGATTGGTGGGCATAATCCAAAGTCTCCTCCAAGATGTTCTCATCGCCTCTACAAATGAGATACGACATGCTCCGGGCCATGGGTTTACAGAAACGTACCAATGGGTGAGGAATGGGACAATACTTCCTCAACAAAAGATGTTCGTCTATGTTTCTTCTACAACATACCAAAAGGGCGCATCAATCGGACATACGAGCTGAAAGATATGGCCTTTACCGTCAGGTCTACGGAATCTGAAAAATTTGTACGGGATTACAAATTGCAAATGCGCACTTCGTTGGATGACCTCTACAACTCCAAATTGAGTGATTCTTTTCTCATGTGATAACTCAGCCTCTTAGCTTCGAAAGTTGGGGTCAAGCATCGAATTCCGACCTTGTATGAGGTCCCTACAGCTTCTAGAGCGTACAACATGCAAGCAACAATTCTTAGACGGGATTCATGACTTCCACAGTCGATCGGTGTCCACCAGGTCTCTTCGCTAAGTCCTTCATCAAGGTACCTCCAACTTCGACCACCTAGGTCTTTACATCAATTTTTCTACCTGGGTCCTCTATCTAGGTCTCACCAGAAGAAGGGAAAACGAAAGGGAGAGACTTAACAAAATACTGGGGACTGACGGTCCACTTGTCAAGACGATCGATTTCACAATCCAAAACCGATCAAGAAATCAAGACCAGAATAAAACCTCACATCTCTCAGAAGTCCAAGGTTCAAGATATCATGGAAAGAAAACTAAAGAAAGTCAGCAAAATAAGATTTCTGCTTTTCTTCATCCATCTTCTTCAACACGGCATCACTGGTGGTGAAAGAAGTGTCACCTTCCACCGCTTTCCTTATAGCATCAATCTTTTGACGAAGCCACTTCAAATTGAAGCCAAGTTCTTCAGCTTTCTTCAAGTTGTACTCCCAATCAAAGAGTACATCCCGGGTGACAGTATTTCCAGTTGTGATGCGGATATCATTTATAACACGCAATATGGCTTCTACTTGCCTCGTCAAGAAATAACTATGCTCCGGATCCTTGGTAACGACGATGTGCCCATACATCTTCCACGGTTTCTCGTACAAGCCTGCATATCCAATGGGAACGCTGAATCCGCCAACTAGTTCATGATACGGGACTGAAGCATAGAACGGAGGATCAAAAGCAACTCCTGCACTTGGATATTCATGCACCACTATACGGTTCTCAATTACTGGAGCAGCCTCCAAGGCAACAGTTTCTTCAGTATTCTCTACTGGTGTTTCGGTTTCTTCTATCACTAAAGCAGCAACAACCTGAGTTTCCAAGACTTCAATGACAACCTTCTCATGGCCTTGAAGTGCAGAGATGGTTGTCTCTTCATCAATAACTCCAGGGCAGTTTGAGTTATCCTCATTGGTTTCAATATCCTCAACTTCGGTATTTGGCACCTAATACGAAGATTACATGAGTTTAGAGTCATTTAAGCTTGAAACCAAATGAGATCATAAAATACATCATACAACATTATCAATATTAATAATTATACACTCAATGCACGAGCAAATAGCATGAAAGTCATGAAAATACGTTTTACGGTAACCTCGTCTGAAGAAACTGTACTCTGCCCTGTACTAAAAGACGAACTGGGAGCAATATACGAGAAATTTGAAGATGGGTTATATACCATTCTCTTTGTATGGATGTCCTCTACAACTTCTCAAAATTTTATGACAATCCGATGAACGAGCAAAGAGCTGTGGCTAAAACATGGAGCAACATGTCATCTGAAAAAGTTCTGAAGGTCTCCTGGAAGTTCACTATTTCTCCTTTTTCAGGCCCTAAACATGCTCAAACTTCAAAGAGATTCTTTGATAAAGCTTGGAAATTTTCTGGTCTTGAAGATACATATGCAAACCGCGAAAATCAGACTTCGGACGAAGATTCTACAGCGTTTCTAGTAAAATCTGAAGTCTGAAATTTTCCGGTGACGTATTTCGGCAAAGTTATCCATAAATTCACATGGATTTTCATTCATTCATTCACAAATCAGCGATATCATACTTCTTTGAAGAAATTACAGGAGATATACTTACAAAGGGAGTCTCTAAATCATTTGAAGGCTCGACGATGCCAGAATCTCCGTTGACAACACCGCTATCTCCGTTCGGTTCGGGATTTCGGGAATTCTCCATATTCCCATCTCCAAAAGAAGAGTGCGCTTCATCAACATGATTCTTATCTACAATTATTTCTTCCTGGATTCATCAACAAAAATTATTATTTCATTCAAGGAAATGCCGCGATCACCTGCACGAAAGAGATATTTACATCGACTTCTTCATCAGTACTGGATTTCTGAATTGTTCGCCTGGGAACAAGTTGAAGACCGTCAATCGATGGAGAAAAGGTCTGAAAAGAAATAACAAAACCTTGGTCTTGTGATCCTAATTGAACGGGTAGGAAAAAGTCATGACACAGTGAGCGCTAACAACTCACCAAAGAAACGGCTGGGGCCGCACGTCATTTGCTAACATCCTGTAGTCCTTACTTCTGGGTGCTCCGCCCCGAAGACTTTCTTCCATTTCCGAGGAGTCTACATTGATCTGGAACCTCACTACATGATCATCATGTGGTATAGTTGATGAAATAACCAGGAGTACAACTCAGTATGAAGGATCTCTCACCATCACTCAGAGGTCCCAGAAGTACCATTTCTTGAAGTTACACCCGCGGAGATGTCATCCCTGGAAACATCGTCTTTGAAAGTGTCATCATGGGAGTCAGTCATTCTTGCAAAGTGGCTGTGACAGATGCATAACATTCAGCGCATCATTTATACAAAGCACGGGATTCAGCAAAACAACGAATCATGGAATAAAGATGCTCACATCAGCGTCTGCAAAAATGGTAACTTTCAACTCTTACCTGTTTACGATTCCACTAACAGTACATGAGTTAATACTTCAAATCTTGCTCGTTCCTTCAAACCTGCTAAGACGAGCAAAATTATGACATGATTTTCACAAAACCGTGAACAACCCACGCAAATTTTACAATGTGAACATTCATTGGTTTCTCAAAATCTGGACAGACGTCTATTCTACGATTGTGAAAACTCACATATAGACATTCTTTCACCATGTATGGTTGTCTACTTTCAACAATTGTTCAAAATCAAAACATTGATTTTACAAAATATATTTTAACGTGAAACTCACGTGAATTTGAAAAATATATATATTTTGCTCCTTCACGCGAGCATCCACCTTTGGAACGAGAGTTTATTCCACTTTGTGAGATCTCACATATTTTAAAAATAAAATTTTGTTTTTCGTGAAAGCTCATAGAAATTTTTTTATCATTAGACTCAGGTCTATTTTGTTGTTTCTTAAACTAACGAACGAACGAGCGGCTGCGCTAAAACGGATTCCTTTCTTGGGTCCGGCCCGCGAATCCTAACCGACCACGGACTCGTCGTCCAAACCAGCGGTTCAACACAGATTTATGCTCATCAAATGACGCTCCAATCATGACATTGAAGCCTTCATCAAGTCGTGGTTTGCTCATGCTATCTAAATCCGGTAATGTCTCAACTTACGACTAAGTTCAATTACTGGTATTATTATTTATGGCCGGAAAATCAACATTTAATGCTGACTGAGGAACACAGCTTTCCTCAGTAAGCAGGGGACTTAATGTAGATGGTGGATTTTCGACAAAGGATAAATTCGTAAACTCATAATTATACGAAGCTCTGAATCAGCAATCAGACGTGAGTATCGAGACACGGGTCTCTCATCGAATTCCCAACGGAGAGTACTTTCTCTCAGAGTACATGTAGATATGTAGTCTCACGACTGGACAACGGCATATCTCATGAATACTGAATACTTTCAGTGATGATTTCTATATAGCATCGCGAGATGGACGGCTCCTAGACAGCTTGCTCTGCTAGTATAGAGCGATAACGTTTTCAGGAACAAACAACAAGTTTACCCTGACTATATAAAGGATATGACTTACCGGCAAGCTCGTATCAGGATAATTAATGCTCCTAGACAACTTGCTCTGCTAGTATAGAGCCACAAAGTTAATTATTCCTAATTACAATTGCTCCTATTCCATGGTCGAATCCACGACTGGTCCCATGGAATGGAAATAATGATTGTTTTGATTCTATGATCGAATCCACGACTTGATCTCATAGAATAACAATAACTATATTATCTCATTACTCCGATTTCATAATCGAATCCACAACTGGTCTCATAAATGGTAATAGATAAATCTTAATTACTCTGATTCTATGGTCGAATCTACGATCCCATGGAATGGTAATGCTCACTTTATTATTCTGAATTCGTAGTCGAATCCTTAGCTGATCCTATGAATTAATAATAAACATCTTATTACTCAGTTTTGTGAATTATTCTCCACTGAATTCCACAATTAGTAATAAGTAAACAACAACCGGGCGTCTGAGCTACCTCTAAGTAAGAACCAATTCAAATGGTGAAGGTGTACTCAACGAAGATACACTAACAGTCACCGCACGAACGAGTATTTCAAAATACAACGAAACGATGAACCTATGCAAAATAGGGAAGAAAATAATAAATAATTAAAAATATTGACCAGGGTGCTGGGAGCACGGACACACGACCGACCGACCGTGTCGTGGTCAATCACACGCTAGTTTTATATTTTTAATGCATTTTATTATTTTCCATGATTTGATGAAAATTCTCTCATTTTATCAAATCTCCTTCGTTTCGAGGAAACTCCTCGGTTTCATGGTACTTCCATAAATCCATAAAAAATAATATAAAATTAAGAAAAGGAGGGTGGGGTGTGACCATTGGCCAACCGGCCATGCCTTGGTCCCAACCGGCCCCACACCCCACGGTTCCTTATTATTTTATTATTATTTCTCTAATTTCATGGAAAAACTCCTTGATTTCATGGTATTTTGCACAAATCATCAAATAATAATAATAAAATAAACTAAAATAAATTATGAAAACTTGTGGGACCGGGCCTTGGCCGGCCGGCCATGCCCTAGCCGGTTCCACACGCCCCTTTGTTTTATTATTTTATTATTAGTTTTTCTTGAATTCATCAAATTCCTTGATTTCATGGTATTTCTCTCAAATTAGGAAAAATTCCCTCAAATCATCAAAATACCTAAAAAAATATTAAAAAAATTATGAAAAACTCGTGGGACCGGTCCATAGCCGGCCGGCCATGCCTCCATGGTCCCACACACCCTTGTTTTTATTATTTTAATATTTTTTGCTTCCCTGAACTCATGAAAACTCCTTCAATTCATGGAAACTCCCTAAATTCATCAAATTTCTCAAAATTCATGAATTTTTCATAAAATCATCAAAATATTATAAAATTAAGGAAAAGGCACCACGGGATCGTGGTCACGACCATAGGACCATGCCTTGACCAAGACGGTCCCACGCCTCCTCATTCCTTATTTTATAATTATTTTTCATCATCTCATGGTGTTTTCCTCAGTTTCGTCGAAACCCTAATTTTGGCATATTTTCTCGAATGGATGCTCAATTGCACGTCAGAAAATATCAAAATTCTCAGGAATGAGACGCGGACGCCTTGGGGACATGAGCACGCTATCTTGACTGAACAAGATTGGATCTTTGGCTCACGGAAGCCGGTCCCATCAATTTTCACAGTTTTGACCTAATTTGCACAATTGCTCGTATTAGGTCCAAAACTCTTCCAAACACTTTGGATTTTCATGAAGTGATCGTTAGGCGGTCACGTGACAACCCAGGGCCGGTTTCATGACTCCATGGTCGGTCCCTCGTCTCGTCATAATTAATTAGGTTTTCTCACCTAAGGCTCAGACGAGCATTTTCGAATAAATGATTAAATCAGCAATTGATCATTCTTTCACCAACAAACCGTCAACTCTTCATGAATTCTTCGTATTTGCTCACGTGAGCATATGGAAACTACATGGTTGATCCACGGTCCCATGTAGTCGCTCCCTCCTTCGTCCCATGGTCAAACTTTTGACGAACCATGAATTGATCATCAATTGATCAAATTAGGGTTTCTGAATTCAAGGATCATCATTCCAGATTCCAACCTTAATAATTTTACGATGACCTCATGTTCATTAATATTATTAATTATGCTCGGTTCAACAACCAGTACTTTAATTAATATTTTGGTCACGCTGCCAATAATCCATCAGATGAGCAACACTTGCTCAGACGATCAAATATTCAACAATTCATCACATGAGCAACACTTGCTCAGATGATAAATATTTTCTCAAACCGAGGAATATTGGTTCAACAATAAATATTCAACGATCCATCGAATGAGAAATACTTTCTCACTTCATCGTAAGAATTATACCTCTGTCTCATGACATGTTTAATTCATGAGTTTCAGAACATCATGTTCAACACTCAGCAACCACATGGACTCATCGTCCCATCAAACCACGAAGTCATCAACTGACTAACATACCACGAGACGTCAATCGTGTCACTTGGGGGGATATCACTTAGGGTTTTGGTCTGGCGGTCTACGGCACGTGTGTTCAAACACACGTTGGAATGTGAGCAAGTCGTGCAATCAGTTTAAGGAATTCACGAGGTAGTGGGTGGAAAATCGACCAAGTCTCCACACTTTGAGCAACTGGTTTCAAAAACGATCTCCACTTCCCCACTCCTTGATTCCATCAACTGTCACACTTCATGGAATCATGGTGTCTAAAATTCCAGCAATATAAATAAGTCTCCGAATCATGATTGAATCATCGACATCGTCAGTATCATCAATCTCACGTCTCATCGACAACACGAGATCATCAACTCATCAATTGAGCAACTACTCTCAATTGAGCAATTTCAATCACTCAGAGCTTATTGTATTCGGAATTCACACACCCACAATCTTTGATTACCATTGATTCCACATCAGAAGAAGAAGCAGTTAGTAAATAAGGAGACCAATAATTTAGATGTCTAAGAATATCCAAAGAAGTTTGTAAACTAGATCTTGCTTTATCCTGAAAGATTTACATACACCTTTCTTTTCATATCAACAAACATTTTGTAGGAACAATTTCAATAACATTGTTTTCAGACTTTCTTACAATTCAGTTAATATATAAGCTCATAGATGGGAGATCTGATGTAACATTGGAATACAAACTTATCAAAGGAGGGAGCATCCATACAGATTTTGCATAAAAACAATCAAAAAACAAATGTTGCAAAGATTCACAAGGATGATTACAAAAGATGCAATGAAAATCAATATCATCCATGTATTGTTCTGGAATTTTCCTAACTGGTAATGCGTTGTGGATGCATTTCCATAAAAAAAAAATCTTTACTCTCTGTGAGACATTTAGCTTCCAAAATGCTTTCCAAAAAGTGACAGTAACTTGAATGCTTTGATTTGGAGTGTTCTTTTGCAGTTTATCATACATTGTTCAAAAGCCATCTTAAAGTGTCTCTTTTCAGATTCCCATTCATGTCTGAAAAGATTCTGATATTTAAAATTTTATCGGATATTGTTTGAGGAAATTTATTTCTAACTTTTTCAGAATTCCACTTATGTGTATGAAAAAGCGGGGGCCTAACAACCACACCCAATATTTCGCTTAGCAATCTGTATGGACTAACTCCAATATACTTCAAGAGAATCAACTAGACAGTTAGACTTAATCTTAAGAAAAGTATTTCAAAGAGTTATATCTCAATTTCTCAATTCAATCTGCAATCAAACAAATAGGAATTTGCAAGCCCGATTGAATATAAGAAATAACTGGGGCGGTATCAAAAACCAATATCCAAGTGTCAATCAATTTAATCAATAACCAAAGGTTGGATTCACAATTGATTGAACTTACGCACAACCTGTGATATTTCAATTATATAGAAAATATAATGCGAAAAAGAAATAACAAAGATACCAGAAGTTTTGTTAACGAGGAAACCACAAATGCACAAAAACTTCGAGACGTAGTCCATATTTGAACACCGCACTGTATCAAGCCTCTACAGACACTAGCCTACTCCAAGTTAACTTCGGACCAGAATGCAGTTGAGCCCTAACCAATCTCACACTGATCAAGATACGGTCGCGTTCCTTACGCCTCTGGAACAACGTCGGATTCTGCGCACTTGATTCCATTAGATGATATCAACCACAACTAAGAGTTGCTACGACCCAAAGTCGAAGACTTGATAAACCAATCTGTCTCACACAGAAAAGTCTATTGAATAGATAAATCTGTCTCCCACATATATACCTATGAGTTTTGTTCCGTCTTTTGATAAATCAAGGTGAACAAGAACCAATTGATATACCAGACTTTTATTCGCGAATAAAAGCCTAGAAATATCAATCAGCTCATAATAATCTTAATTGTATGGTAGCGAAACAAGATATTGTGGAATCACAAACGATGAGACGAAGATGTTTGTGACTACTTTTTATCTTGCATATCAGAGATTAAATCTTGAGCCAATCTTAAAGAAGATAATACTCAATCACGATAGAAAACAACAAGATCAGAACATGCAACTACATGGAAAATAGTTGGGTCTGGCTTCACGATCCCAATGAAGTCTTCAAGTCGTTAACCTACTGGGTTTTAGAAAAACCTAAGGTTAAAGGAGAATGGACTCTAGTCGCAACTAGTATCACACAGGAGGTGTGGGGATTAGGTTTCCCAGTTGCTAGAGTTCTCCCTTATATAGTCTTCAAATCAGGGTTTGCAATCTATGTTACCTTGGTAACAAAGCATTCAATATTCACCGTTAGATGAAAACCTGATTAGACTCAAGCTAATATCTTTCAAACGTTAGATCGAACTTAGCTTGCTACACACAAATGAAAAGTGACTTCATTTAGATATGAATAACCGTACCTAAACGTGTACACCTTGTTGGCTCAACAATAGTTAACCGAAGTTATCCATATGGACACTTTCATATCAACCATATTCATCTTAACCATAACTAGTTCAAATGACTCAAATGAAACTAGTTCTAGAGTTGTTCAATTGTTTATATTCTCATAGAAGTATACAAGACACAATTGAAGCAAAATCGATTTTGATTCACTCGAATCAACTCATGAACATTGTAGTCACGGTTTGCAAAATATTGCATTCCTTATTATACAAATGTATTAGTTCATAAACAGACCGATTTTAGAACATAACCTACTCAAGTATGCAAACGGGTACGCATATCTAATTATCCAGACTTGGATTGTGTTCGCCAGTATGCAAACGGGTACGCATACTGTCGTTCACATCCGAACTCAGTTGAATATAGTGCGCGTACGGGTACGCATACCAAGGTTCCCTGACTTCAACTGACTTCGCAAGTACGCATACGGGCATGCATATTATAGCTTCACCTGACCAACCAGTACGCATACGGGTATGCACACTAGATTTCCGGTCTTGGACTACACATATGCAAGTACGCATACTGTATTTATATCCAATCATGGTTAATCGTTCTAAACTCCCATTTTAATCATTCAAACATTCTTAGAAGACGACAATAGCTGTCTCACACAAACTATTAGCTTCAAAGCAATTTTCAAGTGATTGAATGATTAATACGAAACATTCTGAGTCTACATCAAATGACTGTCTCACACAAATCATGTAAGATGTTACCAGGCGCTTTTCACATGATTATCTTTTGACTTTCGTCAAGAATATAAGATGAACTTGCTTAAAGAGAAAGCTTGCCAACACATATTATGTAAGCGAGCTAAACTCCGCTTGAAATATCAAATGTGTATAATCGAAGTCTATATAGCTATACGGCTTTTGTCTCAAATAGGAGATAGAGTAGATAGAATTTTCAGTGATAGATGAGTTCAAGTCTCCACATACCTTTTATTGATGAAGTTCCACAAGCTCCCCTTAGTAGTTCTTCGTCTTCAATCGATGAACGCCGTGAAGTCTAATGCTCAACTACACTTTCTATCCTAATCCGAGACTTAGCTATAAGTAGACTAGAAATCAATACTTATAGTTTTTATAAGTAAACTTGACAAACAAGCTTGAGATAGCAATGCTTGCGAGTTCGACCGAGAAGTGCTCTAACAATCTCCCCCTTTGTCAATTTTAGTGACAAAACTATCAATACATATGGATTACAAAATAAATAAACTTTGTAGCTTCTCATCCAAATGCTTGATTTCCTTGATTCTTCAACATTACTCGAAATCTCCGTCACTTCCAAGTACTCCAGTGATTCTGAACGTGTTCAACTCAGCATCATAGTTGTTGATGATTGTTGATAGGGTAAAATGTGGGAAGGAGGAACTAACCCTAATCATAGAAAGTACTCCCAAGATGTAGAGAGGTTTGGAAGAGATAATGGTGGATTAATTATTTCTCAATAAGTGTGCCCTCTTTCCCCTTTTATAATGACTATCTTATGAATAAGTGCTCATAAGATTAGTATATTACTAAACTACCATTTCCCTTTCCTTAAGTTAATACTAAGCCCTAAGAGGCTTTCCTCTTGGGCTAAATCCCATCTAACCCAATATGGTTTTGGATGGACTAGAACTACCCCATCCTAATGGGTTAGGCCTAGTTCTCAAGTTCCTTTCTCCTAAAGCGGAACCCTTAGTAGGATAAGGGATCACCTCTTTTAAGATTAATTATTTTCATGTATCAACATTAGTTCCCTAACTGTTTGACCGGTCACAGACCGTGTCAACAATCACATGTTGATGTGGCGGTTACAACTGGTGAGTTATGGGCGGTTAACATTTTTGACTCTTGAGATGCTACGGTTACTGGCCTATTCAGTTGCCGCTCCTTATTTTATCTCCCTATAAATAGAGGAGGCATCGCTCTTTAATCATCACCTTTCACTGCGTCTCTTTCTCTTTTTCCCTTACTTCTTTCACTCATTATGTCTAATGAATCGTTTAACCATGGCGCGCCCCTTAGATCAGAGTCATACACACTGGAAGAGATAAGGGGTAGTACTCAGCTTAGAGATCAACTACGGCCGCCATCGGCGGACGATGATTCTATTCTTTTCCCGGCTGATGACAATTGGATTTCACGTATGCTAAACCCTCATCCGTTTCCTCCGTCCGCGTCTGAGAGCTGGCTTATCCGTCCCCAAGCTGAATCGCCTCCTATACCTTCTTTCGAGAATATGCCCCGCTTGGCGGTTCATAGGGGAGATTACGCTTTCCCTAAAGTAATCCTCAGCTCCTCTACTGAATCTCACGCCGCCTGGGATCCATGGGTAGATTATATTCGTTCTAATCCGGACAATAGGAGGATTATTCGTTCCTTGGGTATAGAGCCTGCTTTAGAAGCTTCAAAGTTTAAGTATGTCCGGCGGGATCATGATAGTTTGACCCGTTTATGTGTGCGTCTGTTTTCTTGGGGTGAAGCGACCCCCATCCTAGAGGATGTAGTGGCGCTTACTGGCCTACCTGTTCATGGCGATACAGTTTTCGATAGTTGGTGCCTCCACAAGTCTTTAAACGAGATCGATGGAGCCCTCCGTGATCGCTTGATTGCCTCCAAAACGAAATCCATAACATTCCAACTGCCTGGAGAGGTCAAAGTTGAGGGTATGAGTGAAATAGAAGGATTGTTAGGCAAAGGAAAGGGTAAAGCTACTGCGTCCGCCACCCCTGATTCTCCAGTCAATGTTGCGCCTTACTCAAAGTTCATGGCGTCCTCCATAAAGGATGCTAAACCAAAGTCATTTGCTGCTGAAGAGTCTGATGATGTGCAAGAGGTAAAGAGTGGCAAAAAACCAAAGTCCGGGAAACGCCGAGCCTCTTTTTATTGTTGGATTAAGTATTGGTATCCTTTGCTTTCTGGTCCGCGTGAAGGTGATCCTCCTAGTGAAGGGGAAACAGATCGAGCGGAGTTGGCAGCCTTCCTTCTGTTTTGGTTATGTCATGATATGTTCGAGTACAGTCCTCGAGACACTATCAAGAATGAGCTTATCCCTATGGCCGTATTGATGTCCCGCGGCGTATCATTCCCACTCGCCCCCATGTTCTTAGGCGGTCTATATCATCATCTAGACTTGTTGGTGCGTGATATTCGTCGTGTAGACGGATCTCATACGGTTGAGACCTTCCTCCCAGCCAATTTTATTCAAGCATGGGCTTGGGAGCGTTTTACTTTAAACAGGCCTCCTCAGCTGAATCCTCTTGCTATCTCGCGACAAAAGGAAGTCATTCGAAAGGATGGTTCCAAGCATCTTGTAAAGGTATCCGAGTCCCACCCTCGGATGGCTCTTTATCATAAGAAGGGTTTTCCTCCTAAGACCAAACTCAAGGATTTCATGGACAAGGGTGTGATTTTAATCCTATCACCTATCAAGACCGTTGTACCGATTCTTTGGATTACAACTTTGTTATCAAGTCTCAGAGGAGGATGTGTTTTGCATAAACACCTTCAGCCGAAGATTTTGACATCATCATCTCTACCCTGCCCAGACGTCTTCCCGGTTTTCATGGTGGGAGGTTTTCATCTGAGGCGTACAATACCGTTCGCATGGCTCGACAGATGGGTTTTGACCAAGGAGTTCCTTATAATCCTCCCATCCCTTCCTCAACTTAGGAAGGTAAGGAAGTCCGGAAGAGTTTCGATCGCTTCGTTTTCAAAAATGGTCTTTGGATGAGTGATCGCCAGTGTCATTTTGATTTCTTCCAACCTCAAACCAGTCAGCAAGTTAGCGTCACCAGCGAGTGGCTTGGGTATCGCAAAAGTATCAGTAGGAACATACTAAATCTTCTCCTCAAGGAACCGTATGCTCCTCCGGTTTTAACCAAGGATGATTTTAAAGAAATGCACGCCTCGGGTCGTGTGAAGTTGAATGCAGAGACTTCCAAGAAATATAAACTTTATTCGAGAAACAAGGGTCGCCCTCTTCGTCCACTGGTTACCAGTTGGGATCCTCTTCCAGGTGATAAGTCTTCTCAAGAGGGTGGAAAGGTAGTGCTTTACCTCCTTCGTCTGGTTCCAAGAAGAGAAGACGTCCTCCGCCAATGCAGCCTTTGGATATTGCTCGCGTCGTGTCTCCTCCTGCTAAGGTACCTTCCCTTTCTCCTCTTCTTTTATTTTTTACTGAACTCTACTTTAGTCTTTTTTATATTCGTTTGTCATATTCTTTAGAAATCCCCGCCTCTTGGCTGGAAGCCTAAGGGCCTCTTCTTTGAAGAATACATTAACCTGCCTCTCAACGAATGGAGGGCTGATCGGCTTGCTAAAAAGATGAAGCGAGATGCTGGCGTGCTACCTATTCCAGGACTTCCTTTCATTCGTACTGCTAATGTTTCCCCTCCATTTTCCCCGCAGGCTCCAAAAGGGGGGTCATCGTCCGCATGTACGTTTATTGAGCGTGTGGAACGCCAATTAGGATGTTCAGTCAGTCAAGAGGGTCCTGAAGTGCTTTATCCTCGTATGATTCTACACTCCACTTGCCCTCTAATTATAAAGACGATTCAAGATCCTAATCATCCTCTTCATACTCCTTCTGATATACTAGGTGCAGCGAGCGAGTCCGAGTCGAATCATTTTGTTCATGATTATTCTCAAGAAGGCAGTGGCCTTAAAGGCAGTGCTGAGGATCAGAGTTCTTCCCCTTCCAAGTCTCGTGAGTATACTATGTTGTTTCTTACTAGGTTTGAGTACTGACACGTGTCAGTCGAGATATTCTGTTGTTATTATTAAATGCACTTGGTGATCCATATATACATCTTCCTTCCTTATATCTTCCCGATAAACTTATTTTACTTCCTATTTTTCTCTTGCTTTCCATCTTATATTAGATCACTCGGAGCCAACTGTATCCAGCTCTTCTTCTTCTTCTTCTCGCCGATCGGTTCATTCTCCTATCAATCCTCCTCCTCTTTCCGATTTGGTATGAATTTTTGATTACTATCACTATTTCTTCTTCATGTTGGAGTACTTATTTATATTTCCTTTTTTCTCTTCAGGATATGGGAAAACGAGACAGTGTCCATGGTAAAGGGAGTGGCTCCATCCAACAGGTTAAAGGCAGTGAGTCCGGGAGTGCTAATGATAAACGGAAAAAGCCTTCCAAGCCTACTCCTAAGATTTCTCGTAGCGTGGATGCCGACGCCGAGTTGATGGTTACTCCGGAGGATCCTCAGTTCCGATATCCCGCGTTATTTCAGCGGCGGAGGCTGGTGTTGATAATCGCTTCAAGCTGGTGCACGGGTTCTGGGTCCCTTCATCTAAAGCAGCCAATTATCGGCGTATAGTGGAAAGATTTGGTCATATGTATGTTCATGAAGGGATGCCCGCCAACTCCTTGATCGTGGATAATGAGGACTTATTGGATATAGCGGATGGCCTTTCTCAAGCGGAAGAGACTCTCATTGATCCGGCTATACTGAGAAAGTGGGATGCCTTTATTCAAACTTATCTAGTTCTTCCCATTCATTGGCTCAAGAATTTGTTGGATCTAGCAAAGGTGAGTCACAACGCGCGGAGTAATTTTCCTAGTGAGATTGAGGAGCTAGACCAAGAGTACGGGCGTTTGCTTAATGTCACTAATATCAAGAAGGAGGCCTATGATCGGCTAATGGCTGACGTTGGGCTAGTTAATGGTGAGTTGAGGACCGCCCGAGCCGCTGCTGAGGAGGTTAATGTACGCCTTGTCAAGAAAAGAGCTGAGCTGGCTTGTCAAGAATATCAATTAATTTCTTCTTTGCTTTTATGAGTGGGTTTTGAACAATAGTTTCTTCTTTGCTTGGATCAGTCGGGATGTTTTGATGGTTTTAAGACATGGTTGGTTGGACAGTAATTAGTGTGATGTTATCATTTTGTTTCTATAAATAGAGGTACGTAGGGTTGCTCTAGTTAGTAATTTTAAGTTTCTTTCATTGTCTCTGCGAACTGTGATTTGTTGCAGATGGTTCATCGTCTACATGGTTACACTTTAGCTTTGGCTCCTGTGCCAACACTAGTTATTCCTTATGAAAAGAATCATGAGCTAAATCGCTTGCTGCTCGTAAAAGCTGAGGTGGAAATGCTTAGAGAAGTTAGAATGGAGAATAGAGTGGCCACACGCGCGCAGTTTGATGAGCAATATGAGACGTATTCGATGGCTCATAGGTTGCAAACGTCAGGGTGTATGACTCTGGTAGTACAACGCGCACTAGATGATACTGTTGCTACTCGGAACAAGGCTGAGCGCCTATTCCAAGAGTCGATGATTATGACGACTGATATTGAGCAAGCAATAGCTGACTGTCGTGCATTTATCACTCAGCGGGAGGGTCCTAATCTCTGCGGGTATGTCTTGACTTTATGTGTTGTGTATGCTCTCATTCATCCTACTGATATGAAAATAGAACTAGCGCGTTTGCTAGTATTGAAGGATAGAGTTGGGATGCTACAACTCACCGGTTGATTGATTTGGATAAGGCACACAAAGCTTATGAAGAGCATAAGGGGACGCTAAGTATGGCTCAAGAAGCACATGCCTCCAGTGATGTTATGCACAAGATTCATCAAGTGCTAGAAGAGGTGCGTAGTGCTTATACCGACTCCACTACTCAATATGGCGAGGCGCAGTTCATGATGCAGGACCTAGATGAAGACATTTCTTACTGCCACTCGCTTATAACTGAGCGCTCTTAAATGGGTTACTACCATCATCATCATCATCATCATCATCATCCCCCCTTTTGTTTTGGGAATTCGTAAAAACGTTGTCTTGGGTATTGTGTTATTTAATTATATATATGAGAGTTGTCTTGGTTAATTACAGTAAATATTCCTTAAGTTCTTTTGTTTCATGGCTAATCGTGTGAGGTTGGTTTTGGAGGTAAGGTATCTAAATCGCCTTTTGCGGGTAATGTGCCTTGCACGTTATACTTTTGAGATCGAGAATTCTTGTTGGCATGAATAATTGGAAGTTGCGGATCATCTTGTAATGAAGACTCAAAGTGAAAGCGGGCTGCCTGACGTGACCCTCCTTGAATATCGTGGTTATTTCCATGAGCAACGTCTAGTTACTCATTTCTTATGTGTTGATGCAGATCATAGTGTGAAATCTATTGAAATGGCTCTTGCTGAAGTTCACATGGCGCTTCAGGTGCTACCCCCTTTTTTTTGTACTTATATATAGGCTAGAGGTTCTCATTAAAAATGGTTAAGAACGATGAGAGAATCAATCAATACTTTATGTTTGTCTCTTAAAAAACAAAAACTTGAACTATTACAAGCCACTGTTATTGGAAATGCTCAAATTGTTCGTGAGTGTGAGGGTTTATTTGAAGTCAGCCAAACGCAGTATCTTAATGCAATGGATTTGTACGTGGATCATTTGAGTGCTTGTCGGATTAACCCTTCAGTGGAAAACATCATGGCTTCGGACAGACGCTTGAAGTGTTTTCTGATGCTCGTGTCCGGATGAAGCACAAAGAGAGTGACTTGGCTATTGCACGCGGCAGACTAAAGCGCGTGAACTTGGCTCTATATTCGGTTCTTTGACTTAAGGAATCTTTATCCATAAAATGTTTTGTTATTTCTTTCCGCTTTATGTATTACTCCGATGTTTGTGAATGAATATATCTATTATGTTACCTTTAACTATCCTAGTGTACTTTACGCGTCGTCAGTGCTCTTAGTGTTTTATTGGGATTACACCCATTCTATATTTGCATTTCCTTTATTCTATTCTTGAACTGTATCATCATTCAGACTAGTCATGATTGATACTTATCTGATATATTATGTCTATAGTTTCCTCTGGGAATCTTAGCATGTTTACTAGTCATGCACGAAGATTGTCCGGCTTCAATATTATTGGTGCACTGCATTAGTTTTGCACGGAACCTACCCAGACTCGGGGCTATTGGTGCACTTCATTGGTCATGCACGGAACCTAGCCGAACTCGGGGCTATTGGTGCGCTTCATTGGTCATGCACAAAACCTAGCCAGACTCGGGGTTATTGGTGCACTTCATTGGCCATGCACATAACCTAACCAGATTCGGGGCTATTGGTGCACTTCCTTGGCATGTACAGAACCTAGCCAGACTCGGGGCTATTGGTGCACTTCATTGGCCATGCACATAACCTAGCCGGACTCGGGGCTATTGGTGCACTTCATTGATCATGCACAAAACCTAACCGAACTCGGGGCTGTTGGTGCACTTCATTGGTCATGCACATAACGTATCCAGACTCGGGGCTATTGGTGCACTTCATTGGTCATTCACAGAACCTAACCAGACTCGGGGCTATACATATATTTTTTATTTTTAACACATCGTGTAAGATAAAGAGTATTTATTATTGATAACCATCCACTCACCATACACTTAGTTTATCACGCATAGTAAGCTTCTAACCATTTACCATTAATAGGGGTGTTGATCTGAGATCCATTCATCCGCTTAAGGTCATAGTATCCGCTTTCCGCGGCTTCACTGATCATGTACGGACCTACCCAGTTTGCGGCAAACTTTCCTGTTGTTGCATTGCGCTGGACGCGCGGGGCAATCTTCATGACCACGTCGTGTACTGCAAATACGCGCTCCTTAACCTTTTGATTGTAATATCTTTCCGTCTGCTGCCTGTACTTGTCCGCGAACCGTTCGGCCTTAACTCTGCGCTTTTCTAAAGTATCAAGATGGGAAAATCGACTTACTTCATCCGGGGTGGTTAGACTAGCCATGGAAACTCGTGTAGTTGCAGGAAATCCTACACTACACCCCTCATATGATTTCGTTAACACTCAACTCATTTTAGATTAGCAATCTTAATTTTATGGGAATTTTAAGAAAGTGCCACACTTTGTATTCCCGATATAAGAAAGTGTCACTGTTTTTTTCAAAATATATAAAATGACACACACGTTAACTATTCCGTTAGGGACCACTAAATCAGTCAATTATCATTGAAAAAGTCCAAAAGATGTGATATCATTACCAAATTGTCCTTATCATACTTAGTTATTACATCTTGCTCAGAAAAAATTCCCGATCGCATAACCCTTCTTGTTTTTTTTTTTCCTGTGTATACAAACTTCCTCTCTTTATGTTCTTCCGTACATAAAAACCATCTTCTTATATATTTGGTCCGGTGGATGATATAGACGATTTAATTAAAGATTGATTGAAGAGATAGACGGAAGAGGAGCAAGAATTATGGTTCTGGGTAAACAAACATGACCATCAGCAGTAAATCCTCTCAATTTGAGATTACGGTTCGTGCTAATTCATCTTTTTTATGTTTGTTTGAATTTCATGAATTGGGTATTTGTAATTTTGTATACATAAATGATTTGTCGTTTTCAATTCATTCGATTTAATTTATTGGGTTTATGAATTTTTAGAGTAAGTTTGGGAATGTTTGCTATAGAAAAATAATGGTAAACATGGGAAGGAGGAACAAATGAGTTTTTGTTGATAAGAATACAAGACATGGGTTCAAATTCGTTTCAGATTCAGTTAAAGTTTAAACTCAAAAAATTTGTTCAAAGTTGATTTTGTTGCCGTGAATTTAATTTTGTGAGATGAATGGCTTATATTAATGATATTATATAGTTTGTGTATCTTTGGATTGTTCAGTCTCTATCCTATTCGATTTACAGGGAAGATTGGCTAAAAAGGAGTCTTAAGACATGAAGAAATCTATCTCTTGCTCGGCATCAGCGCGCATGCACATTTCCTGTTTGATAGAATTCCCCTTTCATTTCATATACGTATACTACCACACAGATTCAATGTTTGCCATAAGTTCACAACCAATCATATTATCAGTTCCTTAATAGTGTCAACTTTGATAGCCTTCAATCTAAATCTAACAGTAAATGGTGAGTATCGATTGGGGAAGAAGAAAAACACCAACCAAATTCGGCAATGACTCACATTACTAAGCTGAGTAGAAGAAGAACACCAACGGCAGGTAATAGACTTTGGGGGCCTAAATGTCATTTAATAGGGGCCAGCTGAGCACTAACGGCAGTTACTGTTTTTTCAAAAAACAGGATGGAAAAAGTCAATATCGTGGCATTTTATAAATACTGAAAAAAATGGTGGCACTTTCTTAAACATAAAATCGAAAGTGTGGCACTTTATTAAAATCTCCTAATTTTATTGATGAATCTTTGAACAATCTTACAAGAAAAGATAAAGGAATCAAGAATAACCACTGCTCTAGATTTTCTATCTCCTATTTACTTAT
Source organism: Papaver somniferum (assembly GCF_003573695.1). NCBI lineage: Eukaryota > Viridiplantae > Streptophyta > Magnoliopsida > Ranunculales > Papaveraceae > Papaver > Papaver somniferum. The sequence continues at coordinate 154,968,362 of NC_039358.1, read as the reverse complement.
TTTTTACTCAAAAAAGATCTCCCTCCTCTCCTTTACAATTGAACGACTATTTATAGGGAAATACATAGTGGATGACAGCTAATCTGTCCTTTATTTTCGGATATGACTTGCGACATTCTCACAACCTTACAAATGTTAATCTCGCAAACTCTCTAATTTTCGCAGAATCATTACATTCTTCTCATGATTTTAGCTGACGTCGTTTATTATGTCACTTCTAAAATTATTCTGCGACGCTGTTGTGTTGTGTTGTTGATAATTTCGCTGAGGCATTATTACTGCGAGATTCTGATCCTACATCTTGACTCTTCTCATATCTTCTCCGCGAAGTAGAGAATGATGTGAGAAATGCCGCAGTTATCCATCATTTCATATTCTGCATTTATCACACATATCATTTTTCCCATCTGTTTCTTGACACGTCTTTTGTAACCGCTGCTTTTTAACCACTTATATCTTTCCGTGTTAATCGTGTTTATACTCTCGAGGAAAAATTCCCTCTATATATACTCTTTCTCACTCTATTTTTCTTTCTTTTTATTTTCTCTGGAACTTCATCGTTCTTCTGCAAATTCCCTTATTGCAACTTTTCTTCTTTCTTCTTCTTTCAATCTTTTTAAGTTCTTCTTCATCTTCATACTATTTCCTCTGTAGATCTTCATCATTCCTAATTTTCTTCGAAATAATCTTCCTGCTAGTGTTTTCCATAGATTCATCAAGGTTAGTTTTCTTTTTTCTTCCTTATGGGTTTTGCTGAAATTGATCTTGCTTAGTACCTTATTTGATGATGTTTATGTGATTCTCATACTCTTGTTATTTCAGCAAAAGCGCCTCCAACACTAAATTTACGGTTCAGAACCCTAATATTCCCAAACCGCAACATAAGATTGTTGTGCATAAAAGAAAGTCTGTGAATCAGAAGGTAGTAAGAAACATTATTCTTTTCTAATAACAATATTGTTGCCTTTGTTTCTTATCTGGATTGTAATTCGCAGGGTGATAAGGATGTCAATAAACCTCTCAAGAAATCTCGCCACCTTAAAACTGTTGAAACTTCGGTTCCATTCCACTTACTTATCTCTTCTAAATCTCCTGCGATATCTTCGCAAGATAAACCATCATCTACAACTCGCGAAAAAGCTGCCTCAGACTTCATTTCTTCAACAGACTTTTCAATGATTGAAACCCCCATTGTTGATCCTTCTGTGAATGAAACTTCTTCTCTTCCTATTGATAATGTTTCTCAACCTTCTATCATTCCCAGTTCTTTACCTGAAACTTTTCCCTTTTCGAAAGAAACTGTGGAAGGAATAGATATTGCTTTCAAATTTTTGTCTGAAAAAGAGTTTGGAAAAAGAGTGTAATGCTCTTCGTCTCGAAAATCAAAAGCTTCAGAATGTTTTGTTGGATCGTGACAACCTTCGCAAGAAGAATGCTGAATTGAGAGGTATGATTTTCTTATCTGTGTCTTCAATTTGCCTTTCTAATGGTTTTATCCTTCCCATATTTAATTATCCTTGAAATCCCTCTTTCGCATGTTAAGCCTTAAACCAGAAATGAATAATGGAGAGATATCAATTTGAATCTGCTTTTGAAGAAGCCCGTGTTGATAAAGAGATTTTGATGGATCAATATAACCAATTAGATAACCTTTATTCATATCTCTTGATCATATAAATAATCTTACCAATGAAAATACCCAATTAGTTCAGAGGCAAAATTTGTTAAGTAATGAAATATCTCGCCTTTCTTATTCTTTAACTAAAGCTAATTTAGGGATGGAAACTTTATCAGATGAGAATAAAACCTTATCTCAAGAGAAGCAAACTTGTTTAAATAAGATGGTGATATCTTCGCAACAACTTAGCATTCTTCAGAAAGTATGTGATGACCAAGAACAGTCTCTTCGCTCTTTGAGAAATGAACTTAAAGAAGTAACAGAGTCATCTATTGTTGAAAGAGATACACTCATTCAAGGTAGAATAGCTTTAAGTGTAAAGGTGAATCAACTTAAAGAACAATATTCCAAATTAGAAGAATCTTATTCTTCTCTTGCGAAGAAAAATGCCTTTCTTATTTCTAAAGAGAAAAATCTTCAGTCTCGACTTAAAGGTTTAGTTGGAGATAAATTTGATGATGCGATGGGTCGTTGGGAGAATAGTTTTCTGAATTTTGATTCAACATCTTATTTCGCAAAAGGAAGGTAGTCATAATAGTTTGACTGCCTTAACTATCTTTTCTTTGTCATATGTTTTTGAGTTCTTCATCTTATTGAAATTTTGTATTCTACCTTTCGCAGAGTCTGAGAAGAATCTTCATTCCTCCATTTCTGTTTTGGAGGCTAAATATGCCAAAATTTGCAAAGAAAATGCATTGCTCGTCTCTGTCCTTACTGGTTCTCGCGACCGAGCAGAAAGAAGACTTGATTATCTTGCTTATTTTAAGGATATTCAAGATAGGAATCATCAGAGAGAACTTCTTCGTCAAGTTCATCTCTGGGGTGAAGTCCTTGTAAATGATATTTTATTGTCTAAATCTCTTCCTCCTACATCAATCGAACCTTTGGAAGTAGATGATGATGATCTCGTCCTGCTGATAGTGATTGTGATTAGAGGATAATCTCATGGAAGATGAAGAAGAAATTCCTTCTAAGGAGGCATCTGCTGGTGTTAATCAAAATGAGAATGAAAAATAAATCTCTTCTGAAGAAGTAATTGCTGGCGATAATCAAGGTGCTAATCAAGGCAAAGATCAGAATCGAAATGAAGGAGAGGCTTGCGATAATGAGAACATTGGCGAAGAACGTATATTATCTCCTTCTACTGGAATTAATATTGAAGCATGAGCTTCTTATCTAGTTCTATCTTCATGAATTGTCTTATCTTTATTACTTTTTGCGAATAATATTCTTCAACCAACTTTGGAATCAATTTTCCCTTTTAGTATTTTGCTGGTGAGAAAGATAATGCTTCTTGTTTATTGATTCCCATACTTGCCTCTCATTATATTTCTTGCGAAAAATAATCTGTTATGAATACTTATAAATATTTTGTTTTGTCATGTGGTCTTATTTTTCCTTCCTAATTAAAGGTCTTATTATGCCACCTCTTGTCATTGCGACAAAATCGCAGGACGTCCTTGCACTTTCATGCAAAAACCCATTGATCTTGCCTTAACTTTTTCTTTTGTATTATGGCCTCTTCAGGAATGTTGCGACAATATGACAGGCCTAAATATTCTTGCGAAAATAAACCCCCATGACATTGCCGTCTTGCGACGAAATCGCAGGACGTCTTCACACTTTCATGCGAAAACCCATTGATCTCGTCTTATCTTTTTCTTTTGTATTATTGCCTCTTCAGGATTGTTGCACAAATATGACAAGCCTTAATATTCTTGCGAATAAAAAGCCTCATAACATTTGCGTCTTAAGACACTTATCATCTCCCTAATGGAGGGTGCCGCCCTTATCTCCCTATGGTTGCCCCTTCAAGGAGGCGTACTTCTACCATACAAGGTTAGCTCCTCCCATCCAGTCTTAACAACAACCAGATGTTTTCGCAGCCTCTCATTCCTTTTACCTATAGGGCTTATGGTTACGAGACTGCACCCTAAGTGGGGTTTTCTTCAGGCCGAGTGCAGTATAAGCCAAGACTTGTCAAGAATGGCAAGGTACGCTTCAAACGCCCATGGCACTCTTGACTCAACCGTGTACCTCGGCGCCTTGATCAGATCTGCACTCCTTGGGAGAGTCCTTATTACTTTATTCGCCCAATCCTAAGTCATATGCTTAAGATGAGAATCCAAGGTGCCTCTCCTGGATGGGCTTTATTGACCCCAAATCTCCATGACTCAGGTTCCGGTGGCGGTGTAGCCTTTCCCTGAGCCATGCAACAGGTACCCCCTTATATGACGTACTTTAGGTCTTACATTTGCCTCTTGCGAAATTTTATTCGCGAACTAGGGTGTACGCCATAAAGGTTCGCCCCTTTCTTTTATGTCATTGTTCTGTGATTATCTCTGCGAAAGTTTCGCACATCATGATCTTGTTTTGATATGAATAATCTTGCAATTATTCTTTCAGAATCCATAACTTCTCAAAGCTTCTTACGGATAATATCTTTTTAAGTACAACCTGTTCCATGGTCTGTCAAGTCTATGACCAACATCTCTACCTTCTGGATCCATTAATCTATAAGCTCTGTTCCAACTATCTCCTTAATGATGTAAGGTCCATCCCATTTTTTCGCTAATTTTCCACCATTTTCTCGCTGATATATTGGTGTCTCTCGCAGAACTAAATCTCCTGGTTGGAATTCGCGTACTTTGACACGTTTATTATATTCTCGGGCTAATCTTCGCTGATAATTCTCCATATGTTGTAAAGCTTTTTCTCTTCTTTCTTCTAATTCATCAAGTTTGTTTAAGATCAAACCCGCACTAAGATTTTTCTCCCAAGCTTCTTCTTTGTTGTCGGAATAACAACTTCTGTTGGTAACACCGCTTCAACTCCGTATGTTAAACAAAAAGGTGACATTCCAGTACTCTTCTAGTTGTATTATAAGCCCATACTGCATTATGTACTTGTTCGCACCATGCTCTGTGATGTCCTTCCAATTTCTTCTTTAATATATCTGCAATTGTTTTGTTTGTTGCTTCTACCTGCCCATTAGCTTGTGGATACAAAGGAGTAGACTTTCCACATTTTATCTTAAATGCATTAAGTAACATTTCTATTCTGTCCTTCAAACTGTTTCCCATTATCAGATACCAACTGCGCAGGAATTCCGAATCTGCAAATGATATTTTCGAATATGAATGTAAAGATATCTTTGTCGCGAATATGTGTACTGCCTTCACTTCTGTCCATTTTGTGAAATAATCTGTTGCGACTATTAAGTATCTTCTTTGTCCAGAACCTGGTAAAAATGGCCCCACAATATCTAAGCCCCACTTTCCAAAAGGCCACACACTGGTTGAAGATGACAATGGTGCTCCAGGTGCATGTATTTTCTTTCCATGCCGCTGACAATCTTCGCAACGTCTTGATATTTGTTTTGCATCTTCGTGCATGTATGGCCAGTAATAGCCTTGCATTTTTGCTCTATGTGCCAAAGATCTTCCCCCGCTATGATTGCCAGCATCCCCACTATGTAACATTTTTAGCACTTTTTCTCCTTCCTCTCGTGTCAAACATCTGAGTGATGGTCCATTAAAGGATTTTCGGTATAGCAGCCCATCTCTTAATTCATAATTTTGGCGGATTTTTAACTTGTGTGTTTCCAATCTATTTCTTGGTGTTTCTCCTTTCGCCAAATATGCATGAAGTTCCGTTCTCCAATCTGCGATATTGTTCGTTTGTTCTTCTTCTTCACCGTCTATTATCATCACGTCCACTTCTTCTTCTTCTTTATTGATTGATGGTGACAGAAGTGTTTGTATTTTTATGCATCTCGCAGTTGGATCTGTCATCATGCTTGAGATGAAAGCAAAAGCGTCTGCGAGTCTGTTATCCTTCCTTGAAATGTGCCTCCATTTTATTTTTGGGATTTTCGCTGACAATTCTTCAACGAGCTTCTTGTATTTCTTCAAGGATGGTTCATTTGTAGTTACTCTCCCTTTATTTGGCGAATAACTAGCTGCGAATCACTAGTGATCCTGGCATTTTCTAGTTTCATTTCTATTGCGAATTTTAAGGCATGTATCACAGCTTCATATTCCGTTTCGTTATTAGTGGATGCGAATTCCAATCTGAATGAAAAAGCCATCTTTATTCCTTCTGGCGAAATTAAAACAATTCCAACTCCATTGCCTTCTCCATTTGATGATCCATCTACCAATATCTCCCATCTATTTGGTTCTGTTAATAAATCTTTTGGATCTCCGTGTTCTTCTTCTATATCCATCATTTCTTCTACCGCTTCGTCTTCTTCTAAAGGAAATTCTGCCAAGAAATCTGTAACAACTTGTGATTTTGGTGAATACAAAATTTCATATTTAATACCAAAGTGGCCTACTTGTGCATTCCATCTCTCCACTCTTCCTGATCTTTTAGAATTCTTCATCACTGATTCAATTGGTACTTTTCCTTTATCTTGTGCGCTTGAAAATATATGCGGAGCTTAAATGATGCATAAGCTAATGCTAAGATCAACTTCTCAATCTTTGAGTAATTCTTCTCGGCAGTATTAAAAGTTTTACTAATGTAATAAATGGGTTTCTCCACTCCTGCGTCTACTCGCAATAACACATCACTTAATGCATGCGACGTCGTCGCAAGATAGATCAATAATTCTTCTCCTGATTCTTCTTTTTGTAAAATAGTTGTATTCATAAGATGTTCTTTGATCCCTTGAAAATCTTTTTTGCATTCACCAGTCCGTTTGAATTTCGCACCCTTCTTGAGTATATCGAAAAAATATTTGCATTTGTGTGATGATCGCGAAATGAATCTCCCCAGCGAAGCTAGAAGTCCATTCAACTTATGTACATCTTTTATCGTTGCTGGTGTTGGCATGTCACGAATTGCTTTCAATTTTTCTGGATCAACATGTATTCCTTCTTTTGATAAAATGTAGCCTAAAAATTTTCCCGATGCAACTCCAATAGTATACTTCTCAGGATTCAGTTTAATATTGTACCGCCGCATTTGTTCAAAAATGTCCCTCAGGTCCTGTACATGGTCTTTGGATTCTTTACTCTTTACTAACATGTCGTCCACGTATATTTCTAATCTTTTGTGTATCCATTTTGCGAACACCTTCTCTACCATTCTTTAGTATGTCGCTCCCGCATTTCGCAAACCAAATGGCATTTTCGTGTAACAATATAAACCTCTAGGGGAGAAGAAAGCAGTATGTTCTTGATCTTCTTCAGCGAGAGGGATTTGATTATACCCTTTGTACCCATCTAAAGACGATACCCTATCATTTTCCGCTGCGGATTCCACCATTTGAGGAATATCTGGTAACGAAAAACTATCTTTAGGCAAGCTTTGTTTAAATCAGTGAAATCTATGCAAATCCTTATTCCTTTGTTTTTCTTTGGGAAAATGACCATATTCGCTATCCATTCTGGGTATTTAGCTTCTCTTATGATTCCCGCATCAAGCATTTTCTGTAGTTCTTCTTCTATTTGGGAATGGTAAGCTGTTGCGATTTTTCTTATTCTTTGTTTAAATGGTCTCACATTCTTGTAAATCTCCAATTTGTGGCATGCAATTGATGGATCTATTCCCGGTATCTCATCCATGCTCCCTGCGAAAACGTCTTTATATTCTCGCAAAAGATTGACAGTTCTTCTTCTACATCCATCTTGGTTCCAATTCTCAATATTAGAGGTTCTTCTATAGTCCCAACGTTTATTTCTTTTGTTGGTTCTGCGGCAGTGTAACTGGGCTTGGGTTCTCCCATTGATGTTGGTTCTTTTATTGTTTTCACAGGTCCTTCTCCTTCTTCCGAAATTTCGCTGGGTATTGCTTTGCCTTCTTTTGCCCTTATCATATATACTTTAAATTCTTCTTCTTTCTTTGCCTCCTTTGCCAACTTTCTGCGAAATTGTTTCTTTTTTGCTCGTCCTTCGTAATGCTTTACTTCAATTTGATGACATAATTTCGCATTGTCAACAACTCCTCTGATTTTACCTATTCCATTTGGTGTGGGGAATTTAATACATTGATGCAACGTTGATACTAAAACTTTTATTGCATGTATCCATGGTCTTCCTAGAAACATATTATATGGTGATTCCATATCCACCACGCATAGTGTCACGTGTGTTTCGATCTCTCCTAGTGGAATTCGTACCACTATTTCTCCTTTAGGTTTTGTTGTGGATTTTCCAAAGCCATGAACAAGATATGTTGAACTGGACATTTCTTCATCTTTAAATCTCATTCCCCTGAACGCATGATAAAATATTATATCTACTGAACTTCCTGTATCGATTAAAGTTTTGTTCAATAGCCATTCTTCCGTGGATTTTGTTGTTGTCCCCTTCTCTTTTCGCGTAATAGGCACTGTAATAACCAATGGAGATGTGTGGTTCAAATTTTCTTTTGGTATTTCTGCCGCCATGAATGTGATTTTTTTCTTTTCCCAATATTTCAAGGGTGATGTCTTTTCTACTGCCATAACCTTCCTTCCTTCAAAATTTCGTTTATGTATTCTTCCTTTGATGTTTTCATGGAATTCATTAACCATTGTTTTTGTTATCATATTACACTCCAATCTTTTGTCATCTTCATTGACTCTAATCATTTTTCTTTTAACTGGTTCACTGATTTATTTAATCACTTTCTTGATTTGAACAATCTCAACAACAATCTTCAACTTTCGATCTTCAGCGTCCCTGTTTCTAGCGCCATTATGTAGTTGCAGGAAATCCTACACTACACCCCTCATATGATTTCATTAACACTCAACTCATTTTAGATTAACAATCTTAATTTTATTGATGAATCTTTGAACAATCTTACAAGAAAAGATAAAGGAATCAAGAATAACCACTGCTCTAGATTTTTTCTCTCCTATTTACTTATTTTTTACTCAAAAAAGATCTCCCTCCTCTCCTTTACAATTGAACGAATATTTATAGGGAAATACATAGTGGATGACAGCTAATCTGTCCTTTATTTTCGGATATGACTTGCGACATTCTCGCAACCTTACAAATGTTAATCTCGCAAACTCTCTAATTTTTGCAGAATCATTACATTCTTCTCATGATTTTAGCTGACGTCGTTTATTATGTCACTTCTAAAATTATTCTGCGACGCTGTTCTGTTGTGTTGTTGATAATTTCGCTGAGGCATTATTGTTGCGAGATTTTGATCCTACATCTCGTGCTGAAGGAATAACAATCTCCGCTGGTAGTATCGCATCTTCTCCATAGACCAGGGAATAGGGAGAAGTGAAAAAGCGGGGGTCTAACAACACCACCCAATATTTCGCTTAGCAATATGTATGGACTAACTCCGCAACACTTTCTAGAGAATCAACTAGACAGTCAGACTCAATCTAGGTAAAAGTATCTCAAGGAGTTAATATCTATCTCTTGTTTTGATTCACTCAAGCTAATAGAAATCAGCGAGTCTATAATCAAACACAATGAATAACTTGGACGGTACCAAAGACCAATGTCCAAGGATCAATCAATATCAATCAACAACCAAAGGTCGGGTTTCGGAGTGATTGATTCAAACACACAACATGTATTATTTCAATTATATAAACAAATATAATGCGGAAATAGAAATAACACAGACACCAGAATTTTGTTAACGAGAAAACCGCAAATGCAAAAAGAACCCGGGACCTAGTCCAGATTGAATACACACTGTATTAAGCCGCTACAGACACTAGCCTACTCCAAGCTAACTTCAGACTGGACTATAGTTGAACCCAAATCAGTCTCTCACTGATCCAAGGTACAGTTGTACTCCCTTCGCGTCTGATCCCAGCAGGATACTGCGAACTTGATTCCCTTAGCTGAACTCACCCACAACTAAGAGTTGCTACGATCCAAAATCGCAGGCTTTAAAAATAAACATATTTGTCTCACACAGACAAGTCTATCAAAGGATCAATCTGTCTCCCACAGAAAAACCCTAAAAGTTTTTGTTCCGTCTTTTGATAATAATCAAGGTGAACATGAACCAATTGATAATCCGGTCTTATATTCCCTAAGAACATCCTAGATTAATCAATCACCTCACCTCACAACAATCTTAATCGTATGATAGTGAAACAAGATGTCGTGGAATCACAAACGATGAGACGAAGGTGTTTGTGATTACTTTTTATATCTTGCCTATCGGAGAACTCTCACGATCTCAAGCCAATCAATATGATTGTACTGTTACGATAGAAGATGCAAGATCAGATCACACAACTACGATAAAAGTAATATCGGTCTGAATTCACAATCCCAATGAAGTCTTTAAGTCATTAACCTGGTTTTAGAAGAAGAAAACCAAAGGTTAAAGGAGAAACGACTCTAGCACGCAAACTAGTATCACACGTAAGGTGTGGGGATTAGTTTTGCACAATACTAGATGTCTCATTTATATAGCCTTTCAAATCAGGGTTTTGCCTTAGTTACAAAGCAATCAATATCCGTCGTTAGATGAAAACCTGATTTAGATTCAAGCTAATATTTCTCAACTGTTAGATCGAAAACTTAGCTTGTCATATAAAAATGAAAGTACGCTTCTAGGTTTGTTAACCGCACCCAAACGTGTACATTGTTGGTTCAACAATAGTCTACCCAAAGAGATTAACCATATGAACATTGCATACCAACCATGTTCTTCTTCACCATAACTAGTTCAATTGACTCAAATGAACTAGTTAAGAGAGTTGTTCAATTGCAAGGAAATCTTATGTAACTACACAAGACACAATTGAATCAAAGATGATTTGATTCACTCGAATCGGTTCATCAACTTTAATAGCCACGGTTTTCAAATGCATTCCTTAGTCTTTTAAGATTAAGTTCAGAAATCATCTTTAGATATATAACCTTATCAAGTTCGCAGACTAGGTTCGCGGACTTAAGACACCAGATAGAGTTTACAAACTCCAGCAGAAATTCTCGGGTTCGAGAACTGCGCCAGTTCGCAGACTGGGTTTGCGGACTTGGCTCACGCAAGTAGTTTGTCAACTCCAGCATAAATTCTCGGGTTTGAGAACTTCGGAAGTTCGTGGATTGAGTTCGCGGACTTGATACTTGCCATACTTCCGGTTCTCTTGATCAACAAAGTTCGAAAACTTCGATTCAAGGAATCCATTGGTTATGTAATCTAAACTCTCATTCCAATCATTGAAACATTCTTAGAGGACATTATATAGTTGTTACACTATTTCACGTCAAAGCAATTTTCAAAGTGATTGAACCATTCATGATTTTCGTCACTAGGTAAAGATAAACTTGGTCGAAGAGAAAAGCTTAGCAACACATAGTTCGAGATATAGATAGGCGAGGTATACTCGGCTCGAAATACCAAATGTGTATGATCTAGTCTATATATATAGCATGCGACTTTTGTCTCAAAGAGTAGGAGATAGAATAGATAGACTTTTGAGTGACAGATAAGTTCAAGTCTCCACATACCTTTTTGTCGATAAGTTCCACCGGTTCCTTGAGTAGATCTTCTACTTGTATGATGAATCACCATGAAGTCCTTGAGCTCAACTACACTTATTATCCTATTCCGAGACTTAGCTATAAGAGACTAGGAATCAAGACTCATAGTTTTGATCACTAACATTGACAAACAATGTTAAGATAACAACGCATGCGAGTTTGACCGAGCAGTGCTCTAACAATCTCCCCCTTTGTCAATTTTAGTGACAAAAATATCAATACATATGGAATACAAAAAAGATAATGAAACTTTATTAGCTCCTATTCCACATGTCTAATCTTCATCATTTCTCGAAATCTTCGTCACTCCCAAGTACTCCAATGATCCCAAAGGTTGTAAGTTTAGCATCACCGTTGTTGAAGATCCGTAGCTATAACAATGAGAAAGCATCGGTCTCGATCATTGTTATACAGTGTCATAGTATTATTACCCAGTGTCAACAACAATAATACTATGGTGATATGTATCACTCCCCCTTAATCAATACTCTATCTCACATGAAACCACTCCCCCTTACACAATGATCCGAAAACCATATGTATTTGTAGTGTGAACTACATATTAATTCTCCCCCTTTTTGTCAATAAGATTGGCAAAGGTACAAGAACGGGATCATAATGAAATTTCCGTAAGAGACATTTCATGACCGAGAGAAAGAAACACACATCATCTTATTTAGATGCAATCACATAGCCGAAGCTAACAACATTCATCAAGGAGTTTAAAGATACAAGATAACCCTTCTAAAATTCCACAGCCGCACACCCCTCAAGATATGACCATTAAGCACAAGTTCAAAAGAACTCTCCCCCATTTGATGTCATTCCCAAGGGAACAACAAGGGCGACCTTAAATTCCGAAGAAAATAAGGATTTTTATTGGACACCAAAACCATAAGAATGATTTTTATATCCAAAACTCAATCAAATTAATCACAAGTAAACCCATGATTAATTTAATCGGAATACGTAATCAAATTAAACACACAAGGTGATCAACTTAATTGTTTTATGCTCAACATAAGAAAACTTACGGAACATATGACTAACATACCATTAGAAAATGATTAAGATAGCCGTTCATATACTCAACACAAGAAAAACTCATGGAATATATGAAAACTCAAATAGACTAATTACAAGAGATCCCATAATTAATCTAATTGGAATACACAATCAAACTAATCACAAAAGTAATCAATTTAATTGTAATTTGTTTTACTCGACATAAGGAACTTACGGAGCAATAACTAAATAATCAAACAAGATGATTAATTCAGTTCACAAATGCTCAACATAAAGTATCTTACGGAACAACCAACCAAGCTAATCAAAAATTAATCAACTTAGTCGTAGCGTGCTCAACATAAGACACATTACGGAGCCTCACAATATTATATAAAATATAGATCAGTGAAGATCAATACTGTGGAATATACAAGGATTCATTCTTTTGCACAAGCATATACAATATCAATAATCATTGAATACAAAAGATTTTAACCTATCTTTCGTCAAGGATTGACAATATAGGCTTAACTTTTGTATATGTCAAAAGTCTATTCATTCTTAAACCAATACGTGAATACCGATCATGAACGACTTTACCTTTGACAAAATATGGGACAACAAAGTTCACGGACGTAAACACAAATATCCCATAACAAGTTGCAATATAACAAAATTAAAAATAATACAAAACATCATCCTCCAAATAGTTTTAGAATTTTAAACCAAAAAACCTAAAAAAAAAAAGAAGATGAAAATAATAGCTATGTGTAGTCACAATCATTGCTATTCAAAGCACTAGTTATTCTTCCAACTAAGCCAAAAATAAGATATACTAGGAAACAATAGTAACACTGGAAGCTTGATTTAAAACACCTTAGACCCTATCAACAACGAGAGATTGAACATGGACGAGTTCATCAGTTTCCTTCTTTAGTTTGTTTTTTAGAAAACCAAGATTCCTTAATGCAATCCCGAGATGCTCACGAACAACTTCAAAATCATGAAGAATATTTCCTACCAGTTGTGAAGACAATTGAACTGGTAGTTTTTTTTCATGATCAACAACATGAAAGCATGTTATGGAGACATCAATCAATTCACTGTTGCTTTCATCCATTGTGTACAAAAAGAATTCAACTGAATCTTTTAACCTTATGAATCACAATATTTATAAAGCATTCAGAAACCCTAGGAACCATAGCGTTCGTGTGGGTCCAGTACGTGTACAAGCGGTCAATCGTCAGTGAGAGGGATGGACGGAGAGAAGAAGGAAAAAAATAACTCTTAAAAAAAAACAACCTCAACGCACTCCTGCCAACATTTTCAAGATAAGCAACTTGAGAACAAAGAGAATCCTTCTTGTTTAAAAGATGGATGCAACATTTTGCAGTCATAGTGCATTAAGATGAGCATTTCTCCCATCATTATTGACTTCATTTTTCTCTCCTTCAAGGGGATTTAGAGAAGAACCTCACATCATAGTTGAAGAAGGTTTAACAAGAGAGGAATTCGAAATACCTGAGCTAGTTGCTATCCAAGTCCTTTTGATGCCCCGTTTGAGTTTATTTATGTTGATCTTAAGTTCTGTGACCCGATTATTAATATGCATAAATCTGGATCAAGAGTCTTGGAACCACATTCTTCTTCAGGGCGAGACAAGGAATTTACCTTTCTTTTCCTATGCCTTTTTCTCTTTTCAGAGTTATTTAGGAAATCAGTAGATCTGTTGTTGTTCTTCCTCCTACCTTTGTTGGCCTTTTTTGATCCAGCAACACAATCAAGAAGAAACTTACTACGGTGTCCTGTTTGATTGTAGATCTTGTTATTTGGCCCAACAAAATGAGGGATAGGTTTAATACTTCTGTAGACACCCATGTAAGAATGTTGTGAAGTTTTTCATTCCTAATCCGAAAATGACATTTCTGCTCAGGATGTCCTTTGTTTCCGCAGTGATAGCATTTCAAGGGTTTGCCTGTCTTTATGCGAGTCGATTTAGAGGGAGAACAATTTTTGCCTTTAGATCTATTGCATGCTGCGAGCGGTTTTCACATGAGGAATTTTCCCTAGCTTTAACAAAATTAATCTTATTAGTCCTTTGAGTGTCTATTCCTTTATAGCCCAGATCACTGTATCACGATGTTCTTTACATGCTCCAATCATAGAAGATAATTTTGTAGAACTCGAATTGAACCTTCTCAGATTCTCTTCCAGTGATTTTACATTATCAAGAGCAGGAGCAAGATCAGTTTCCAAGGAGTTTTCTTTGGCAAGGAGACTGAGTTCTTTGTCATTAAAACATTTTTGTTGAGAGTCATATCTTGTATCAGCATCTACAAGTTTTTCTTTCAACAAACCAAGATTTCGGAGAATATTATCACATTCAGACCTTTTTGTGCGTAAATCTTCATCACGATCTTTAACGATAGATTTTAGGAGTCTATACCCACCATCATATCCTTTAAAGAGTTTTCTCAACTTTCTGTTTTCTTGACAAAGAGGAGCCATGTATTTTCTCAAGCCAGATGTTGACTTCTTCTCTTTCAAAGCTTGATCAAACAGCTTGATATATTGAGCAACTTCCTCATCAACACTTTGCCCCTCTTCTGAATCACTATCATCTGAAAGATCATCCAATTGTTCATCAAGAGATTTTTCCCAATCAAATGCAGATTGAGACAAAGGAAAGGAGACTAAGGTTTTCTTAGAGGTTTCAGGACTTTGAAACCCATCAGAGTAATTCTGAACTGATGTTGCGTCATTAGAGATAAAACTGTCCATTCTCAGATCGCCACAAACACATACTTTTGAGGTCTTAAACGTGTTTGCCCGCTTTGATTCCAATTGAAAAAACGGGGGTCTAACAACACCACCCAATATTTCGCTTAGCAATCTGTATGGACTAACTCCGAAACAATTTCTAGAGAATCAACTAGACAGTCAGACTCAATCTAGGTAAAAGTATCTCAAGGAGTTCATATCTCTCTCTTGTTTTGATTCACTCCAGCTAATAGAAATCAGCGAGTCTATAATCAAACACAATGAATAACTTGGACGGTACCAAAGACCAATGTCCAAGGATCAATCAATATCAATCAACAACCAAAGGTTGGATTTCCAATTGATTGATTCAAACGCACAACCTGTATTATTTCAATTATATAAACAAATATAATGCGGAAATAGAAATAACACAGACACCAGAATTTTGTTAACGAGGAAACCGCAAATGCAGAAAAACCCCGGGACCTAGTCCAGATTGAATACACACTGTATTAAGCCGCTACAGACACTAGCCTACTCCAAGCTAACTTCAGACTGGACTATAGTTGAACCCCAATCAGTCTCCCGCTGATCCAAGGTACAGTTTTACTCCCTATGCCTCTGATCCCAGCAGGATACTGCGTACTTGATTCCCTTAGTTGATCTCACCCACAACTAAGAGTTGCTACGACCCAAAATCGCAGGCTTTAACAATAAACAAATCTGTCTCACACAGACAAGTCTATCAAAGGATCAATCTGTCTCCCACAGAAAAACCCTAAAAGTTTTTGTTCCGTCTTTTGATAATAATCAAGGTGAACAAGAACCATTTGATAATCCGGTCTTATATTCCCGAAGAACATCCTAGATTAATCAATCACCTCACAACAATCTTAATCGTATGATAGCGAAACAAGATGTCGTGGAATCACAAACGATGAGACGAAGGTGTTTGTGATTACTTTTTATATCTTGCCTATCGGAGAACTCTCATGATCTCAATCCAATCAATATGATTGTACTATTATGATAGAAGATGCAAGATCAGATCACACAACTACGATAAAAGTAGTATCGGTCTAGCTTCACAATCCCAATGAAGTCTTTAAGTCGTTAACCTGGTTTTAGAAGAATAAAACCAAAGGTTAAAGGAGAAACGACTCTAGCACGCAAACTATTATCACACATAAGGTGTGGGGATTAGTTTTGCACAATACTAGATGTCTCCTTTATATAGCCTTTCAAATCAGGGTTTTGCCTTAGTTACAAAGCAATCAATATCCGTCGTTAGATGAAAACCTGATTTAGATTCAAGCTAATATTTCTCAACCGTTAGATCAAAAACTTAGCTTGTCATACACAAATGAATGTACACTTCTAGGTTTGTTAACCGCACCCAAACATGTACATTGTTGGTTCAACAATAGTCTACCCAAAGAGGTTAACCATATGAGCGTTTCATACCAACCATGTTCTTCTTCACCATAACTAGTTCAATTGACTCAAATGAACTAGTTAAGTGAGTTGTTCAATTATAAGGAAATCTTATGTAACTACACAAGACACAATTGAAGCAAAGATGATTTGATTCACTCGAAATCATCTTTAGATATATAACGTTCTCAAGTTCGCAGACTAGGCTCGCGGACTTAAGACACCGGATAGAGTTTACAAACTCTAGCAGAAATTCTCGGGTTCGAGAACTACGCCGGTTCGCGGACTGGGCTCGCGCAAGTAGTTTGTTAACTCCAGCAGAAATTCTCGGGTTTGAGAACTTCGGCAGTTCGCGGACTGAGTTCGCGGACTTGGCACTTTCCATACTTCCGGTTCTCTTGATCAACAAAATTCGAAAACTTCGGTTCAAGGAATCTATTGGTTATGTAATCTAAATTCTCATTCCAATCATTGAAACATTCTTAGAGGACGTTATATAGTTGTTACACTATTTCTCGTCAAAGCAATTTTCAAAGTGATTGAACCATTCATGAATTTCGTCACTAGGTAAGGATAAACTTGGTCGAAGCGAAAAGCTTACCAACACATATTTCGAGATATAGATAGGCGAGGTATACTCGGCTCGAAATACCAAATGTGTATGACCTAGTCTATATATATATAGCATACGAATTTTGTCTCAAAGAGTAGGAGATATAATAGATATACTTTTGAGTGACAGATAAGTTCATGTCTCCACATACCTTTTTGTCGAGAAGTTCCACCGGTTCCTTGAGTAGATCTTTTACTTGTATGATGAATCGCCATGAAGTCCTTGAACTCAACTACACTTACTATCCTAGTCCGAGACTTAGCTATAAGAGACTAGAAATCAAGACTTATAGTTTTGATCACTAACATTGACAAACATGCTTGAGATAGCAACGCATGCGAGTTTGACCGAGCAGTGCTCTAACAAGAAGCTCCGGTGGAACTTCTTTTGGAGATGCGGTATGCCAAGAGTGCGAGTGGGAGTTGTTCATGCCAACCTCTATGATAATCATATACTGTCTGACTCAATATTCTCAGCAATGTTTTATTAGTGGCTTCCGCCTGCCCATTTCCCTGGGGATAGTAGACGGTCGAAGTATGAAACTTAATGCCTTATTGATCCAATAGTTCCTTGACAATCTGATTAACAAAAGAAGTTCTGTTATCCGAGCGGATGATCATTGGCGCGCCGAATCGATATATGATATATTCTTTGATAAATGCGGCAATGGTGGCTCCGGCGAATCACGGAGCGGGATAGCTTCCACCCATTTTGAAGAATATTCAGTTGCACTGATAATGTATTTGTGTCGTCCGGACGAGGTTGGACTAATCGGTCTGATGATATCAAGTCCCCAATTGTGGAAGGGCCAAGGGGTAACAACACAATGCAGCAGCGTGTGTGGGGCATGGATGAGTGGTCTGTGGCTCTGGCATTGCTGGCATTTCTTCACGTGTTCAGCTGTGTTGAATTCCATCGTAGGCCAGTAGAATCCTCCTTCGTATAGTTGTAAGAAGAGTTTCCTCATGCCCTGATGTTCCGCATCGTGAGTTTTGGTCTTCACTACCTCTGCTTCTTCTTGTGATAAGCAGCGCAGTAGTGTGTTCCCATAGCTTTTCCTATAAAGAATTCCTTCGCTCATAAAGAATCGGCCCGCATTCTTCTGAATTTTTAGCGCATCTTGTCTATTTTGCGGCAGGCATTCGTGCTGGATGAAATCTATATATGGTTTCCTCCAATCTTCTATCTCTATGCTGCATATCTCTGCTTGTTGCGGAGGTGCTTGAAAATCTTCGCACTTATCCTGTACTACTGTTGCTTGAGCATCCATGCTCGGACAATAGACTCCCATTCTCTGTAGGCGGCGGTATAATGGAATCTCTCATGTCTGTCCGCAAGACTCCGTATGGACGCGGCTCAATATCTCTTGTGCTTCTATTCTCCCTACACATCGATAAGGCGCCTCCGGATGTTCGATAATACATCGCTCCTCGTATCATAACAAATTATTTTAACACTATACCGGGTAATAGTTGTTTATCCACTTCTTTGGTTAGGTCCTTAATATATATTGTTCTCCAATCGTCCTTTTGTTTGAACGCTGCGTATTCTTTCCATGTACTCGGTAATGCCCTTCTTTTCACCACTACTGTTCCTTCATCCGCCTCGCTTAATTGTAGCTTCGCTGATAAAGTAGCTAATCCATCAACGTGTTTATTAGTAGACCTTCCGGTAGGCTTAATAACAGTGCTTTCTCTCTTTGCTATCAGTTCTTGGGTCTCCGCTCGGTAAAGAGATAAGTGCTCCTCTTTCACTTGGAAATTGCTCGACACTTGATTTGTGACTAATTTCGAGTCTCCCTTGATATCTATTGCTTCCAGGTTGATCTCTTCTTCCATGCGCAACCCTAAGATCTACGCTTCATACTCAGCCACATTATTGCTGCATTCAAAGTCTAGTTTGAAAGCGAATGATAACAGTTCCTTCTTGGGGGTCTCAAACACTATCCCCGCTCCTCCGTAAGAGCCATATGACGATCCGTCGAAAAACATGGACAAACGTTCTTCTTCCTCGACTTCTGCAACTTCTCTAGGTATCTCATCACTTAATTTTGTCATGTCCGTACCTGGGAATGTGGCCAACAAGTCTGCGAATGCTTGCCCACGTACTCCTTTAGACCGCTGATACTTTAGCTCAAATTCAGATAACTATAGCAACCAGCGGGATGTTCAGCCGGACAAGACTGGTTTTGTAGCTAAATAGGCGATTGGGTTAGCAGTTACTCCCACTATGGTTTCATGATCGAGCAAGTAGGATCGCAATTTTTTTGTAGCATATATGAGCGCTAAGCATGCTTGTTACAGTTTCGAATATCTAAATTCTGCATCTCTAAACCCTCTGCTAATATGATGAATCAAACACAGCTGATCGTTGCCGAGGTCTTGAGACAATAATTCTCCAATTGCCACATTATTAAATGTTGTGTACAGATAAAGGGGTTCACCTTTGACGGGCGGTCCCAAGACTCGTGTATTGATTATGCACTCTTTGAGCTTCTGAAAGGCTCGCTCTTGATCATCTCCCCACTCGTACGACTTATTATTTTTTAATAAGGGTGAAAATACGGACAACAATTGTGCCAACCGGGGGATGAATCTTCGGACATAGGACACTCTTCCTATGAAAGTTTGTAATTCCTTCACATTTGCAGGCGATATCATGGTGGTTATTGCTTCTACCTTGTCCGGATCGATCTGTATCCCTTTGTCTGTTACAACAAATCCTAAATTTTTTCCAGAAGTCACTCCGAAAGCACATTTGAGGGGATTCATCTTCAAGTGATACTTTCTATATCTGTTAAAGACGCGCCTTAAGTGGTCTAGATGATATTCTCGTGCTCTTGATTTTACCACGACATCATCTATGTATGCTTCCATTATCTGATGCATCATATCATGGAAAATAGCTACCATCGCCCGTTGATAAGTCGCGCCTGCATTCTTCAATCCGAACGGCATCACAACATAGTAGAAATTTCCATACGGCGTCTGGAAAGCTGTCTTATGAGCGTCCTCCGCGGCCATCCTTACTTGATTGTATCCTCTAAACCCATCCATGATAGAAAACACACCGTATCCACATGTGTTATTTACCATTACGTCTATATTTGGTACTGGGAAATCATCTTTAGGGCATGCGCGATTCAGATCTCGGTAATCGACACAACATCGGACTTTTCCATTCTTCTTTGCCACTGGCACGATATTATCCATCCAAACGGGGTGTTGGATCGACTTAATGAACTTAGCTTTTAACAGCTTCTCCACTTCTTCCTTGATAGCCAAATCGATCTTTTCTGAAAAATTGCGACTTCGTTGTTTAACTGGCTTGTACTCAGGCGAGACATTGAGGTTATGCACGATCAGACTGCTATCCAAACCAGGCATCTCATCGTATGTAAATGCAAACACGTCCTGGTATTCACGGAGCAACTTAATCATCCGCAATCTTTCTTTTGCTTCCAAATGTTTACTTATGCGTACACAACAAGGTTTGTCTTCCTATCCAAGGTTTATCTTTTCCTCGGGTAAACTCTCTATTATTTCTTCCTCTAAGAGAGGAACTTTTTCCTCTTCCTGTGCATCTTCAATCACTGGGGTCGTCTCCACCATTTCCTCATCTGCTGATGACATATCACAGTCATGTTAACGATGGGAGACTTACCCGGCTAATTTCTATAAGCGGTAGACATGTCCGCCTTCCGGACGTGAGAAACGTTTGAACTGGATGTTCTTTGTTTCTGTCGCTGCTCTCTTACTTCCTTTGGAAGGTCCCATCCGCGATGGGCTGAATACTGACTTAGTTTTCCCCTTTACTTGATCTTCCGGCTGGAAGTCTTCCCATTTTGGGAGTGGTGTTAAATGCTCCGACTGCTCTCCTTGGTCTTAGACAGGTTGCGTGTAAAAAACTGCATCAACCATATAAGCTTCTTCCAGTCCGAATGGATTGCTCGTGGCTAGGATCCGGAACTGCTTTCCTCCAACATTAGTCTTGACACACTGATGATATGTCGATGCTACTACCTTGTGATTCATGAGCCATCCTTTCCCGAGTAACACATGGAACGTGGTATCATCCTCCAACACATAAAAGGGAGTGAAGGCTCTGATGGGTTCGATCTTCATCATCAGCTGCATTATCCCCATTGATGTTTGAGTCTGTCCTCCAAATCCTCTTACAGTTGTTGCACGCATCTTAATTGTTATTCTCGACACTCCTAAGGATTCCAGTGTATGTAGTGAAATCAGGTTGAGGGAGGCTCCGCCATCTATGAAAGATCGCTTGAGGGGTTGTTTGTTAATGAAATCTGTCAGGTATAAGGGGAGAAGTTGCTCTCTTGGATAACATATATATCCATCCGTAAAGGTGATAACTTCTTTAGGTATATGGTTGTATGCCTTTCCGGATGCAATCGCAGTGATAGCTTCAGATGCTTCTCGGACTTGGTCTTCGCTAAAACCCAGAGAATCGAAGAATTGTTGAGCCAAAACAGTCTGAGCAAATTTACTGGAAATTTCATTTGTATCCGGGAAGATTGCTGCTTCAGATATTTCATAGACTTCTTCTTCCTCCGTATCCTCCCAAGGCCTCCAGGATTCTCCCTCAATAGGTTCGTGTGAAATCATCATAACTTGGTGTTGAGGAAGCAGATCATTTTTGATGCTTTTCTATTCTATCTCCATCTCACCCCTGGCTCGCTTTATTTGCAAAATGTACCGTGGATAATAACATTCTATGGTCGTATGGTGAACTCTTCTGTGGTAGTGGCAATACCGCTCGTGTGTCTTATCCGCCGCGGTAGGTTCTGCTGACACGGGTGGCGGGGTTTATTCCTTGTTCGTCACCCACTGTTCCAAAAGTCTTATTATTTGTTCTTTACTGCATGGTAATTGCGGTGGTGGGTTAGATCTTCCTCCATCCGCTCTTCCTCCCCTTCTGTCGGACTGTCCTCCACGATAAGAGCCAAAAGCAGCTCCTCTTTTTCCTCTTTCACTTCCTTGATCATTGAAAGCTGGTGCAGACGCGGTATTGACAAAATGTTATTGCCGGGTGTGACCGTCCGTACAATCTGATATCCAGGCCGCGGCATCTTCAACCTCCACAAAGGTTTGAAATTTGAAGTTCGTCAGATATAGACGGAAATCAATACCCATTCCCCTGATGCAAATTTCCATTAAGCGCTCCTCTGGGATATCCTCGTGGCATTCTAATGTAAGGTCTCGGAATCGAGTGATGTACTTGCCAATCTCTTCTCCTACCCGCTGGGTGCACCTTCCCAAATATATTGTCGTGACCTTCTTTGAGCGGAGTAAAATTTCTTCAAGAAAAGTTGTACCATGGCGGGCCATGAGCTGATGCTTCCAGGTTTTAGGTTATCGTACCAGGTAAAGGCATTGTATGTCAATGACTTTGGGAATTCCCACATGCAAAGGCTTTCATATTGAGCGTAGGCATTCATAGATGACATGAAACGACTCATATGCTCCAGCGCGTTCCCTTTTCCTCCGTATATTTTATATTTAGGCGATGTGTAATCCTCCGGATACAAGTAGTCGGCGACTTTCGCGGAATATGGTGATTCTAGAGAGTCATAGGCGTCATGCTTTATCACCCGATAATCAGTCTCTAGATATTTTTCAATCGCATCCTCCGTCGTACCCGGGATAATATTCTTAGCACTGACCGTTCTATGGGTTGTTACGTTTTGCTCTCTCGCTCGCTTTAGGAGCCCGCGTAATTCCTGCTGCCTTTTAATAGATGCATCTAACTTCTCCCGCATTTAAAACATTTCTCACTCGCTTGTCTCCGTTGCGGTATTTTCTTTAAGAATCTCCCCTTTCTTCTGAGACGCTCCCTAGGATGCTCCTTCTCCTTGCACAATGGGCGTTGCGACTACTGCTCGGAAGCGTATCTCCTCATCACTTTCTTCATGCACGTCTTCTACAGAAACATGATCCGGGTTTGGGGGTACTCCGCCCAATGGTACTTTCTGGCTCGCACTTGGGAGTATCATGCTGGAAAAGAGGCTAAGAACCTCCCACTGTGGTCGCAATGTTGATAGGGTAAAATGTGGGAAGGAGGAACTAGTCCTAATCACAGAAAGTAATCCCAAGATGTAGAGAGGTTTAGAAGAGATAATGGTGGATTAATTATATCTCAATAAGTGTGTCCTCTTTCCCCTTTTATAATGACTATCTTATGAATAAGTGCTCATAAGATTAGTATATTACTAAACTACCATTTCCCTTTCCTTAAGTTAATACTAAACCCTAAGAGGCTTTCCTCTTGGGCTAAAGCCCATCCAACCCAATATGGTCTTGGATGGACTAGAACTACCCCATCCTAATGGGTTAGGCCTAGTACCAAAGTTCCTTTCTCCTTAAGCGGAACCCTTAGTAGGCTAAGGGGTCACCTCTTTTAAGATTAATTATTTGCATGTGTCAACAAAGATCCGTAGCTATAACAATGAGAAAATCATATCTCTCAATTATTGTTATACAATGTCATAGTATTATTACACATCATCAAAGTCCAATTGTATCACAACTTTGACAACAATACTATGGTGATATGTATCACTTCCCCTTAGTCAATACTTCATCTCACATGAAAACCACTCCCCCTTACATAATGATCCGTAAACCATATGTATTTGTAGTGTGAACTACACATTAACTCTCCCCCTTTTTGTCAATATAAATTGGCAAAGGTACGAAAACTAGTGGGATCCTAATGAAATTATCATGGAGATACTTCATGACCAAAAGAAAATATATCAACTTTGTTTAGATGCAATCATATAGTCGAAACTAAATGCATTCATCAAGGAGTTAATAGACATACAAGAAGACTCCTACAATATTCCATATTTGCACTTCCCACAAAGATTTGACAATTAAGCACAAGATCAAATAAAAACTCTCCCCCATAAAATGTCATTCCCGAAAGAACAACAAGAGCGACCTTACTTTTTCAAGAAAAGAAGGATTTCTTTGGACAATAACAAATCTCATGAAACATGAATTTGTATCCAGAAAACTCAATTAAATTAACCACAAGCAAACTCATGATTAATTAAATCGGAAATGCTCACATAAGAGAACTTACGGAGCCTCACAGTATTTACACAAAGATGTGGATCAGGGAAAGACCAATGCTCCGGAATATTCAAAGATTCATTCGATTTTTCATCAATATTTGCATAAAGGCATATAATAGACTTAATCTTTGCAGATAAAAGTTCACCCTATCTTCACCAATATTTGCATAATGATATAATAGGCTTAACTTTTGTTATCAAAAGTTCATTCTATCTTTTATTAATAAAGACATATGATAGACTTAACTTTTGAGCAAATATGGGAGAATCACAGTTCACGGACGCAACACATATCCCACAACAAGTTGCAATATACAAAACCATAAAGATTAATATTGCAAAATCATCTCCCAAATAAACTTTAGAATTTAAATAAATTAATCTAAAAACATTGTTAGATGAAAAACTTTGGCAATATCTATGTGTACTCACAATAATTTCTAACCCTAGTTATCCTTCTTAAAACACAAGAATAAATTCTCATAAGAAGTTTCCTAGACAAAAATAAAGACAACAAGCAAAAACAAAAGACTCATAACCCAACAAAACCGATCATGAACAGAAATCAAAGATCACTTCTGGAACCCCCACAAGTCTTGAGTTCTTTGAGCTTGTGATTGACAGCATTCACTGCTTCTTCAGAGAAGATATCCTCATTGAGAAGATCTTTAACATGTGTCTTCATGAGAACAAGGTCTGAATTAACCTTTTTCAACTCAGTTCTTAACGCATCAAGACCCTTCATACTATCAACAAGTTGCAGTTTTTCTTCCTCAAAGTATTTAAGAAAATCATAAACTACTTCAGCAGAAACCATATCCTCATTCTCAACATAATGATGAGTATAGGCATAGTAGCATGAGGTATCATGATTTTGATCATCATCTTCTACTAGGGTTCTTTTCTTCCTCCCTTTGGACTCGAAACTAATACCTTTATCAAGAAAACCTCTTGCAAAACCACCAATGCAAGAACGTGAAGACATTCTTGACAAAAAGACCGTAACCTAGAGTATGCGTACGTCACTCAATAGGTTTGGTATTTAAATGGTTTCTTAGGGACGGTAACTTTTAGGGTTTCCAAAGGCAGTTCGTGACAAGTAAGTCATGGGACCCATACGAACACAATCCGAACCCAAAAGAAAAACAAAACCAAATCGAAACGTACCTTTTTACAAGGTAAGACAAAAAAATATATGTTAGAGCATTGTTCGGTCGAACTCGCATGCGTTGTTATCTCAAGCATGTTTGTCAATGTTAGTGATCAAAACTATAAGTCTTGATTTCTAGTCTACTATAGCTAAGTCTCAGACTAGGATTGAAAGTGTAGTTGAGCTCAAGAACTCCATGGAAATCATCATACAAGACGAAGAACTACTCAAGGAACTGGTGGAACTTCATCGACTAAAAGGTATGTGGAGACTTGAACTTATCTATCACTCAAAATTCTATCTACTCTATATCCTATTTTGAGACAAAAGTCGTTTTGCTATATAGACTTTGATTATACACATTTGCTATCTCGAGCCGAGTTTATCTCGCCTATCTATTTCTCGAAATATGTGTTGTAAGCTTTTGCTTTGGCCAAGTTCATCTTTACCTAGTGACGAAAGTCATGTTATGTTTCAATCACTTTGAAAATTGCTTTGACGAAAAATAGTTTGTGAATAACAACTATATAATAACGTCCTCTAAGAATGTTTCAATGATTGAAATGACAGTTTAGATTATATAACCATTGTGTGGCAACACATATATGTATAAGTCCTTTTTTCTTGAACCGAAGTATGCGTACTTTGTTGATCAGGAAAACCGGAATAAGTGTTGTGAGCTAAGTCCGCGAACTAGTGGAAGTTCTCTTCCCGAGAAATTCTGCCGGAGTTTGAGAACTCCTTCCGGGAATTTAAGTCCGCGAACTAAGTCTGCGAACTTAAGTTGGTTATATCTAAAGGCGATTTTTTGTAAACTTACATTTATAAAAACTAAGGAATGCAAAATGCAAACCGTGGCTATAAAGTTCATGAATTGATTCGAGTGAATCAAATCGTTTTTGCTTCGATTGTGTCTTGTGTAGTTACATAATATTTATACAATTGAACAACTCTCTAACTAGTTCATTTGAGTCATTTGAACTAGTTATGGTGAAGAAGAATATAGTTGATATGAAAGTTCTCATATGGCTAACCATTTGGTTAACTATTGTTGAACCAACAAATGTACATGTTTGGGTACGGTTACACAAACCTAAAATTGTGCATTTCATTTGTGTGTAACAAGCTAAGTTTTCGATCCAACGGTTGAGATATTAGCTTGAATCTAATCAGGTTTTCATCTAACGGTGAATATTGAATATTTTGTTACCAAGCTAACATTGATTGCAAACCCTGATTTGAAAGACTATATAAGGGAGAACTCTAGCAACTGGGAAACCTAATCCCCACACCTCATGTGTGATACTAGTTGTATTAGCTAGAGTCGATTCTCCTTTAACCTTAGGTTTCTTCTTAAAAACCAGGTTAATGACTTAAAGACTTCATTGGGATTGTGAAGCCAGACCGATACTACTTTCTCGTAGTTGTGTGATCTGATCTTGATGATTCTATCTTGTTGAGTATAATCGTAACGATTGGCTTGAAATTAATATCTCTGATATGCAAGATATAAAAGTAGTCACAAACATCTTCGTCTCATCGTATGTGATTCCAAAATATCTTCTTTCGCCGCATCGATTAAGATTATTGTGAGGTGATTGATAATACTAGGTTGTTCTTCGGGAATATAAGTCCGGGTTATCAATTGGTTCATGTTCACCTTGATTTATCAAAAGACGGAACAAAAATTGTAGGTATTTCTGTGGGAGACAGATTTATCTATTACTGTAGACTTTTCCGTGTGATACAATTTTTTTTATTAAAGTCTTCGACTTTGGGTCGTCGAAACTCTTAGTTGTGGATGAGATCATCTAAGGGAATCAAGTGCGTAGTATCCTGCTGGGATCAGAGACGTAAGGAGCGCAACTGTACCTTGAATCAGTGTGAGATTGATTAGGGTTCAACTACAGTCCAGACCGAAGTTAGTTTGTAGTAGGATAATGTCTGTAGCGGCTTAATACAGTGTGTTCAATCTGGACTAGGTCCCGGGATTTTTCTGCATTTGCGGTTTCCTCGTTAACAAAATTCTGGTGTCTGTGTTATTTCTATTCCGCATTATATTTTGTTATATAATTGAAATATCACAGGTTGTGCGTTAGAATCAATCAATTGGAAATCCGACCTTTGGTTGTTGATTGAAATTGATTGATACTTGAACATTGGTCTTTGGTACCGTTCAAGTGATTTCTCTTGTATTCAATTAGACTTGCAGATTACTATTTGCTTGAGTAAGAATTGAATCGAGAAAGAGAGATATAACTCTTTGATATACTTTACTAAGATTGAGTCTAGTTGATTCTCTTGAAAGTATATTAGAGTTAGTCCATACAGATTGCTAATCAAAATATTTGGTGAGGTTGTTGTACCCCCGCTTTTTCAATTGGTATCATAGCAGACAAACACGTTCAAGACCTTACAAGTATGTGTTTGTAGTGATCTGACTCTATGGACAAGAGTACTATCTCTGATAAACGTATCACCAGAAATAAAAGTTTTGTCTCGTTTATTTCTATGAAGAGAAAGATTCTTCAATCTCAAATATAGACGAATCCTGTGTTCAAACTAGACAGACAGACTCCGACATGTGTTATTCCGATTACCCTTCAAAAGAGTCTATCTCTCTAAATGAACGAGAAACAACTGAAGAGAGTGATTTGATTCTAAATATTGTTAGAATCCAAGCTGATAGATTTAATCGGTTAAAACATCATGTCGATATTCTCCTTGGTGTTGTAAGGGACTGCAAGTTCAGAGAAATACTGAAGATCATTCTTCACGTATATCTCTTGAGGCAAGCGTCAAAAAAGATGCTTTGTAAATTGAACATCGCTTGAGTAAACTCTCTATTCA
Source organism: Papaver somniferum (assembly GCF_003573695.1). Taxonomy (NCBI): domain Eukaryota; kingdom Viridiplantae; phylum Streptophyta; class Magnoliopsida; order Ranunculales; family Papaveraceae; genus Papaver; species Papaver somniferum. The sequence goes on along the minus strand of NC_039358.1, from coordinate 154,940,300 downwards.
AGGATGCTCTAAGCAGTCCAACAATCAAGTACTTCTGCTCCGACTGAAAATGTTTCATCTCCAGAAGTAAAATCGGAATCCCTTCCATTCAAAAAAGATGTTTTAGTCTCCTCCAATCAAGGATGTTCTACATCACATGGAAGGAAGAAATCTCCTAACAAGACTGTTAAGAATGCACTGTCTAATCACTCTTGTGATCAGAAAGTATGTCTCTTTTGTGAGGCAAAATGTTCTGGTAAACAAAAGGGAAACTCTAGGTTGAATAAAAAATCCCTTGTTCAACTTCAACACACCTTAGACTTAATCCTCAAAGGTGTAACTGACATTTGTATGTCTAAACCAATTGGTTTTCGTACGTTCCCTGTGTATGCTACCAGGAAAGTCAGTTCAATGAGTTCCTCAAATGCTGCGAAGAACATAAATCTTAACAAAAAACATTTAAGGAAAGAACAAGTTTCTCCTATCGCTAAAACAGAAGATAATGTTGTCCTTGATGTAAATAAGATTCCAGGAGAAAGGAGAAAAAATGATGATGTGAGAAATATCCTAAAGGAGATGATTAAAAGGAATAAGGAAACTATCAACAGGTTGTCAATTTCCTCAAGGCAAAAATCCTCTGGTAAGGACTCGAACCATGTCTCATATTTTGATGACAGTAAGTTTTATGATAATTTCTCACATCAAAATGAATCTTTTTCTAGATTCGGAAAGAAAAAGAGATTCGACCAAAAACACGATTCTTTTAATGAGCTCAGAGCTCATACTTGTGCTAATTAATCAAAAGGGTTAAAGAACTTACTCATAAAAATCCTGTTGAGTAAGATGTGTCAATATTCAGGTATATTGTTAGCATACTACTTCTGTTTAGTGGAGCTATTTTCTTATCGTCTATAGTTAAACTACTGTCTGCAGAAAAGGTTGCTTAAGTATTTAATGTCGTTTCTTGTTGATTTTTTTAAAAAAGAAGTTTTCATTGCAACAATGTTTCCTGCTACTCTTGTGCTCTAAATTACTCCTATGTTGGTATGGAATTTATTGATCCATTTATGAATTTTCATGTTGCAAAAAGATTTTTGTCTTAAGCTTTTCCTTGGGTCGGGTTATGTTCGTACGGGTACCCCTGTTACTATTACGAATCAATTCTTAGAAACCCTAAAGGTCACTTTCCCTAAGAAACCATAAATACCAAACCTCTGAGTCACGTTTGCATACTCTGGGTTATTTTGGTTTGTCAAGAATGTCATCCACTACACATGCTTGTGGTTTTGCTAAAGGTTTTCTTGATAAAGGTATTGGTTTTGAGTCTGAAGGGAGGAAGAAAAGAACTCTTGTTGAAGATGATCATACTAATGCCTCATGTTACTATGCCTACACACATGAGGATGTTGAGAAAGGGGATATGGTCTCTGCTTAAGTGGTTCATGATTTTCTTAAATACTTTGAGGAAGAAACACTGCAGCTTGTTGATACTTTGAAAAGTCTTAATAATTTAAGAACTGAGTTGGAAAAGCTTACTTCTGATCTTGGTCTCATAAAAGTACAACTTAAAGATCTTCTCAATGAAGATATCTTTACTAAAGATGCAGTAGATGCTGTCGATCACAAGCTCAAAGACCTCAAGACTCATGAGGATAGTGAACCATCGATTTGACTTCAGTTCGTGTTCGGCTTTGGCATAGTTTTTGTTTAGCTTGTTGATTTTAGTTTGTCTAGTAAATCTTCTATTTTTCGTGTTTTGTTTAGAAGAATAACTAGAGTTTGGAATAACCATTATTGTGATTATACATAGCTATGTCCAATGTTTTCATCTTCATGTTTTTTAGATTTATTGGTTTAAATTCTAAAATTGTTTGGAAGATGATTTTTGCAGTATTAATCTTTATGGTTTTATATATTGCAATTTGTTATGGGATATGTGTGTTTGCGTCCATGAACTGTGATTGTCCCATACCTTGTCAAAAGTTAAGTCCTTTATATGTCGATATGCATGTGTTGATAAAAGAAGGAATGAACTTTTGACAATACAAAAGTTAAGCCTATTATGTCAATTATTGATGGAAGATAGGTTAAAATCTTTTGTTTACAAGGATTATGTCTATTGTATGTCATTGTGCGAATAGTGATGGAAAACAGAATGAATCCTTATGTATTCCGCAGTATTGATCTTCCCTGATCCATATTTTTATGTCTATACTGTGAGGCTCCGTAAGTTCTCTTATGTCGAGCATGGCCAATTAAATTAATCACTTTTTGTGGTAAGTTTGATTATATATTTCCGATTAAATTAATCATGGGTTCTCTTATGGTTAATTTAATTGAGTATTTTGGATTCGAATTCATACTTGTATGTGATTTGTTATGTCCAAAGAAATCCTTCTTTTCTTTTGAAATTAAGGTCGCTCTTGTTGTTCTTTCTGGAATGACATATTATGGGGGAGAGTTATTAATTGAACTTGTGCTTAATCGCCAAATCTTTCGGGGAGTGCGGCTGTGGAATATTATAGGGGTTATCTTGTATCTTTATAAACTCCTTGATGAATGCATTTATCTTCGGCTATATGATTGCATCTAAATAAGATGATATGTGCTTTCTTTTGATCATGAAATGTCTCTTTTGGAAATTTCATTAGGATCCCGTTTTCGTACCTTTGCCAATTTTATTGACAAAAAGGGGGAGAATTAATATGTAGTTCACACTACAAATACATATGGTTTTCGGATCATTATGTGTGTGTGTGTGTGTGGGGGGGGGGGGGGGGGTTCCATGTGAGATGGAGTATTAACTAAGGGGGAGTGATACATATCACCATAGTATTGTTGTCGAAGTTGTGATACAATTGAACTTTGATGATGTATAATAATACTATGACACTGTATAACAATGATTGAGAACTCTTGTTTTCTCATTGTTATAGCTACGGATTTTCAACAACGATGATGTTGAACTTACAACCTTTGGGATCATTGGAGTACTTGGAAGTGACGAAGATTTCGAGTAATGTTAAAGATTAGGCATGTGGAATATGAGCTACAAAAGTTAATTCATTTATTTTTGTATTCCATATGTATTGATAGTTTTGTCACTAAAATTGACAAAGGGGGAGATTGTTAGAGCGTTGCTCGGTCGAACTCGCATGCGTTGCTATCTCAAGCATGTTTGTCAATGTTAGTGATCGAAACTATAAGTCTTGATTTCTAGTCTACTATAGCTAAGTCTCAAACTAGGATAAAAAGTGTAGTTGAGCTCAAGAACTCCATGGCAATCATCATACAAGACGAAAAGGTATGTGGAGACTTGAACTTATCTATCACTCAAAAGTCTATCTACTCTATCTCCTATTTTGAGACAAAAGTCGTTTTGCTATATAGACTTTGATTATACACATTTGTTATTTCGAGCCGAGTTTATCTCGCCTATCTATTTCTCGAAATATGTGTTGGTAAGCTTTTGCTTTGGCCAAGTTCATCTTTACCTAGTGACGAAAGTCATGTTATATTTCAATTACTTTGAAAATTGCTTTGACGAAAAATAGTTTGTGAATAACAACTATATAATAACGTCCTCTAAGAATGTTTTAATGATTGAAATGAGAGTTTAGATTATTCAACCGATTAATTCTATATGCCTGGATTATAACAAGATTTAGAATATTTCACTCTCTTTGGCTGCTTCTCTTTCATCAATAGAGTCAGACTCGTTTGAAAGGTAATCGGGGTAACACTTGTCAATGCAAGTCTGTTTCGTTGGAACACTAGGTTCATCTATATTTGAGATTAATAAATCTTTCTCTTTAATAAATTTCTTGAAAAAAGAACTTTTATTTTTGTTAATGCGTTTATCAGAGATAGTACTTCTGTCCATAGAGTCAGATCGCTACAAACACAGACTTATGAGGTCTTGAACGTGTTTGCCTGCTCTGATACCAATTGAAAAAGTGGGGGTCTAACAACCACACCCAATATTTCTCTTAGCAATCTGTATGGACCAACTCCAATATACTTTCAAGAAAATCAACTAGACAGTCAGACTCAATCTTAAGAAAAGTATATCAAAGAGTTATATCTCAATTTCTCAATTCAATCTGCAATCAAACAAATAGGAATTTGCGAGCTCGATTGAATATAATAAATAACTTGGACGGTATCGAAAACCAATATCCAAGTGTCAATCAATTACATCAACAACCAAAGGTTGGATTCACAATTGATTGAACTTACGCACAACCTGTGATATTTCAATTATATAGAAAATATAACGTCGAGAAGAAATAACACAGACACCAGAAGTTTTGTTTACGAGGAAATCGCAAATACAGAAAACCCCGGGACCTAGTCCATATTTGAACACTGTATTAAGCCGCTACAAACACTAGCCTACTCTAGGTTAACTTCGGACTGGGATGTAGTTGAGCCCTAACCAATCTCACACTGATCAAGGTAAAGTCGCATTCCTTACGCCTCTATAACAACGCCGGATTCTACGCACTTGATTTCCTTAGCTGATGTCACCCACAACTAAGAGTTGCTATGATCCAAAGTCGAACACTTGATAAACCAATAGGTCTCACACAGAAAAGTCTATTGAATAGATAAATCTGTCTCCCATAGATATACCTATGAGTTTTGTTCCGTCTTTTGATAAATCAAAGTGAACAGAAACCAATTGATATACCAGACTTATATACGCGAAGAACAACCTAGAAATATCAATCGCCTCACAATAACCTTAATCGTATGATAACGAAACAAGATATTGTGGAATCACAAACGATGAGACGAAGATGTTTGTGACTACTATTTATCTTGCCTATCGGAGATTAAATCTCAAGACAATCTTAGAGAATATAGTACTCAATCACGATAGAAAACAACAAGATCATAACACGCAACAACAGAGAAAATATTTGGGTCTGGCTTCACAATCCCAATGAAGTCTTCAAGTCGTTAACCTACTGGGTTTTAGAAAAACCTAAGGCTAAAGGAGAATCGACTCTAATCGCAACTAGTATCACACAAGAGGTGTGGGGATTAGGTTTCCCAGTTGCTAGAGTTCTCCCTTATATAGTCTTAAAATCAGGGTTTGCAGTCAATGTTACCTTGGTAACAAAGCATTCTATATTAACCGTTAGATGAAAACATGATTAGACTCAAGATAACATCTTTCAACCGTTAGATCGAACTTAGATTGTTACACACAAATGAAAAGTGACTTCATTTATATATGAATAACCGTACCTAAACGTGTACCCCTTGTTGGCTTAACAATAGTTAACCGAAGTTAGCCATATGAACACTTTTATATCAACCATATTCATCTTAACCATAACTAGTTCAAATGACTCAAATAAAACTAGTTCTAGAGTTGTTCAATTGTTTATATTCCCATAGAAGTATACAAGACACAATTGAAGCAAAATCGATTTTGATTCACTCGAATCAATTCATGAACATTATAACCACGATTTGCAAAAGATTTGTTCCTTATTATATAAATGTATTAGTTCATGAACAAACCGATTTTAGAACATAACCTACTCAAGTATCAAACGGGTATGCATACCTAAGTAGTCGGACTTGGACTGTGTTCGCCAATATGCAAACGGGTACGCATACTGTCGTTCACATCCAAACTCAGTTGAATATAGTGCGTGCATGGGTACGCATACCAAGGTTCTCGGACTTCAACTGACTTCTCCATTACGCATACGGGCATGCATACTATAGCTTCACCTGACCAACCAGTACGCATACGAGTATACACACTAGATTGCCGGTCTTGGACTACACATATGCAAGTACCCATACTGTGTTTATATCCAATCATGGTTAATTGTTCTGAACTCCCATTTCAATCATTGAAACATTCTTAGAAGACGACAGTAGCTGTCTCACACAAACTATTAGCTTCAAAGCAATTTTCGAGTGATCGAATGATCAATATGAAACATTCCGAGTCTACATCAAATGACCGTCTCACACAAATCATGTACGATGTTTCAAGGCAATTTCCACCTGATCATATTTTGACTTATTATTTAGTTTCGAACAAATAAATCGTTTCCAACTAAACTCGTCAAGAATATGATGAACATAGCTAAAGCAAAAAGCTTTCAACACATATTTCGAGAAATAGATAACCGAGTTAAATTCAGTTCGAAATATCAAATGTGTATAATATAAAAGTCTATATAGTTATACGACTTAGTCTCATTAGGAGATAGAATATACTCCCTCCGTTTCTAAAATATAGGCAGATTTCCTGGGTATGTCAAAAAAATAGACTTGTTTCCATATGTGGAAAGTCAAATGTTATGATTTTACTACTATACCCATAAAGGGACCACTTCTCTCTCTCCTTTTTCTCTCCCAATACAAAAAGGGGACCACTTCTCTCTACTCTTTCTCTAATAACAAATGAGTGGGGACCAAAGGATATTTTAGGAAAAACATGAAAAAGTGGCTACAATGATTGGTTTTCTTAATTTTTCTGAAAACCAAACTTGCCTATTTTTTAGAAATGGAGGGAGTAATAGACTTCTGAGTGATAGATAAGTTTTAGTCTCTACATACCTTTTGTTGGTGAAGTTCCTCCAAGCTCTCCCAGTAGATCTTCGTCTTCAATCGATGAACGACGTGAAGTCTAAAGCCCAACTACACATTCTATCCTAATCCGAGACATAGCTATAAGTAGACTAGAAATCAAGACTATAGTTTTGATCAACTAAACTTGACAAACAAGCTTGAGATAGTAACGCTTGCAAGTTCCACCGATCAATGCTCTAACAATATATATATATATATATATATATATATACTCACCGAAGAAATCCGACCGATGTGATCTACAATTGATGAGTTACCCAAATGAAATATTAATGCCTTGTATTGCAAGAATATATTTAGCTACCACCCGATGTAATTCTAAACCAATATACGTATCATAAGGTACATTTACTCTAACTATACAACTTTGGACCAACCTTAGAATTGAAAACGATAGAAGTTTAGCTTGATTTCTCACTTTTTAATTTTCATTTAGTTTTATTTAACTCATTTCATGTCTTTTAAATTATTATGTCATTTCGCTTATTTTTGTATATGTTATTTTAATTGTTATTAGTTTTATTTAATTTAGTTTGTATCAGTTGAATTATATGTGTAATCAAATCATATACGTGTTTTAAACTAACTATTACATTCAAAATTAAAAAGGAAAACTTGTTTAGAATTAACTCTTACTTTTAGTTGAAACTAATTATTACACACACAAAAAAGGATATTATAACTGAAACTAACACCTGCACTGAATTTAAAACTAAGACATTTAAAATAAAAATTAAATTTATTTATATCCAAGTCATGCTAACTGTTACATTAAATTTAATCAAATGTTACATTTGATTAGAATGAACTATCACATTCAATTAAAACTTCTCATCATCACCATCAAGATTAAAGGAAGTCTTTTTTTAATGTCCTGGTTGCTAGTATTTCATCAAGTTACTCTTGCTAGAGGCTTAATTAGTTGTTATTGATTCTTTTTTGAAGTGTCAACTAATAGGATTCTTGTTATTGCACTTTCTGACAAGATTATAATCATGTTCCGATTTCTTTGTAGCCATGAAATTACATCGTCATGAATCATTAGATGATATCTGGACTCTGGAGTTGTCATTTCTCATTGTTTCTCCGTGTATTCCTTTTAACACCCTCACTAACGATGAAATGTTGAAGGGGATTCATTTTATCGTTTTTCCTCTTTTTCCTCTTTTTTTTTTTTTATCTTTTTAATGCTTTAATACCCACAAAAAGACGTTTTTACGAGGAACATATTACTGAGGTTGAAATTTGAATATGGTGAGCGATTATAAGGTGTTGGGGTGTGGTTATATATTCCTTGTGAGGAAATAGTGTAGCTGGAAATAGACCTTTAATGGTTGACCCTGGGGAGAGGAAACGTGCGGTGGAAAATTACTCTATCACTTATCTTACATGGCCCTTTAGGGATGATAATGACCCGGCCACCGAGAAAAGAGATTTTTCAACTCAGAGTGTAGACAGTATGCTGACTAATAAGATGGAGCATACCTATCAAAATGGTAATTTCTAATTAGTAGGCTATCAATAGTTAGGTAGTCACTAATTAGATAGAAAATTGTGCTTTACCTTGAGATATATGGTCTATATAGTCCATTATTTGGACAAGTTCTGTTATCCCCGTGCTCATTATAATATTGATCTTGTGAGTTAGTAGTATGATAAATCCTCTAACTTAGTATGCGATGCATTATTTCTTATTTTTGTGTCTCGCGATAAGAGAAACATTAAAATTCTTTAAAAAAATCTTCCTACTTAATCCCTTCAATTACCTTTTTCTCTTTTTCTGTGAGATTACAATTATCGAATTAGCTTTACTGTTTTCCATTTCTTTTAAGTTTCCAGATTATTCTAGGTTTTAGAGTTTGATCTTTCTTACTCTTTTAATCCGTTAGATTCAATAGTTTCTTTAAGTTTTTAAATCTAGTTCATATTGGTGTTTTTTTCTTAGTGCTTGTGCCTATTTTTCTTTATTCAAGAGTTTGCTTAACTGCAAGAACATGTTTCTCTATGGAGAAATTCCATCTACAACAACGACGAGAACAATTTCAACTCTAGCGACGGAATCAAGAACGCCTACAACAATAACCTCAAGATCACAACAACTTCATCAAATGTAACAATAGTTACCAAGACTCTGAGACCAATTTAGGTTGTGTCAGATCAATTTCAATCAAAACACACGTTACTTTAGTGTTACTTTTAGTTTAGGCCACTTCAACTATCTTGATTTACAAGGTGGTAAAGAACCATGGTTGGATTTTTTTGAAGATCATATGGCTGATTTTTTGGAACGATGCGAATATGTGTAGTCTAGTTTCAAACAAAACAATATTGTCCCCGTGGTACAAATATGTGCTTTGGGATCTTTGAATTTTTTAATTTGGTTGTGATGCGTGTAATGGTAAAACTGACCGTCAAAAATTGATGGAAAAAGTCTTTGATTGTTGTATTTGATCCTTGTAATTTTTATGACGGTTCTGATCTTAAATCGGCTTTAGCAATCAAAATTTGAGGCTTGCCTTTTATTATCTATAATGAATGAACCAAATGTTTGATGCTGAGGCGTGAGTAGGCGAAACATGTTTCCCTAGACCACACTATTCTTACCGGTTACATTCGGAAAAAAAAGAAAAAGTAACAGACTCTCCCATCTCCATGGTCTAATGGTCGGGGTATAGTAATTTTGCTCGAACCAACCATCCATCCAATAGGTCATTCACATGCAAAAGTAAATAAAAGATGTTTCCCAGTACGTTTAAACTAGGGGTGTCACCGGGTCCGGGTCCTCCCGGGTATCACTAGACTCGGATCTGGACCCTACTTATAATGGTCGGGTCCGGTTCCTAACGGTTCCGGGTCCGATTCCTAAACTTGTGGACCCAGAACCGGACCGTTTAAATACCCGGGTACCCGTCGGTTCCGGGTACCCATTGGGTCTTAATAAAACTATTTAAAAAACCTCAAAAACTTAATATATTTCTTTTTTTGGCTTGGATTTAAGTAATTTTTATAAAAAATTATTATTATTTCTTATTAATGTACTAAATAAAGGTTAAATGTAAGAGAAAAAATTTAAATGAGTAAAATATCAAAGCTAAAACTAGCAAAAATAGTTGTAATTTCGCTAAAAACATGAATAAACGGGTACCCAATACCCGCGGGTACCCAATACCCGCGGGTACCCAATACCCGCGGGTACCCAACGGGTATTATCCTTTTAGACCCGTTTAAATTCGGGTGCAATCGGGTAATTACCCGCCGGATCCTAAATAGCTAATGGGTCCAACTTTAGGACCCGGAACCGGACCCAAATATACCGGATCCGGTTCCGGGTCCGGATAATGGGTACCCATTGACAGCCCTAGTTTAAACTTTAAACGCATCCCCACACTACTCTTTCTGTCTATCAAGTCTAAATTCGCTTCACTCTTCATAGGACATTTCACAGAAGAGAGAGAAACAAGAAAAGAAAGCCTAATTCTAATTCCCTAGAAAATTCTGAACTAGAGGAGTAATTAATTAGTAAGTAAACAAATAAGTACAAACCTAATCTGGTTTGAACCGGTCTGATTTAACCCAGCAAAATTTATTACTACAGATGTCAGCTTCGGAATTCACGAACCAAAAAGTCAGTCTGATGAAGATAGAAAAAATATTTTGAAGAATCTACTGAAATAGAAGAAGCTCCAGTTCAAGGAGAAGAAGAAGCTTCAAGGGGGAGGGTAAAATGGGAAAAATCACGAAAAGGAAGAAGAAAGGCCGGCCACCAAAGGCGGATCTCTCAATACTACGGCGGAGTAAAGTAACAGATCCGCCACCTGAATCTGCCCTTCGTAGAAGTGTAAGAAGCCGAAATCTACCATATAGTGATGACCAGTTTTACGATGATATCGAAGGTGAAGAAGAAGAAGACTCTGAAGATGAAGAAGAAGAGGAAGAGAAAAGAAGAAAAAAGAAAATGAAGTTAGTAATGAGATTAGCTTCATCTGGTCAAACTAAAGTTGACTCATCACTGTTGACTCGAAACGATGAAACCACTACTCCTGCTCCAGATTCTGCATCCTCTTCAGACAGTAAACCATTTAAGAAAAGAAGAATCAACGATGACGATGAAGATGATGCCAATGCTAATGTTGATGTTGATGAAGAAGTTAGATCTGATGATCAAAAAAAGGTACTTTGTACATTAAGAATTGAAACTAGACAAGAACAGAAGAGTGTAAAAAGAGTAACCTTTAGTCACTGGGGATACTGATGATTGTGTGATGATATGATATGATATGGTATCCCTTTCACAGCGCAGCTAATGTCTTCTCACTCTCTCTCTCTCATTCTCACACACTTAAGATTTTTCTAATTGGTCCACTCCCTCTCTCTCTCTCTTGATTGTTAACTGTCTGGTCAACTGTCACTACAAAAACCCCACACAGAATATTAACTGTACTATCTATCTATATCCCTGTGAAACTCTGACTATCTTGGTCGCTCTCACAACTCACACACACAATCTCCTTTTTCATCTGTATCTTATCATAGGCATACAGCATGCTCTGTTACAAGTACAGTTTTGTTGTTTGTGTTCTTTTGTTACAAATACTTGTGGGTTGTTTCAGGATGGAAAACGGGAAAAGAAGGATACAAGAAGGTCAGAATCTCTATCAGGTTTGTATTTTACAGTCTTAGTTGTGCTTGCTTTTTTCTTCTTTTCTTTCTTTCTTAAATGTTTGACGAATTTGAGTAATACAGTAAATTTGTTTTTAATGAAATTCTGTTTCGGGAGTCTGGGTTGTGTAAAATTCATCGTTTTTTTCTTTCTTCTTCTTTTGTCTTTGTTCTTGTTAGGGTTTGAAGGCAACTATTCAAATGGGATACCATTACCGGATAAGAAAGAAATCGATTTGATTATGGATAAGCTTCAGAAGTATCACTCATTACCCTATCTTTCTGATAAAATGTATTGGGTTAGAGCTTTTGTGATTTTTTTGGGTCTTCATTTGGCAGGAAAGACACATATGGTGTTTATGCAGAGCTGGTTGACACAGAAGAGGTAATTTTTTCTATATATACATGAGACTTATAATACTAATTTATCTCATGCATACTGCGGATTTAGGAGTCACTCTAAAATAAACTTTGGAAGATTAATTTGTTCTTATCAGCTTCCGGATTATCTTGAAATGATTGAGAATCCCATGGATTTTGGCACCATAAGGAAGAATTTGGAAAAGGGAACATACACAAAGTTGGAACAACTTGAGGTATGTGCTTATCATTTTCAATTGGTTTTCTGTGTTTGTCAGTTTCTTGTTATGGGTCCCTTTTTTGCGCCACCAGCACCAATAGTTTGGGACAGTTCGATTTGTCTCAATGGTTAAAATCGTCACTTGCAGCACCAACTGTCTAACACTCTTAATAGTTTATATAGTTTATCTTTCTTGTGGATTGGGATCCACTCCCTTTGAACCTTATACCTTTACTCAGATTAAGTTTTTATAACGGTCTTTACCGTCTAAGTGTCAACCAACTGATAAACAACATATTTTAGTGCTTGATCAGTAAGGCAAGGGCTGTTGGCTCTCCAAATTATAATGTTCACTGATTCATTAATGATTTAAATGCAGGCTGATGTGTTTCTGTTATGCTCAAATGCAATGGAATATAATTCTCCAGATACTGTCTACTTTAAACAGGTAATATAATTGTTTCGCTCTAATTCATCTTGTTTTAGTTCTGTTAATCTAACATTTCTCTTTATATGAATTCCTTCATTGTTTTGGAAAGGCACGCTCGATACAAGAGCTGGCAAGAAAGAAATTCCACAGGCTAAAGGTTAATTATAAACGCTCTGAGGCGGAAATCAAGATTGATCAGACAAAAAGATCCAATGTTGTAATGAAAAAATCGACAAAGAAGACACCATGCAAAGTAGTACAGGAACCTGTTGGCTCTGATTTCTCCGCAGGTGTAACTCTTACCACCAGGGCCAATCTTGTTAATCAGTCAAACACGGTACATGCTGGCAGTTATGGGGTGCCCGGCAATTATATTAGTTTTGGAGATCGAAACTCTTTCCTGCTTGAACATAAATCTGAAAAGGCTGAGGAGCAAGTTTCAGGTATGATAATTTTCCCCTCTCTTCCACACACATACAAAAAGAACCTGTAGAGTATGCAGATGAGGCTGTCATCTGACCTGTAGTTGTTAACCTTATTGTTATCACATGGCATTCTTGAATTTTTCTGAACATCAGTCAACCAGTGCCAGATTAGGAAGAACTTTGAAGCTCTATTGTTTTTCTTGATCCTCAATGTACACTTGATGCTGTTGCAAAAATTTATCTCAAGCTCTCATCAGTTTTTTGTACTCACTACATTTGCTTTATCTGTATAGGGAAGGGATTGCAGTCTAAATTTGGAAAGAAACCTATTGTGTTGGATGATGATCGACGTGCGACCTATGGTATGACCAGTCAACATTTGGTGAATGAGGACTCGACGTTTACAATTTTTGAGGGCGACACCAGCCAGCTGGTTGCAGTAAGTAACCAAACACATGAATTTTATGTCATACATTCCTTGAATAGTGTGCTGAGTTTCAGTTTTCTTGAATTAGGCTGGACTACATACAGATCATTGTTATGCAAGAAGTTTGGCTCGTTTTGCTGCAACACTAGGACCTGCTGCTTGGAAAGTTGCTTCCCGAAGAATTGAGCAAGTGTTGCCAGGGGATTTTAGATTTGGACGCGGCTGGGTTGGAGAATATGAACCCCTACCAACCTCTATACTGGTTCTTGAAAACAGTATGCCGAAAGAGCTTTCTATAAATTCACAGAAGACAGAGGATATAAAAAAAGATGACCAGATTGTAGAGGAAAGTTTGAAGGCTAAACAAAACGTGACTCTTGGCCGTGAAACTGTAAATTTGCCGAGGGTGTCATGTGCGAGTATATCAGAGGAATTTGCAAGGGAGAGGCACTTTAGTTATCCTATGTCAAACGGATTGAATTCAGGTGTGGTTAGTGTTTCCGGTCCCAAACCTGTTGTTAATGTCATAGGTCAGCAGCAAAATCCACAAGTATCAAGTAATGTGTTAAAGCAAGTTGATATGCACTCTTCTTCTTCATTCAGAAAGGACCATATGAATGTTGCTTCACGAGAGAAGCCCATGAGCAACTCACATATGACAATTCCAAGATTGCAGGAGATGGATTCAAGGAACAGGGTTCTTTCACAATCTGCATCTTTCAGTCATCCCCTAAGTAATGGGATTGTTGTTGGAGGACTGCCTAATGGGAAAGCTGTGAACAGTTGTGCAAGTAGTCATAGAGCAACTAGTTTTTCCTCTGATGTTGTTCCCAGCAAACAGGTTAGACTACCCGCATTTCCTCATGGAAACCATGAACAAGGCTTAAGTGACCCGGTGCAAATGCTGAGAATGATGGCAAATAAGACACACAATCAGCAGAATTCCGCCAACCATCCTATGGCTGAGGCTATACAGTCAAGAAGAGATGATGCCGTTGCGGTCGCCACCCCTCCTCAGGCATGGATGACCCTAGGAAACGCCAATCCAGCAAGGAAACACCAATCTGATTCACAGGTTCACTTTGAAACTGCTGCTTCAGGGGGATTTCAAACGCAGACAGATAAGAATAGGTTTCCTCAGGCATTTCTTCCGCAAGCTATGCGCATTGGGGAAAACACCAGACCCGTGTTTTCCCAACAACAAAGAATGACGGATACAAAATTTCATGTGCAATCTCCTCAGCAAGGTCTTGGCCCACAAACGCAGACAAACAGCAAACAAGATACTCTTCCACCAGACCTGAACATTGGTTTTCCATCCTCTGGGTCTCCCGTAAGGCTGTCATCTGGCGTTCTACTTGACTCCCAACTACCAGATCTTGCGTTGCAACTCTAAGATTGTGCTTGTAATGTCAAGTGCAGCTATACTTACCCGTGGTTACCCACAGCGAGCAGCTTCTAGTTGTAGTATCACCAGGAAGCTTGGCAGGTTGGCTTTTGTTGCCAAATGAGTAACTAAAGTGGATATATGAGTATGTCTGAAAAGGTCCAAGTCATGTTCAGCTCTTACATTCAAGATTTGGAGAAATTTGTCCGGTTTCAGTCCTTCTAACTGCGAATTATTACATGTCAGGAGGAAGCAATTCAGTCCCAAGTTATGAGCAAGAGCAAACAAAGCATTCCACCCATTGAAAGTTTCTAAAAACGTGACAAAAGATGAACGAAAGGTAGTTCTCTGGTGTATCTGTAACTGTTTTCCATGGGATCATTGTTCAGCCAGAGGATGTTGATTTGTTGTAGAATGTAAAACCGTAGTCATATGTAGAAACGTATGATCTGACTTGGCAAAACCAGAGATCAAAAAGCCAGTTTCACCAATCCATATATATTACCATGCACAAGGAAATACAGATAATCAAGCTACAATCAGCAGATATCTGGAGATGTTGTAAAATGTGCAGGCATTTGCTGTTGCTTCTAAGCTAAAATTTATGATATGAAGCCAGCATTATATAAGTTCTAAATTCATTATCTGCATAATCATTCTGCAATGAGTTGGGAACTTTCTCATGTATATGTATATAAAAATGTACGCGTCCATGATCTTTTTTTTTTTGAAGCAAGGTCCGTGATCTTGGTTTCTACTTTAGTATAATCACTATAATAAGAAAAGGTGGTCTTTGATCTGAGATTTGAGATATAATAAGAAAAGGTGGTCTTTGACTCTGAGATTTGAGAGTCATTAGACGGACATGATTTTCCGGGGACCCTGATCCGGCGGTCGGAATCATCCTGATCGAGCTATGACTTGGACGGCTGTGAATGATAGGTTATGTTACGGGAATGACTTTTATGGAACCAGCTAGAGCCCTAAATAATCTTTTCGTTTATCTGGAGTTAATCTGATTCATACCCTCTTTCTTTTTCTGCTACTACGATCCTTCTCCTCTCTCGAAGAGAATTCCTCCGTTTTTATTTTTGCGATATATGTTTGCAGGAAATTTAGTAGGCTAAATTTAATCAGGAATACGATGCAGAGGAAAATAACAAGAAGGTAAACATGTACAAACCCTAGAATTTTTATCTGTAAGTTTTTTTGATTTTTTTTTGTTTGCTTCTTTTGATTGTTGTAGGCTGATATTTTTTAGCATATTAAAATCGATTTGGGTTTTCAGAGAACAATTAGCTTCTCACTTTGATCGATTCTCTCTTCTAGACTCGGTGAGAGGTAGTACCACCACCACCACCACCCGTACTCATCACTGCACCTTACCTCTCACTTTAATACGAGTTTCAAAATTCAATTTCGTTCTGGAGTAATCAGTTATAACGATTTTTGGTTTTTTTACCGTACCTAATTTATTTTTCTTATTCTAAGCTTTGAATTTGATTTTGGTGTTCAACTACCGAAGACCAACTTATGTAGCATTGCAGATCAGAACCCAAACAACTTCAACATACCAATTATGGAAGAGTGGTGGCTTAGATTGTTGAATTGTCCGTTTGATCCATATCAATCATCATGCTTTTAGTCTGTTGATTTAACACACCAAATTGGGTTACAAGAAAATAAATATTCAAGCTCAACCCTAAAGGAAGATCGGTAAAAGAGAGAAAGATACGTGTTTACAAAAGGAAAGGAATGGTTTGATCTATAGGTGTTCACAAAATCTTAAACTAGTGAATTATTGTTGTTGAGAACTCCTATTGCTCTTACATAGAAAGATTACAAGAAGTTTGCTCTAAGAATGTTGAGCAATAGTGAGACGATAAGAATAATATGCCATTTCCTGTCATTATTTCAAGATCAAAGATATGCAGCTTTTGTGTCTGCTGTTACCTTTTTGGATGTTGCATAGGTGGTGGCTGCTGGTGCTTAACCTGTTCAAATTATTGCGGTATTACAGTTCCATCTTAGGACCGAAGTAGGACAAAATAAGTTAAACACGAATTCTGATAACAGTGCAGGGTACACATGGATTTTTTCAATACAAAGAAACATCAATTTTATTGTTAATTTTAGATTGTACATTATTTATCATAATAAGCATGGGTCTTTTGGATGAGTTGGGTTGTTTTTCTCCTTCGATGCAGGCATGTGGCTGGAAGAGGAAATAGATTCCGCTTTTGATATCTTATATCCAGGAAAGACACCTGGATTTTAAGGAAGTTGCGGATCAAGTATGTAGTTTCCTTGGCCTACACTTTTTCTCTCATTTTTAATGAATGGTTTAATGGTAAGAGTAATTTGGAACCGATAAATTCTCTATTATGATTATTTGGCATTTTAATAAAATGGTAACAAACTAATAATTTATTGGCATCTGCATATACTTATTTTCTGGACTGGGTACTACAAGGTATTTTCCTGAATAGGCTATATACCTATAGTATTCATAGTTCGGAGCTGCTATCCGCAACAACCCGGAAGGTAATCTGGTTGTACTATTTTCTTACGTATTGGACGTCTCTAGAGATTCGCTATGAGTAAAACAAGACATTCCAATCAAACAAGTATGAACAAAGCTTTAAAGGAACTTTCAATTTTCAATTGTGATGTCATTCTTTCTGTGTTACCTCAGTGACTTGGCAAAGATTTTGATTATATGGCTTGACATCTTCCTTGAATCTACTTTTTGACTTTTAGGATGGAAGACTATATTACTTTGGGAGGCATAGTAGAAATCCAATTATGTTTTTATTTCCTTAAACCAATGAAATCTTCTTGAATAAGTAAATTAAGGGTGACCCAAATTTTTTGTTTTACACACTACTACTCTTCTATGAAAAATCCTGTTTACACCCATCAGCTGTATTCAACAAAAAATTAATAGAATAGTACATAGATGTTGAGGAAGTTGGAGATAAGAATGGGAAAGGACTGGAATTGAAATGAGTTGTCCCAAACTAAGGGCATCAAAGTTGGATTTTGCCTACGATTCAATCTCTATGATTGTGTTGATGTCGATTCAATATAATATCGTTGGATTTTTATTTCTATGCTTCATTGTTTTCTGCTCTTTTGCTAAATATGATTTGTGGAGTGAATGGTGTGTATTCAAAACTGGTGGATCAAAATCCAGGTACTGTGTTAGCTAGCTAGGTGAAGATAGAGAGGAAGTAGAAACAACAATGAAGAGAACAACAACATAAAAAAGAAAAAACAGGAGCACCCTTCTAGAAAGTCCTCTTAATTTTAAAAGCTCATATACAGAAGTCAGAGTTGGTCATTCTATAACCTTTAAGCTCACATCACTTTTTTGGTTATTCTGGGACTAGAAATCCAGTGAGCAAGGAACCTCAAGTGATCAGTTACCGCCGATGGTTTGTGGGGACAATCGACTATAAGTTATGTTACATCTTGGGTGTTATCTGTATCTTTAATTTTTCTCAAATCAAATTGAATTTCTCGTATAAAAATTTGATTTAATTGCTCCACTAGGTACTAGCTGCTATCTTCGTTTCCTAAGCTCTCAACTACCTTTGTGTTATCCTTTCTAAGGATGTTTCGGCAATTGTCCATATTTTGTTTTAACGTTTTGCAATAAAGCTAAGTTGTGGATTTCTTATTTCGGCAGATTTTCATAGGTATGGTTTGCTATACGTGATTAGAAAGTTTTGACTTCTATTTGTTTATGGTTGGGAAACAACTATTGCGGTTTACATAAACCGAATTAGTCCAGATCCTTTATTTCTGACAATAGAAGTTATGTTAGTACGATGCCTTTATGATGTTAAGTTAACTGACTTACTCTCTTACTTTCATGATTCTGACTAGCAAGCTAAGAGAAGATAATTAAGCAGTTTTTTGATGACTAGCATGCTTAAGACAAGCTAACCAGTTTGGTTAGACCGCTGAAATTTATTTTCTTTTTTAACGTAATACTAAAAGTTTATTGAATTGTTAAAATAATATTAGGAAAGAATTCACTTTGAACGCTCATGTTTACTGTTTTGATGATTAATTGCTTTCTCTAATTTTGTGCTTCTTCAGATGCACATGGGAATAGGTCTGAAAAGTTTCAAGGTATTGGGATTGCTTCGCGTTGTTGTAGCTGTTCTTACGACTTCTAAGGTAATTTAGTCCACTTTTTAAGGCAATTATGAATGAATTAGTATTTTTTATGTTGAACTGTTTTTGGGAGGATGGAGTATTTTAGATGCCTGTGTAGGATTATTTAAGCATTCTAACTTTTTAGCTGGAACTCTAGATTTTTTGATGGCTTAGGATCAAATTGAAAACTTACGGTCATTTGGTTTCCATGAGATATCCATGATCAATTTAATTTCGTGTGAATATAAGATCAAACAGGCATACAAAAGAGTTTATATATTAGTCATTTGCAGAAGAATGCCGATGGTAGGTTACTAGCATACTGCTTCACCAATCGGCTGGCATAGTTGCGCCCGTGAGTAAATGTATGGTTGATGCATTCAGGATAACAATATGGAATGAAGGTTTTGGAGCATTGGGAAAGAGTTCGATTGGTGAAGGTCAGGCTTTTTTCCAGGTTCCAATACCACACCCTTATATTTGTGATGTTTTCGTTGGCGTCATTTTTTTTTTCTTGACCCTTGATCGATAGTATTTGTATCAAAAAATGAATCCCTACCAACCAAAATTATGATGAAAATAAAAATTGTTGTTATGGTGATAACTGCTGGGTGTTCTGAAAATTTGGGAGTATGCTTATTTAGTTATTTTTCGGAATATAAAATTTGGTAGACAAGAGTACAGTGCACGGAATTCTTAATCTTTATTACCAGTTCTCAATCCATGAAATGTAGTAACCAGGTCATAGATGGACGCCACCTGACCTTATGTAAAGTTTTTTTTTCTGATTCCTTCTATGATTATTGCACAGATTTATTTATTTTGTAAAGATTATTCATGAAAAATCTTTAATGCTAAGATTGCATGATAAGAGAGAAGATGGGTTCACCACTCTTGCTGCAGCTGGGCCCCCTTTTTTTTTTTGAAAGGGTATCAATACAGGCCACAAAAGCACAAATTTCTGTTCTTAGAGAGCAAAAGATAAAAGATGTTTAAGATATGACGTTCGAGATGACTTTCTTTTTTTTTCCCTATATGTGACCAAATTACTTTGCTCTTCAGCTTTCTAACTTTGGTAATGATGAAAAAAGTTAAATTAATTCTGAAATTTAGTTATAATTCAGTGAACTACATTACAAATCCTTATAGAAGTTGAATTGTTTAATGAAACACCTGATGGAAGCTTCTCTTTTTTTTTTGTTATCTTCAGCTTTGCTTTGCTGTGTCATAGGCTGACAACAGATCCCGATCACCGATCGATTTGTATGCTTTCAAAGCCATTCCTTGGTGCAGTATGGCATATCTATTTTGTGTTGAACCTTCGAGTAAGTTATTATATTTGATCATGATATTAGTTGAAATGACGAACTGAAATTTATGTTGTTTCAGACCCATTTAATTATGGGTTCTATTTCTATTAGAGACCATTATTTGTTCTGCATTTATTTTCCTGACTTTTGTATTAATAAGTGGAATTATATCAAATAGACCGCTGCATAATACATAAAGCTTAGTTTCCCATTATTGCAGTTCCATTGTTTCTATTTAAAAGACTAGCACCAGGTATGTCCTGTTTCTGTCCAATACTAAGACAAGTATTTTAAACTACGGAATATGACGCAATGGTAGCGCATTTGACTCCATGTCAGAAGGTTACGTGTTCGATTCATGTCAGGTCCATCCCCAGTTTTTAACCACGTTTGGGAAAGGTTGTTGGTCATGTAGAAGAAAATTTGTTGATTAGTCGTTCATGTTTTTCTATTTTATAGTTTTATTTAAGAATGGTTGACGTGTTCATGCCATAAATGGATTTAAATAACACACTTCTTGGTTGGAGGTATAATGTACAAGTTCTTTCGAGTTATTTGCTGTCCGATCTGAGGATTTTGCATCCCGTGACATAAATCTCATCTACACAATTTTTGCTTTTTCATTTCTGACGTAATTGCTTGACCACTGTGTTTTCTTTTTGTTCCTTGATGCTTAACATGATCATGCACACAACAAAATATTGATCCATAAACTACAATTTTCTATTGTTCGGGCGGCGTTAATTTGACATACAAACACTCGGACTGAGGTTATTCCTGCTTCTGGTAGGAGCATCTCATGTCATTTTGAACAACACCAGGTGATCATTACTCAAGACGGAAACAATTAGGGAAAAACGAAAATGGTAAGTGAAATCTCTATACTAATACGGTTGGAATTGTATTTTTCTTTCAAATTGTTCCTGATTTACCTCTGTAGATGCCGCTTCTTAGCAAAACCTTATTCTTTTAGGTGAATTTATAAGCGCCATAGAAATTTCTACGATTGGTATGTAGGATCAGAATCTCGCAACAATAATGCCTCAGCGAAATTATCAACAACACAACACAACAGCGTCGCAGAACAATTTCAGAAATGACATAATAAACGACGTCAGCTAAAATCATGAGAAAAATGTGATGGTTCTGCGAAAATAAGAGAGTTTGCGAGATTAACATTTGTAAGGCCGCGAGAATGTCGCAAGCCATATCCGAAAATAAAGGACAGATTAGCTGTCATCCACTATGTACTTCCCTATAAATAGTCGTTCATTTGTAAAGGAAAGAAATAGATCTTTTTCTGAGTGAAAAGCAAGTAATTGGAGAGAGAAAATCTAGAGCAGTGGTTATTCTTGATTTCTTTATCTTTTCTTGTAAGATTGTTCAAAGATTGATCACTAAAATTAAGATTGATTAATCTAAAATGAGTTGAATGTTAATAAAATGTTGTGAGGGGTGTAGTGTAGGATTTCCTGCAACTACATAATGGCGTTAGAAACAGGGAACATTGAAGATTATTCTAGAAAAAATTGAAAATTGATATTGAGATTTGTGAAGATTTGGAGTGATTGATTAAGAATTTTACATAATCTCTTGCAATTTGTTAACATTGAAGAAATGGCTAGAAGAAGAAATACATCAGAACAACCAACCACTGTTAGAAGAAGCAAGAGAATTGCTGGAAGAGAAAGAAGTGAAATGGGAGAATCTACTAGAATGAGAAATAATGGAGAAAATCAAATTCAACCACCAGTTCAACAAACACTAGTACAAGGAAGAAATATAGATTATGATAGGGTAAGTATACACACTTGGCAATCAAATTCCGCAGAAGAAGTAGAAGAAGAGCAGCAAACCAGAAACCATAGACAGGTAGAGAGAAATCAAGAAGCAGATGAAGGAATAATTCATGGAGATGAGGAAATTGGATCGTTAGAAAAGTTGAGACGAAGAATACGTGAAGAAAGAAGAGCTGAGGCAGAAGAACGTGCAAATCTAACAAGGCAAAATCACGAATTGAGGATGGATAATATGAGACTACAGAGTAGAAGATCGAGAAGTATTACAAAATCATATTCAAGATCGACTAGAAGAGAGATGAGGCGAAACTCATCCACAATTAATGATGGAAACAATATTCAAGAAGAAATATCAAATCCTAATGAAGAATATCGCGAAAATAGAGAAAGAACTGATGATCGTTACGTTCCACAAAATGAAACTTTTTATGATAGGCAAAATGATAGAAATCAAGAGAATGGACAACGTCAGGGACGAAATGATCAAGATGGCGAAGGGAATCGAGATGAAGGAAGGATAATTTTACATGAGAGAGAAGCTCAAAGAAATCAACAAACGATTGATGAAAAAATTGAAAGACATTATGCTGAACAAGCACGTTTAATTTGCGAACGTGAAAGATTGAGAGCAGAAATGGAAGAACAAGAGCTTCAGGAGACAATTCGCCAGAACAATCACGACAATCGAGAAAGAAGGCGTACACAAAATCGGAATAACGGTAATATTAATGAAGAGTATGATAGAGTACAGAGGATGGCTGAAAGACAGCGAATGGAATTAATAAGAAATGAACAAAATCATGAAGGGGAATATGAGAGAATCATCATATGCGAATTCAACATAGAGATGAAGAAGAGAATCACAGAAGAAGACGAGATGAGGATAATGAAGAAGAAATGCAAAATTTCGCGAGAGAAGAAAGATATGAACGCAGAAGAAGGGAGGCGAAATTAAAAAAACCAATGGATCAAAATTCAGGTGTAAATAAACAAATCTTGAAAGAATTAGAAGAAATGAGAGGAATGCTAAATAATAGAGGAGAAGTAGGCAGAAGACAATTGGATGAAGCTATAGAAGAAGCTGCGAAAACTCCATTTACAAGGGAAGTACAACTAGGAGGAATACCACCGAAATGCAATTTTCCCGCATTAACCAGCATTTTTGATGGAACAACTTGTGCAATTCAACACATTAAATCCTACGTGAGGTGTATGTTGCAATGGGAAAATCATGATGCCGTATTATGCAAGTATTTTGCATCCAGGTTAACAGGGGAGGCGTTAAAATGGTTCGAAGGTCTACCAAAGAGTTCAATAACATCCTTCAATCATTTGCAGATTACATTCCTGGGGGCATATATAAGTAATAATTCTTCGCGACCTGGTATTGAAGACGTGTTTGGATTAAAACAAAGGATTAACGAAAGTTTGAAGCACCTAACTAAAAGATGGAGGACTATGTGTAGCGAAATGGCTGGCCGTGTGGATGAGAGATATCTTATCTTATCATTTATCAATGCTATGTTTGCAACCAACCTATTGTACATCCAAATTTTCAGAGTCAAGAATACGATCACAATGACTGAATTGCGAGAACTTCAAGAAGAATATATTGCTCTAGAGGAAAGGCAACATGAAATGGAATCATATCCAGTTGCGAACACCAGTTCACAAACAGCGAATGCAAGCTTATTACCCAAACTAATAAACACAGTGGCGAACACTTCGCAAGTACAACAAGAAAGGTGACGGGAACAATCAACAGAAACTGGTGGCTATGGGAAGCCGAGATCAAGAGGAGTATGAAGAGAAAGAAATTTCTACAATCGTGGTGGAAATAACAAGATTCAAAGACTCGATCAGCCGCAAGAAACTTATGGAGGTCAAAGACAAAACTATAATAGAGGACAAGGAGGTCACAAGGTAGTATGGGAAGAAATCAAGATGCCACCTCTAAATGCAAGTGTGGAGAAAATATGGGAAGCTATAATTTTGATGGAGAATATACCAACACCATGGAACATGGGAACGGAACCACCTCCAAACCACAGAAGTCATGAGTTTTGTTCTTATCATCATTTTCATGGACATACTACAAATGATTGCAGAAATGTAAAAAGAATTATTCTGAGAATGATAGATCAAGGAAAACTAAACCACTTTTTGGTAGGGCACCCACAATCTCAACCATTGCCACCACCACCAGAGCATCACAAAGTAAACACGATGAAAAAGAAGGAAACATTCTTCATAGAAGTTGGTGCAAAAGCAAAGAATCTATTCTGTCACTCTATCGTACATTCATACAAGACAATTGAAGATTTTCATGACAATGTTTTGAGTAGAGTGTTCGCAAGAGATATGGAAGAGAAATTATGAATATTGCGAAAATCTCGCCACTAGAGGAATGGCAGAAACAAATTATTTCTTTTACCAGAAGAAATCCCCGAAGGTGAAGAGGTACATGATAATCCATTGGTAGTAAAATTAGAAATTAATCCAAAACCGAAAGAAGATGAGGATGATGAAGCTGAAGATTCATGGGCAATTAATAGGATTCTAATCGATACTGGAAGCTCTGTGAACATCTTATTTTATCATACTTATAAAACTATGGGAGGAAGAGATGATCTTATACCATCAACATATAAGATATATGGTTTTAATGGTACTGCCAACAAGCCTAAAGGGGAGGTTACTATGCGAATTCCATTGAAAGGAATATCTTCTGAAATCCTATTCTGTGTTGTTGATGTAGAATCACCCTACAATGCATTAATTGGTCGACCTTGGCTACATGGGATTCTAGGTGTAGCTTCAACTTTACACCAGTGCATCAAATTCCCTCACCCTAGCGGTGTAGGAATCATAAAGGGAGATTGGGTTGAAGGAAAGAGGTGTTACGAAACTGAGGTAGAATCCTGCGAAGGAAGAGCAAACAAGAAGGAAAGTTGGCGACACAAAATCAAAGAGACACAAAGAAGTGAGAGGTTGATGGTGGATGCAATCGAAAGAAAAGAAGAAGAGATGTTGCGAAACTAATGCTAGCTCAGAATAAAAAATGGTGAACATATCACTACCAAGGAAACAATAGCAGAAAATAACAAAGAAGCAGAGGATATCAAAGGTAATGTATGAATAATTGATTTGTTGCGACACTCTCGCAATAAATAAAATTCTCAAAAATATATTTTATTGAATGACAAAATTGAGATTTCGAAATGCAAATACAATATGATGATGTGCAAGAATCTCGCAGAGATAATGAATTCCACAAAAGACAATCAGAGAACAATGACAAAAGAGAAAGGGGCGAAACTTTATGGCGTACACCCTAGTTCGCGAATACAATTTCACAAGAGGCAAATGTAAGACCTAAAGTACGTCATATAAGGGGGTACCTGTTGCATGGCTCAGGGAAAGGCTACACCGCCACCGGAACCTGAGTCATGGAGATTTGGGGTCAATAAAGCCCATCCGGGAGAGGCACCTTGGATTCTCAGCTTAAGCATATGACTTAGGTTGGGCGACTAAGGTAATAAGGATTCTCCCAAGGAGTGCAGAATCTGATCAAGGCGCCGAGGTACACGGTTGAGTCAAGAGTGCCAGGGGCGTCTGGAGCGTACCTTGCCATTCTTGACAAGTCTTGGCTTATACTGCACTCGGCCCGAAGAAAACCCCACTTAGGGTGCATTCTCGTAACCATAAACCCTATAGGTAAAAGAGATAAGAGGCTGCGAAAACAACTGGTTGTTGTTAAGACTGGATGAGAGGATCTAACCTTGTATGGTAGAAGTACGCCTCCTTGAAGGGGCAGCCATGGGGGAGATAAGGGCGGCACCCTCCATTAGGGAGCTGATAAGTGTCTTAAGACGCAAATGTCATGAGGATTTTTACTCGCAAGGGTATTAAGGCTTGTCATATTTGTGCGACAATCCTTAAGAGGCAATAATACAAAAGGAAAAGATAAGACGGGATCAATGGGTTTTCGCATGAAAGTGCGAAGACGTCCTGCGATTTCGTCGCAAGACGGCAATGTCATGGGGATTTATTTTCAAGAATATTTAGGCCTGTCATATTGTCGCAACATTCCTGAAGAGGCCATAATACAAAAGAAAAAGTTAAGGCAAGATCAATGGGTTTTTGCATGAAAGTGCAAGAACGTCCTGCAATTTTGTCGCAATGACAAGAGGTGGCATAATAAGACCTTTAATTAGGAAGGAAAAATAAGACCACACATGAATGAGATTTTGAAAAGAATCAAAATTTACTTCGCATAAGATTGCGAAATTATACATAAATAACTGCGAAGTTGAGGCACAAAATAAGAAAAATCTGCAAAATCTCTCATTTGGATACAAATAACAGAGGCAAGTATGAGAATGAATGAAATTAGAAAATGTTATTTGTCTCCATATGATAGATTTACGCAAAAATTCAAAAATTAATGATTATGTGATTAACCGTATTGCAAGGAAGAATTGTTTTAATGAATGCAGGTCAAAATGAAAGAAACTCATATATTAAGGAATATGGGGAATCAAAAGAATTCGTAAATATACAGAAAGAAGGAATAAATGTACAAATATTACAGAAGATTAAATAAAGAAACAAAGACTACTTCTTAGTTGATCCTTCATCATCTTCATCAGAATTTTTCCCTTCTTCATCTGCATCAGAACTTTCATCACCATCAGAACCTTCATCACCATCAGATTCTTCATCATCAGCTTCGCTATCAGAGATAGTTAGACTAGGAATGTTCTCTGGGATCTCCTCCAAGAGACAAGGATAATCAGAGTGAGGAATACTATGGTCATCACAAACCATTTGAATAGTTTGATTGCAAAAATGCAGAGCGTCGTTCTTAAAGTTCGCAACAGTGATCTTGATTTGATTCTTTAATCTAGAATACTTGTCGTTGCGAGAAGAAAGATTCTTTGCGAGTTCCTCTTTTTCAGCTTCAAGTTCCTCAATTCTTTCGCGATATCTACTTTCAGAATCTGCGAGCAAAAGGCAATCAATTAATAACTTGAAGAAAATTCATAAGAAACAAAAGATTAGTGAATAAGAACAGTTAATAACCTTCTCTGTCAGAAATCATATCTCTAATCAAGGCTGTATGCTCAACTTGGAGACTAACATTTACACCTAAATCTTTTCTGGCATCGTCTAAGATTTTTGCAGCCCAAGCGAATTCATCCTCATTACTTATAAGAAGACGAGAACGAATTTGGTTTTCTTTTTCGCAGAGCTCGATGTTCTTGCGGTTAGCTTCATCTCGTTCAAGTTGAACTTCAAGAAGGGTCTCTTGGAATTTCG
The DNA here is from genome assembly GCF_003573695.1 of Papaver somniferum. Classification (NCBI taxonomy): domain Eukaryota; kingdom Viridiplantae; phylum Streptophyta; class Magnoliopsida; order Ranunculales; family Papaveraceae; genus Papaver; species Papaver somniferum. The sequence goes on along the minus strand of NC_039358.1, from coordinate 154,913,191 downwards.
CCAAAGCCTTAACACCTTGATCAGAGATGCGATCCTTATCATATATGAGACCGCTAATTTTGGTTCTTAACTCATTGATTTTCTCTTTAGAATTAAGAAAGAGACGCTTAAATCGGTTGGCTAAGCCTAAACTAGATCTATGGTCAATTTCTAAGAGGCGAAATTTGGATCTTAGTTCACTCTGAGAAAGAGATGAAATTTTATCGTTTGTGAAACTATTTAAAGATTTATTAAGACGCTCAAGAAGGGTATCATTATCCAAGGCATTAGGAAATGAACGAAGAATGGTAGCTTCATCAGAAAGACCATAAATGTCTGCAAAAAGGATCAATTAAATAAGATAAAACAACAGGATGAATGAATGAAGGGAAAGGAGAAAAGTAACATACCATAGAGTTGATTATTAGCTTGCTGAAGACTAGAGATTTTGTTCTTATACGAAGAAGAATCAATTTCTAGTTGTTTGTTCTTCTCGCGAAGACATTTGACTTCAGCTTCCAGTTCCTCATTCTTTGTACGAAATTGAAGATTCTTCTTTTCAAGAATTTCGCGTCTCCTCTCCAGATCTGAGGCAACAACGAAAGAAGCTTTTCCAGCCTGAGAGAAAATATAAAAAATATTAAAATAGAAAGAGATTTTGAGTTACAATAATGAAGAAGTAAAAGGATGAAAGCATACCAGACTATTAAGAGAATGCAGGAAATTGGGAGTCACTGATCTAGAAACTCCAGGAAGAGAATTATCACCATCCAATAAACGAACATCGCAAATTGTAGCGAGAGCTTTGCAGGTATTAGCGAATTGACTATCTCCCATTCCTTGAAAAGAATCAGAAAAGACGCCAGAGAGCTTAGCCATAGAAGATTCAGATGGAGAATCTTCATTTGCAACAAGGTCATCATTATCCTCATCACTCTCGGAATTTTCATGAGAAGGAATATTTGAAGGAGAGGAAGAACGGATTTTTCTCTTCTTTGAAGGAGTAACAGTTGGTTTTTCCCTGCGAAGAGCACCTTTGCCTTTATCACCAGTCTTCGCAACATTGGAAGGCTCTTCTATTTCAGCAATAATCTTCACACACAAATAGAAATAAGAAATAGAGGCAACAATATACTGTTTAAAATCATAAGAGAATATTTCTTACCTCATCTGTGTATGAGCGAAGAGCTAACAAGGTACTAGCCTTCCCAGTCCTGTGATAGTTATCTTTCAGTTTCTGGATCTGTAGAATTTCGCAAGAATCAGCGAACAAAATAATGAAGATAAATAAAAAAATGTAAAGTGAGCGAAACTGGAAGAAACATACCTATTTCTCCTTCTCGGGCCAAGAGAATACCCAAGGTTTATAAGTAGCGAGATTCTCAAGAAGAACATTTACCCAGCAATGTAAGGTCTTTTCAGCATGAAGGGAAAAACACATCATTTATCATCTTTGGATTGGCGAGGAGTTGTGTTCTTACCAGAATGCCAATCAATGTCTTGCATGAGTATTTTAGCTTCATCAATATTATCTTTCCTTTTCAAGCGAATACCCCAGCGAGTATTCTCTTTCTTCATGGAGATCAATTCATAATTTTCAAAGAAACTCGCTACTGTGTATTTTTCAGCAATTATCTCCAAGTCTGCGAATTTAGGATCCCTAAGTTCTTTGGAGTAAAGAGATCCTTTACCAGCACCACGGTTAGCGAACTCTAGCATCAGACGGATGCAATCCCCACTCAATTGGAAGATAGCTCGCGAAAATCCCGAGTGAGCGAGAATTTCATAGAACAGAGGAATATCTGGGTCATAAAGAGGAACGGGGAGACCTGCGAGAATATGACCTAGCGAAATTATGATTGATTGATCATCACAATGTTGATCAGAGAAAAGTTTGATAGAAAGAATTGACTTGGCACTTTCACCAGGAATGGTAGAAAGTGTGAAACCTTTCTCAGCAAGATCTTTTTGGACGTTTTTTAAGTTTTTCTCATGTTTGTGGCCACTTGGAGGCATATATGAATATAGAGTATGAGAATGAATAAAAAGTAAGAAAATTAAAGAAGGAAGAATTACAGTAGCAGAACTTATGGAAGAACAAAAGAGTTGCAGAGATGAGAAAGTAAAAAGAGAAGAGAAAGTAAAAAGAAAATGGAAAGAAGAGTAAGAAGAATATATAAAGAAGATTTTTTTTACTCGAAGAAATAAACACCATTAATGCGAAAAGACGTGAGCGGTTGAAAAGCAGCGGTTACAGAAGACGTGTCAAGAAATAAATGGAAGAAAGGATAGTGTGATAAATGCAGAATATGAAGAGATGGACAGTTGCAGCATTTCTCACATCATTCTCTACTTCGCAGAGAAGATATGAGAAGAGGCAAGATGTAGGATCAGAATCTCGCAACAATAATGTCTCAGCGAAATTATCAACAACACAACACAACAACGTCGCATAACAATTTCAGAAATGACATAATAAACAACGTCAGCTAAAATCATGAGAAAAATGTGATGGTTCTGCGAAAATAAGAGAGTTTGCGAGATTAACATTTGTAAGGTTGCGAGAATGTCGCAAGCCATATCCGAAAATAAAGGACAGGTTAGCTGTCATCCACTATGTACTTCCCTATAAATAGTCGTTCAGTTGTAAAGGAAAGAAAAAGATCTTTTTCTGAGTGAAAAGCAAGTAAATAGGAGAGAGAAAATCTAGAGCAGTGATTATTCTTGATTCCTTTATCTTTTCTTGTAAGATTGTTCAAAAATTGATCAATAAAATTAAGATTGATTAATCTAAAATGAGTTGAATGTTAATGAAATCTTGTGAGGGGTGTAGTGTAGGATTTCCTGCAACTACATGGTAGAAGTTAAAAAATAAATGCACCAAATTTTCAGCAGTCACATAGTCTTTTTCCATCTCAAGAAAATAAATGAAGTATGTCAACAATATATTTAACTTCATACTGTCGACCCGTGTCTGGAAAGCCTAGGTTACTAATGGGAGAAAAGAAACTCGGGCACAAGGGACTTAAATTACGAAATGTCGTTAAGTTTTGCCTACCCGCATCTTGAAAGGCTAGGTTACTCACATATGTTATAATTAATGTGTGTGAGTTAACTGAGTATCTCGAACACAGATGCCTAGATAAAGCACTCTTTGGTATGATAATCTTATATTCATATAAATGGATAGTGTGGTCTTGATGCTTGCTAATAATCATTAGTTGCCGCATCAGGGATTTCAGTTTGGGATCCATCTTTTAATGTAACCCCCACCACCAGTGGCTACATCAAAAGAGAAGGCACTCTTCAAATTCTAATAACCGATAGTTGGATTATGCTTGCTAATCCGACTATCGTAGAAAAGTTAACAGTTTTAGATGCAGATTCATTGTCACGGAGCCACACCTTCGCATCATTGTTATGTACAGCTGCATTCATTTCCCTGTGAGTGAATTTGTTGTTTAATCTCCCCTGGGACAAGTGCCTCAATGCGTATGTAATTCACGAGTTTATATTCTATAAAGCCAGCGTTTAATATTATTAAAAAGTTGAATTGGGGAAGAAGTGGAAGTAAATTTTCCGAGGGCGACCATTGGATATCAGTAGGCTGTCTTGGTTGATATGTGCCTCTCAACTACTGAACTCCAACATCAGAATGACATGCAGACAAAAGAACTTATAAATGACACACTAGGACAACTTGAATTAGATTTTTTTTTGAAGCACAACTTGAATTAGATGATTTCACCTCTGTCGAATGTTCTTCACCCTAGATCTTAAATAAGGGTTCCCTAACATAGGGATCAGGGAGCATCAAGCATGTCTTGAGAATACTCGACCACCATGTAAGAGATGCCTTGGTCTAGGGTTGGAATAATCTGTGAAACTCTGTGAAATGGTGTTGATAATTAAGCCAATAATGTCCACCGAGATGTACAATATTAGGTTTTTGGAGGGTTTAGCCATTTTGTTTGTTGATATTATATTTTTAAACACTGAGTTTTGTATGAATGTTTCACTTGGAAAGCAGATGTACATTGCCTATGCATACTCTTCTATCAACAATGGAAAAATGCATCTGGCTTTGAATAAAATGAAGACTATCAACTTATAGTTGAGAATTCCATCTTCTATACCGAGGTAAACATTGTTGTATCGCTTTTTCCCCCCAATAAATCAAAGAAATCCGTAAAGAATGCAATTGGTCATTGTAAAAGCTTAACTCAAGGCTGAGTTAAGTTGAATTTTATGGAATACTTGATGAATTCTATAGCATTCTCCTTGATGTGTAGTTTTTGCCATTCAACTTTTGTGTATTTAATAGCGCAGACAAAATTTGAGATTTTTTGTCGATGAACCTGCTTTTACCGATCTTTGCACATAAAAACTGTCGGCAATGTCTGTAATATTCAAGGATTTGAGATAATTGCTACGATTGATTAGAAACTAACGAGTTTGTCCTATACATGCCCTCCGTAAAAGTGAGTATTTGATTAAAGATGCTCTATTAGAAAGTAAAAGAATCAATTACCCGGAGCCTTAGGCTGTAAAAATGTTGTATATATGTTTAAATTTGAACTTGCATATGTTTATCCTTCTCATGACTTGGTGGGAATACCATATGGTGCTAATAAGGTTAGTGGTGCTCAAACTCTCGAAGATGTCTTTAGCGGATGGGACCTTAAACTAATGCTGGTGAGCTTGAGAAGGATTCTACCACCAGAAAATCAAACATCAGCGAATTGAAGAATTTGATTGATTTTACATGCGGTTCAATGTGTTCGTGCTCTCTTGCAGATCTCAGACCTGGCACAATATATTACTATAACTGCGGTGCGTTTTCTTTATCAAGCAAATAACATACCTTTAAAACTCTACCCTTACCATTGCCAAGCAACTATATTGGACGAATATAAGTTATTGGAGACGTTGGGCTTATAAGCAATTGATCATATAGTTAAGTAAGATTCCTCGATGATTTCGATGCTTGGAGACTTAAGTTATGCAAATTAGTACGGTACAACTTGCGGAAAATTTTACCTGTGCGTTTCCAAAATATCTACCCCGCTGGGACGGATGGGAAATAACCTTCACTTTCCACTATTATTTGTATTAATGATGAGTACCATAGTGCTGAGTAGAACCGAAGATATTTAATGCCGCACCTTGCTAAGTATTTTCATGTTAGAGAATCGTAACAATTATTTGTGAGTCGAAATAGATTGAAATTAAGAAAAGTGGTCGTAAACAAGTGGGAGTTAATGATCGATCTATAAAATGGGCCAGCATGCCATGGAAGGACGCAATCAACTTTAATAGGATATTGCTCTGATGAATTTTGGATATTTGAGATTCTTTCTTTGCTTGGATATTTGAGAGGAAGCTTTTTTAGTTGTGTGTGGTCTCACAATCTCCTGATTTTATTAAGGATGCTCATGCTATGGCAGACATGAATATCATACACGTTGCAATATTTCATTTGTCATCACATAGTGAAGAAATTGCTTTGCTATGACATATAAATATATGAAGATATAAAGATAATAATAAATGTTTGGATAAAGGTGGGTATCCAATTTATCGTCAGTGTAAAGATGTGGAAGAGGTAATTGTTCGTAGTGTACGACTTCTATCTGTCAACAATGTTCAATTACCACATCAGTATAAAGTTTTGCAAACTCCAAATTCTAAACCATCCGAAATACACAAAATTTTAGATCATCTATATATACATATGACAGTGGTAAAACATTCAAAGATAAAAAATGGACTCAAAAAGTGAAAACATTGTATCGAGGAGATTCAACATATCAAATATTGTAATTTTATGAAATCAAAATAAGACATGTTAATTGCATCACATAAATCCTAAGGTTGAGTATGCATATAATACTCCCTCCGTTCCTTTTTAATAGGCTGGTTTCCTAAAATAAATGTTTCAAAAAAATAGGTTGGTTTCCCAATTGGGAAAGTCAAATGTTATTTTAGTTTTCTGGGACCACTTTTCTCTTAACTTCTTTTGATGACAAGTGTCATGTGGACCATTTCACTATACTTCTTTTGCTGACAAGTGTCATGGGGACCATTTCACTTCACTTCTTTTATTGACAAGTGTCATAAGGACCACTTTCAATGATTAATTCTCTTAATTTCCTTAATTTTCTCTAAAAACAAAAACAACCTATTAAAAATGAACGGAGGGAGTAGTTGACAAAAGTAAAAATCTAAATTATAGAATTTCTCTAAAATTAGTTATACAATATTTCCATTGTTAATTATATTATGCGAGTATAATGAATAAGGTAAGTGTACACGATCCTATAAAACAATACAAGGAGACATGTGATTGTATTTTGCATCATCCATTCAACTATCTCCAGTAACCAAAAAAAGGAAATTGCGAGATACAGGTTCATCAACACCTAGATATATGATCTTAAGGCAAAAAACTGGATATGTAATAAACAAAAGGGTAATTGTTACACTATAAATTGGACTTAAGAAAGTGTTTGACATGTACTGTGTACTAATGTACCGCTTAGAAAAAAAAACTTTATATTTTTGCAGATATAAGACGAACATTGATTTTGATGTGAAATAAAAAAAAAACTAAATCGCAAAGAGAGAAAGGTGTGAAACCTGGAGTCAAAATATTTTACAAGATGAAAATGCAACCAAGAAAAAATAATCCTATGTAAGTGGTTATTCAATCATTCAAATCACCAAATAAACCAATGACAATGGAGAAAACGAGAGTATGATCATTGTAACCCCAACAAGGTATGATAAAAACAAAACTAATAAATTTGAAGAAAGATAATCTAGAAATATTATGAATTACAAAGACATATTGTCTAATGGATACAATGAAATCTAAGAATAAAATATTTAATTTTAACGGAAACAACATGCAAGGACATACAAGGAGAAAAAAATAGTACAAGCTGAAAAATATATGCAATAATAAAAACGTTCATCGTTCTACACAACTCGAAATAACACTAGAAATGCACGCACATTAAAAGGGGGAAAAGGTATAAAAAGTTATGATTGTTGGGATAACATATATACATTGATTTCACCACAAGTACTTAATGAATGGAATAAAGATAAGCTTAATATGAGGAAGTCATTGATGCAACTACACGATATCTGGACTAATATTCATTACGAAGAGAAGACTAGAATGATATCAGGTCTACCAATTTTTAGAATTGGATGACACTAACAAAATCAATAATGCTGGAAAAAAAATTCTACAACTCATCTATTTCCACGTGACAGTAAAATGCTTGAAGCTTATTTACTCGGAAAAACTTTCAGAGAAGATTCAGAGTCTAATAAGAGGCCGGAACTATATGGATATCTTAGCATCGTTAAAAGAATAGACAATTTATGTTTTCCAAATATTGTTTTGAAGAAGAAAATTCTTAAAGAAATAGACGAAGCACTCCTAAGAGAACAAGTAACAGAACATACATACAGAGAGCATGATAATAAAAATCTTTTCCTAAACCATGCATGGATCTGAAGAACAAATAGAAGAATTTTGAAAATATTATTACAACGATCAACGAAAAGTAAACAAAAGGACAAGAACGTAGGATGTTAACATTCATAGAACATCTATAGCAAAATACAACGTAGACATGGATGGAATTTGGAATCGAGGAAAAATGAAAATATTCAAATAAGGTTTTATAGTATACAAAACTGAAGAAAGAAAATGGGAAGTCAGACGCAATTCAAAGACATATTGTTTCAAGTTAAATGACTAGCAGAAGTCAAAATATATAGGATTAAAAGGTAATGTCAGGCTATGTTTTACGTTAAAATTTATGGTTGTTTTCATGTCGTTTTTTAATCAACATATATTAGTAATTTCAAATTTTGGCTGGACGTGATATATGTACCAATGCAGACTACAATAGGTACGAATATGTACATATTTAGGGCTTTTAATTTTATTTTATTTTGGAATTGATTTACTTTTTTACAAGGTTTAAATTTTTTTCGTCTACAATGCTGTTTGTAAGATCCTGTAAATTTCTATATAGAATCATATTATCCAATGAGTTTTTTTGTTGGTTAGTTTTCGCAGTGTTGTGATATTGTTCTTTTGATATCAAGCTTTTAAACACATGTCTGTTTGTTGAAGGATTGTGATTTACTGTTCAAACTCAGTTCAAAACTAATTAAGTGCTATCATATACACTTTTAAGTATGTAGTAGTCCGCTCTCTTCCTTAAGAAACTGACCTAATTCTTTCTGTTCGAAATATGATACCCATCTTTGGGTGAAAATTAGATACAATATTAGATTCTCTTTTTCCTATCGGTATATATATTTCATGAAATACTTTTACTCCTTTAACGTCGATGTATATAGGTGTTTAATGAGACAATTTTTTATTTTATTTTTCTGTCGGCATGTATTTCATATATTTTATATGTTTTCATGATTGGTGAGCATCATAAATTCACAAAGATAGTATCTTCAGTAAAATAATAATAACATGTGAAGATCACTATGGGTCTAAGTAATTTTGTCTTCTTTTACCGACAATTAGTTATAAATTGGGATATTGTTTAAGTTCCAAATTGAGCAGGATGATATACAAAATTTCTTTTAACTAAACTGGGAGCTTAGATGTATTAATGCATTAGTGTCACGTTGTTGTAGTTTCTGCACTCGACACATGTCCTTTGTGTAGTATCTCCTTATCTCGACAAGATTAGGCTCACAATCATATTTTAAGTAAATCACATATGTTTTGCTAAAAAATACTCTCATACTGTACTTTCGAAGTAAAGTACCAACAATTTAATTTTTCATGGAGTTGACCCAATTTGATCACTTCTGTTTTGTATCGTTCTCTACGTATATTAAATAATGTTTTGTAGAGAAAAAAATCACATCATTTGTTGCGCTCTCATCATTATCACCATTATGTACTAAACCAAACTAATTTACAACTGCCACCATGGATCCATATGTCTTTTGATTTCTCTATTTCGTTCTTCAGTTACAATGATTGGTTTTAAAACTAATCTGGGATAAATATTGATAAAATTAAATGAAGGGATTCGTATTTTTTTTCTTACAAAATATTGTTTTGCTGGAACTCTGTGTCTAAATATAAGTTGATTATGTTACTACTGATAATCAGGTGTTTACTAATGTATAAGTTGTAGTTTTTTTGGAATATTTAGATACACTAATTAAGAGAGGTTGAGCCTGGGCCGTAACTTCAAAATTCGAAATTTTCAGGTTCTCCACTTCATGATATAGCATCTTGGTTTCTGGATAATGATTTTCTAATCAATTGATGTTGATCTCGACAATTTAGGCTGTGAAATACACATAACGTGTTCTGCAGGTTACTGTTGCTGCGGAAGAGATTTCTCACAATGTATGCATTCCCAATTTTTTTTTTTGGTTCTGAAGTTCAGGGTTGCTAATTTGAAATTTGGATTTTCATTGCAACGTATTACTTTGAATGTAGTATTAAACTTGGCAGCTTGACTGTGCAATCTTCTCTTTTAGATTTTACCCGGTGGATGCTTGAGCATCAACTGGACATATCCTCCTGTATTTTCTTAAGAAATATAAAGGATAATAAACAAGCAGATACTTATAAAATATAAAGGGCTTAGAGGATTCTGAGTTAAATCCAAACAATGGAGGTAAGTGCGGCGTTTTTCCATCTACTTTTATGGGTGGTCTTAGGCATATAATTAAGATCTCAATCAAGATTCAATGGCCATTATACGGTTTAATCATCATCCATATATCTTATGAGAAAGACCGCAAATCCAAGTTGACCAGAAATTAAAGATGAGATATTACCGTATTAATTAGATTTTTATCGTATTGATCTCATGATGTTAAGAGATCCATCAAGATTCGAAGTGAAGAGAGACAAATTGACTGATGAAATCAAGGGAATGTGTTCGGTAAAGTGTTTGCACATGCGTTCACGTTTGGATTTCAGAAACGTTTGACTCATATGTATGCACTTTTATTCTTAGATGGTCCTGAAAACAATTGTATAGCTGAACAGGTTGATAAATTTATTTTTGTTGAATTTCTAAATGAAAAAGTAAATCCGTTTTTTGTTTAAGACTGTGTAGGAAATGCACGGTACTTGTCGTCCATGTGGTTCGGATTTTATGTACATCAAAAATGGAAAATATTGCCGAGGATATCTGGAAAAAAAATCTTAATAGTACCAACTTGGATTAACGTGCGTCTGTAATCTATCTTCGACACGACGACGAGAAGGATGTGATTGTCTGTAAGGGATACATACTAACAACACACATGTTATTTCATACAACTCATTTTTTGTTTAGGATGTTCAATTTCCGCATTAATGTTTAAATTAGTGGTGTGTAACAGTTGCTAAATACATAAATAAATGTATCTATAATCATGCGACATTAATTTTCTGGAAATGTAAATAGATGCAACGGTAGGTTGATGCAAGATATATTGGTCCAGTTGAGGTGGTGTGGCTTTTATGCGGTCATTTGATGCGTGAAGATGAACCTAATGTTTTTAGACTGTGTATTCATTTTCCCGGTCTATGAAAAATTTTGTACGATGCAACTAACTCAATAGATAACGTAAGTACTACTGCAGAGAACTATACGTCAACATTGGTGACATACTTTAATACAAATTTAAAGAATCCTGCTGCCTACGTATATACTTATCAAGAATTTCCACAACGTTTACTGTGCAACTAGAAAAAGTGGAAAGTAAGGAAGTCAGATTGTGCAATTGCAAGGATGTTTTGTCAGCCCCAAAAATGGTGAATTGTATTGTTTGCGAATATTACTAATTGTTGGCCGGTGCAGGTTTATTTATAATCGTGCGACATTAATTTTTCGGAAATGTAAATAGATGCAACAGTAGGTTCATGCAAGATATATTGGTCCATTTGAGGTGGTGTGGCTTTTATGCGGTTATTTGATGCGTGAAGATGAACCTAATGTTTTTAGACTGTGTATTCATTTTCCCGGTCTATGAAAAATTGTGTACGATGCAACTAACTCAATGGATAACGTAAGTAATACTGCAGAGAACTATACGTCAACATTGGTGGCATACTTTAATACAAATTTAAAGAATCCTGCTGCCTAAGTATATACTTGTCAAGAATTTCCACAACGTTTAGTGTGCAACTAGAAAAAGTGGAAAATAAGGAAGTCAGATTGTGCAATTGCAAGGATGTTTTGTCAGCCCCAAAAATGGTGAATTGTATTGTTTGCGAATATTACTAATTGTTGGCCGGTGCAGGTTTATTTAACCAACTTAAAAATAGTGGGGCAATTAAAAATTACCCTTCCAATTATTATTTCGAAAAAATTCAAAGAAAGACAGGGCATTGTTAAGGGTGTATGATTAATTGTAACACGACTAGGAGATCATGAGATTGATGTATAAGTCATAATAGATGATGTTGGTGGGGGTAGAATGATTTTGCACCAAAGAAAGATTATAACAATAATGCGGCGGAAAGTGATGATATCGACAGAATGGATATATACCGATAGCTATACGTATCAATTTCTTATGATTGTTTGCTTGACAATGCATATGGATGAAAGTAGCGCATAGAGCCTCCATAGTGCTGGGATCTACTTGACATCCGGTGCTCTTACAGAAGATGAAAATACAGTGTATATTGGTATTTCAAAAAGACTCAGTGAGCCATCCAAACTACATATTAATGTTATCAAGAATAATGAGTTGCCATATGGGTATACAAAAATCGTGGTGCGCGAATGCATTACTGAGAATTCACCACCTACAGTTCGAATGGTTTCTCAGGAATAGGGATATTAGAATAATATGGAGTTTCATAAAATGGCAACATACTCCCTCCGTACCTCATACAGAGGCAGAGAGGAGAAGATCTCTTTCAATTATTAAGTTGACTGATGTTTCCTTTTCTGATTTTTAGAATTTAATTTTCTTGCTATTTTGACTTTTATTTATTAAATTTCAATATTTGACTGATTTTTAAATATCAATTCCTTTTCCGATTTTTGGAATTTAATTTTCTTGCTATTCTAGGATACTTATATTTGTTAAATTTTAATATTTTTCTTTTAAGAAAAACTCATATCGGTTAATGTTCGTTTATATTAAGTACACTTTATCTTTCAAATTGTATTCTTAAAGAAAGAAGATTTGAAAATATAGAAGGCGCAAGCAGATATGATATTAGTTTTTAAAACATCATACATTTAGAACACTGGAAATGTAGTTTTACGCATAGAGATGCAAACAATGTAGCTGATTTATTAGCTAAGCATGCTCTATCTATATTATGTCAGAAGAATGGATAAATACAAAACCATTCTGGCTGGAATCAACTTTAGATGCTGACAGGCAATCATCTGTTTCATCCACTTAAATTAATATTATTATTCCTTTTGTATTAAAAAAAAGCAGATATGATATTAGTTTTTAAAACATCATACATTTGTGTTACTTACTCTTGACAGTAATTGAAAATACATCAAAAACAAAACACCAAAAAAAAGATACAACCCAAATTACATACTCATACCATTAAACAAATTGATCGTTTAAGATCTTACCATCGTATTATATTAATATGCATTATAACGAAAATGAAAAAAAGTATTAAATTACTAGATCTTTTCACGTCATTTTACCGTTTTTTCTTTAGTTATGGGACTCATCGTTCTCTTCATTAGATCTATGTAATTACGATGACGATGAAACCGTAAAGGTTGAGAACTGCTAGATACCCAACAGATAAGATCACAAGATGGAGAATTCATCAGACATGAGATTAGATTACATATGGAGATAATGTTGCTCAAATAACTTATAAAGTGTGGGCACAATTCTTATATTGCAGTTTTCAAATTTAACCGTCACTTTCTCGCAGTCGGTAACGATGTACAGGGAAAAATAACTACAATAGGCATCCCTTCAACAATCGAAATTATGTCCTTGAAGGTTTTTCCTTAAGTATCATTACACCCTTCCTCCCTGCTATAATCATCCCATCACCAATCATTTTCCACCTTCTAGGATGTTTCCTACACTAGCAGCAGCCACGTCGAAAAACTCACCAGCCTCAACATAAGTGTGGAAAAAGATGTCGAAAGAAAAAACCCCTTCTCTAAATCTCTAATACTTCCGGTTCAAAATGGTTATTAGCGTCGCTACAATCGGATAATAAATAAATTTATTTAACCCGGAAATATGGAAGCTTATATGTTTTAGGTATCTTATAATACCCGATTTCATTAATAGAATAATAAATAAAATTTCAAATATATGGAAGTACTGATTCCCTTAACACGGTTGAAGAACAATGGGAAGAGAAAAATATCTCTCAACAACAAGATATTTTAAACTTCAGATCAAAATAGTTCAGTAGATGAAGAACATATCGTTTTCAAACAACCAATGTGAGGTACGACACATCAAAAGAAACCTTACACATGGCGTCCTTATTTTCTTAATAGAAACCGATGGATTTTGATGACAAATATGAGTTTGAATAGTATTTATGGAGAACAATATGGGTAAGAGACCATGTTTTCGCATTATTATCAGATTGAGTGTTATGCATCTAAAAAATATTTGATTAAAGATCATTTTAATATGATCATATATATGTACAACGAAAAGAGAAGACAAAAACACAAGCTGGCAAAGTTTAGAAAATATCAAAAATTAGACAAAGACTGGAACGACATCACGTTTAGCCAATCTTTAAAATTGGATGACACTGATGAAATCAACAATGCAGTAAAAAATTCTACAACTCATTTATTGTCGTGTGACAGTAAGATGCTTGAAACTTATTTACCAGGAAAACCTTTCAGAGAAGATACAAAGATTAAAGAGGGGACGGATGCAAAAAACTAAAAAGACATCTTTGAAGCGTTAATTATTGTTTCCAGAAGTTGATCTAAACAAGAAAAAACCAAAAGATTAGAAGTAGAAGTAATTCTATTGGTAGAAATATAATTTCAAAGATGAATAAAGATTAAAAAATGACAAAAACGTAGGATGGTAATATTCAAAAAAAATTTACATCAAAAATACAGTGTAAACATGGATATAATTTGGGATCGACAAAGAATAAACATATGCAAAAAAGGGTCTCATAGTATATAAGACTGGAGAAAGAACATGGGAAGTCTAGCGCAATTCAAAGACATAGATTTGGTTTCAGATTAAACGAATAATATAAGTCAAATATGATTAAACGGTAATGTCATGCTACGTTTTACGTTAACCGTGAAGGTCATGTCGTTTTTTAATTAACATATGTTACTGCTTTCTTGACGTGAATGTGATATATGTACCAATGCAAATTAAAATAGGTAATAATATGTATATCTAGGGCTTTTAATTCTTTTTTGGTTTGCAATTATTGATTTACTTTTTTTTTTATAAGGGTTAATTTTTATTACTGTGTTTCTGCAAATTTTTGTATAGAACCATATTATTGAGTGAGTTTTTTTGTTAGTTATTTTTTTCATATCATTTTTGTCAATCCTTTTAAGTTACAACTGTCTTTGTTGCCAATATGGATCCATCTGTTATTTTGATTTCTCAATTTCAGTCTTTAGTAACGATGATAGGATTTAAAAATAACATAGAATAAATATTGATGAAATTAAATCAAGTGATTGATATTTTGTTACGTGATATTGATATAAATTGTTGTAATGGCACGATGTGTTAAATTTTGGCTTCAATATCTGTAAACCATCTGATCTTGAAGGACATTTAAGGTACATGTCTTATTTAATATTCAGTACACTTAACAAGTTGTTTATTTGAGTTTTTATCATATACGTCATTATATTACGCCAGTTTAACATTATGCAAATTAAAGGAATATTGATTGCGGGTTTTGTCTGCTGATGTACTTGAAGGGTGTTTACTAATAATAATTCCTCTGCGAAGTTATTGTGCATTCGATACACTACAAGTCTGATTTCTATCTGAAATTGATTTTCACTTTTCGAATGATAAAAACAGTACAAAAAATATTTAATTCGGTTATAGTTTTATTTTTATTTTTTTATTTCGTTTTATCGTGAACATGTAATGCCAAAGAAGAAATAAAACTATTCCCAAAAGCAAAAGTCACAATCAGACCAGGGATAGACAATGAGTTTTAGCATATTATTTTCTCTCTTTACGTTTGGTTTTGCAGTTAGAAACGTGACTTGATGTGTATGGCTGAATATGTACACTGAAAGGAAAGGTTGAGTCGGGGTCGTAAGGCCCCGGTGATACCTAGTAACGAGTATAATTCATTATTGTCCCTAGGAACAATATTTCAAAAATACTTGGATAGTTGTATTAGGAGACTAGTACTGATTTTTTTTGATACCCTAGACTAGTGGTCCCTAGACTACAACCACATTCAAAGTCCTTAAATTGGAGTGGATTTCAGCAATTACATGGTTCGAACCCCTATGTCCATAGTCGGAGCGAGCATGCCAACCACCAGATCACTTCGTGAAGGAGGATTTTGCACATCTACCTCCAAGTATCTAAGACTCCAGTGGGCGACAATTTTTCTTTTATTTGTAACTAGGGCTTAACCCGTGCCGTAACGGCACATGATGCTTTTTTCTCTAATTCGACATTGTTTGCATTCAATTTATTTTATTTTTTCCGTGGGTAATAGTGTTGATATTCAAATAGGTTTCGTCCTGGAAAATGATTAGTTACCAGACATTTTTGTTTTACTTAAGCATGTTATTTCTATTTAGTGTTCAGCCAGAGTAACAATGTCGTCCCAACATGAAAATTAAAAATGAAATAGATATTATTCCGGTTTACTATTTCATCCCACCGTAATTTCAAATTTCAGAGAAATATTTATCCAACAATAAATATACCTAACCCGCCAACCCAATTCCATGACATTTATGAACTCACGGTTTCCAAAATTACTGATAACTAAGGCTCTACGGAGTGAAGCAAATACCCCCAACATTGGTCAAATAATGTCTACGAATCCGGGATCATTACAGAGTGCCAATATAGGTAAAAATGAGAGAATAACATCGGTGTTACAAAGAAGATACCTTATATGTATCAAATTATGTTATCTAAACATGTATTCAAATTAAAAAATCATCAACTTAATACAAAAACATAGAAGAACCCAAGTTGAACCAATACTTGCATAAACAAAACTTATACGAGAATTTTTCATAATCAGAAAATACCTTCAAATACCACCATTAGAGTTTTAATTGCATGTCTCATCAATAATTACAATAGGACGAAATCACCAAATTAATATGTGGAAAGTTCATTGGATATGTAGCAATTCAAAGAAGTTTACAGTGGTAGTGATGGCACTCCATCTAACTGTTGTTTGATTTATTTTTTTTTTAATTTGTTTTTTTGAGAAGGTTTCGGTTTTCCTTGGAGAAACCGAGAGGGAGCATTTCATTATATTCATCATCATACAGAAAGCCAAGAGCCAACTTGAGCACTACTTACGGGATCTCAATACAACCGTAGATTTATCTATTGAAAGGAGAAATTTTGATACTAAATATGTAATTTATAATAATTATTATATGACATGATATCATAGTGTTTTTTTTTCTTTTCTAATTGTCATATATTTCAATCGAGGTTATTTAGCATTAAGGCGATCAACCACATCTCCTACTTTATAGTGTTACCCGTTTTGTAGCGGCACAAAATTAACATAGTATATCACTACTCACGAATACCCGTCAACACCACAAAACCATTACATCCATCGAAGGATGTCGGGCGATTAATCACAAATGTCATATATAAAGTTTAGATTGAACAAACTTAGGTCGTCATTAATTTATTCTCTAATATTTTTTTTGTTGTATTCTCTTTTGTATTGCAATTGATTTTATTTTAATACTAAAAACAATGATTCATATAATCGGTTACCAAAGATAGTAGGGGTACCATTTGATCCAATGTTCATGATCATTTTGTGATATATGATTTGATATCATCCTCGAAATATTTGGTACATACCTTTATTAATCGTGTCATTTAGTACCTACCTTTATTAATCGTGTCAAAAACATCCAACTACATCTTTCACAATACAATGTTACCCGTCATGTAAAGACTTTTTTTTTTTTTACTTTAGGAAAAAAAAAACAACACCCACCACCACTAAAACCATCCACCTCCATTATTTCTTCCACCACCACTCACTAACAACATGCCATAGATTTCACCACCCACTAGGCCTCTACTTCTTTCACTACCACCACTATTATCTATTGAAATAATTTTTATCAAAACTATTTATTGATGGAAATATGTAATGACAGATTAACTAAGGGAATATTTATGATGAAATGAAAAATTAATAAATCATTCATTATGAGGAATTAATTGGACACTAATTAATAAAACACTTATAATTTTTAATTTGAACAAACCATGACCATAGATTTATCTTCTCCCTACACAAATCTTGGCCACTCTTTATCTTGCCTAATTTGTCCAAACTGTGTTTTATATTCTTGATGGGATAATTGGTGACGTAGGTCATGTGTAGCCTATTTTAGTGGGGGTAAGGTAGGATTTTTTCAAGGAGAAGGGTTAAAATTGTATTGATCAGAAAGTATCAAGTATACAAAAATCCAGAATTGCTCTTTGTTATCCGATGATGATTTTCCACCGTGTGATCAGGTCTCAAACGAAATTGTTCTAAACCATTTTCCTGATGTGCCCCATAGAAAAATTGCTCTCTATCCTCCCTCTCTGCATAATTGTTTTTTTTAAAAAAAAATATTCCAAGAATTCTCTTCTTCTAAATTTCTTCATCTCCAAATCTAAATCTATTCAGATCTGATATATCAGATTTTCCGAGTAGATTTTGGTTTGTAATTGGTTTTTCATGTTTTCAAACCCAAATCTCCATCCCAATCAGCATATGAAAAAGCTTGGAGTTGTAAAGAACTAGATTGTTTAAGCTGCAAACCAAGTATCTTAAAATTCTATTGACTGCAGTCCAATGATCCTCTGATGGAGACTGCATATGTTGACAAGCTCTATTTACTGCATAAGTGATGTCAAGCCTAGTGATGATAGCATATTGCAGTGCACCAACAACACTCCTATATAACACATGATCTTCAAATAGTGGAGATACCACTTCAGTTGAAGTAGATGACATAGGAGTTCAACATGGATTTGCAAATGTCATTTTTGTTTTATGCAACAAATTAGAAATATATTGCTCTTGGGGTTAAAAGAATACCTGCAGAATTTCTAGATGCCTGAATCCCTAAAAAGAAATGCAGTCCACTCAAATCTTTAATTGCAAATTCTCTGCTTAAGTCAGTGAGAATTTGATCAATAGTTGAAGTATAACTGCCAGTGACTAAAATGTCATCCACATAAATAAGAACATAGTGTGCAGCAGAAGAAGTAACTCTTAAGAACAAGGAAGTATCAGTTTTTGAAGATTGAAAACCACATTGCATTAGGAACTGATTGGGTCTAGCAAACCATGCTCTTGGTGCCTGCTTCAGACCATATAGAGATTTCCGAATTTACACACATGATTAGGAAATAATTTATCTATATAACCAGGTGACTGGATCATAAACACTTCTTCTGACATATTCCCATGTAAGAATGCATTCTTAACATCAAGCTGTCTGATTTGCCAGCCTTTATAGAGTGAGATAGAAATGATCATTCTAACTGTTGTGGGATTGAAAACATGACTAAATGTATCTTGATAGTCAATGCCTTCAATCTGGTTATACCCCTTTGCAACCAATCTGGTTTTGTATCTCTCAATGGTGCCATCTGCATTGCTTTTGATTCTAAATTAATATCCATTTGCATCCAATAACATATTCTCCCGAAACAACAAACACTAATTTCCATGTCCCATTATGAAATAATGCAGTGATATCCTCATCCATTGCAGCTATCCATTTTGGATCTTTAGAAGCTTCAGAGTAGCAAGTTGGAACGGTAATGTCTTCACAGACAGTTTGTACTTCAGAAGCATATACTCTGGCTTGAAAATTCCTTTCTTACCTCTTGTTGTCATTGAATGATCATTAGTGATGAGAGGTATATTGACAGAAGAAGTTTGAGTAGATGATGTATATGCAGGAGTGTCAGATAATGTAGTATCCACTTCATTTGAAGTTGGAGCAGTAGAAGAACTGGAGGGTAATATGGTCACAACAGAAATTATTGCATTTGTAAAATATATAGACTGAGATAACTGTGCATATGGAAAATCGACTTCATCAAACCTAACATCTCTATAAATAACTATCTTGATGGTGAGACGGTTAAAGCACATGTATCCTTTATGCATGTGACTGTATCCCAAAAATATACACTTGACAGACCTTGGTTATAATTTGTGTACATTAAATGGCCTCAAACATAGATAACATGCACAACCAAAAGTATATAGAAACTTATAATCTGGTTTAATGTGAAAAATAATTTCTAGAGGTGATAGGTGTTGTAATGTTGGGATTGGCAGTCTATTTATGAGAAAATTTGCAGTTTCAAATGTATATGACCAATAAGATAATGACAAATAAGCATGAGATAGAAGAGCTAAACCAGTCTCTACTATGTTTCTATGTTTTCTCTCTGTTGTTCCATTTTGAGAATGTGCATGAGGGCAGTAGACCCTGTGACCAATTCCAAAATTATCTAAGTACGTAGAGACATTTCTGTATTCACTCCCCAGTCTGATTGAAAAAAATTAATCTTCTTAGTATGCTGATTTTCAATATGACTGTTAAATTTGATAAACGTGTCAAGTACCCCTGATTTGTAAGCTAGAGGATATATCCATGTAAATCTGCTGAAATAATCAATAAAAGATACATAATACTTGAATCCATTGAT
Source organism: Papaver somniferum (assembly GCF_003573695.1). Lineage (NCBI taxonomy): Eukaryota > Viridiplantae > Streptophyta > Magnoliopsida > Ranunculales > Papaveraceae > Papaver > Papaver somniferum. The sequence continues at coordinate 154,893,283 of NC_039358.1, read as the reverse complement.
AGAACAAAGTGGGGAAACCTGTGAATACCAATATTCTGTGGAGCAGTGTCACGATCTTAGTGGCTGCATATATACTTAACTGTGTAGCCTTCGCTAAACAGAGAAGCCTGGGTAACAAGGGATACCTCCGCAGATCTACTTTATCTCATCCCAAGAAAGAAGGCGTGAACGGTCAAGATAAGGAAGGAAAAAGCCTAGTCTATATAGAGTCAGCTGGCGAGGGGACAGAGGTAGATGACGCATCCAATCAGCATTAAATGCTCAAATCTCTTATCTACACGCATGAATCTAGGAACGTGGAGAGAGAAAGCGTGGCAGAGCCCGATTGGCGGAAGCTGGTGGTGAACGAAGGTACAACATGTACTAAGGTTGGGTAGTTCCCTAAGGAACGTGGGCCGACTGAGGTGGCGAAATATAACTAGATAAAGTACGCGGTGGACGAAGGTACCATTGGTACGGAGGTATATCAGCAGATGATGGACCCAGAGGCAGCAAAGATATATCTGGAGCAAGAGGGGCTATAAATATCAAGCTTCACCAAAAAACTAAGGGCATTCAATATCTAGGAGAGAAGATCTAGTCTTACGCTTATACCTCTTTAATGTTTAGAACTTAAGTATTTATTTCCACTTGAGTTCTCTCTATTACGTTGGGAAGCATTTAAGATCTTTGTAACCACCACAACTTAATACAAAAACAAGCACTCATTACCCCGTGGATGTAGACAAATGTCGAACCACGTAAATATCTTGTGTCTCATGATAACTTAGAAGCTTTTACGTTATACTTGTGTTCTTCGTTTTTATTGTGATCTTAGATATCATTTATTACTTGGAAATATCGGTTCAACGGAGGTACCAATACTACTTAGTATCGTATCCTCAGAGATGTATACATTACGTAGACTACGGGAAAACGAGTAGTTACAGTTTGGCGCCCACCGTGTTTTGCTCACGAACCTGAGTTTAGGCATAGTTTTACATTTTACTTATACATCTTTTGAAACGAAGGAATTTGTGTTTCACCGATGAATCTCTCTCTCTAGTGATTCGTTCATCCATTATTTGTGTATGTTTTTGAGTTCATAGCCTCTAAAAACGTGCCTCATTACAGATCCACAACAAATCTTTCAAAAAATATACTCACAAAACGCCAAAATGTTTGTTTTATACTAAAACAACCTTTCTTAAACAAAGCGCATCTTAGATCTGAGAACCTTTGACTGACAGAGGAATCTCAGTAAAATTTTAAGGATAAAAGATCTTCCAACGCATTTAATAGCCTTGTTTTCCGCAAGATCTGACACCCCCCTTTTTCATTGGTTTTCGACATTTTAAGGTTGTATTTTCCTAGGATGTCATAAGAATTTAATACCCGTCTGTCAAAAACATTATTTCAGTCCTTTTTCTAAAAAAACTGCTTAACAGTCTTCCGTGTCAGAGCATTAATAGCTACTTTTAACGAAGGTACCCAAGTAGCAGACTTCTTCGATTTTTCTGTAACCGCAGGATAACCAAAGCCGAAGGCATGCAGAAACCAACTGATGTACCAACAAGCTCACGACCAGCTATCACAAGAGGGAGATCCCAAAAGCCGTCTGAAGCAAACCAAAGGAATGAAGCGGAGGACGTACAAAGCGAAATAGCAAGAAGAAAAGTTGTTAACAAATCGCCTATTCCTGCTGAAGGGATGGTGCAAACATCAGAAGCTCAACCACTCTACGACATGCCATTACCGGAGCATGCTACAGCTACGAAGCCACCTGCGGTCAACGCAGGGTTACCCAGAACCTTAGCTCCTACGGGGCGAGGGTTGGGAAACCTAACTCCAATTCAGATAGATCCAGACGCGCCAATTATAGAGGAATGAGTGGAAAACTCTGAAGATCCAGTAGACAAAACTCCTCAGGGGGGTGGATCCCACAACGAAGACCAAATGGCGGCACAAATAGCAGCTTTGTTACTCCGTAACAAGAAAAACGAAGATGCAATGCACAAGATGGCCCAAGAGAATAAGAACCTCAAAGGTATGTTAGACATACAAGTCGAAGGTTCCCAAACTCACCCTCCGCAACCGAGGCGTGAAAATGGGGCTATTCAGGAAGACGAAGGGTGGATCTCAACCCACCAAAGGCGAATCAGCCTAAGGACGCAAGGAGAGCGCACCATGATCCAGATGAAACAGATTCAACATACAAGCCCTCTCAAACCTAATACGAAGAAGAATTTTCCAAAGATGCTCACAATGTGAACATGGTCATGGAGCAAATGGAGAAAATGCGGAAGGAGATCCAAGGCCTAAAAACTGGCCACGCAGGCGCAAGACTAGAAGAAGTACTACAGGAGGAAACGACGTCACCACTATCCTTTCGCATTTTGAGGGAAACCATCCCTTCTAAATGCCCGGTACCTACGTTCCAAGCATACAACGGTACCTCAGATCCCGCAGCCCACCTACGGTATTACACTCGTATCCTTGCCCATTGGGAAAGAAACGAGGTGGTACTTTGTAGGTACTTCCCAGCAAGCGTGACGGGATCAGCACTGGCCTGGTATGACAACTTACCAGCAAACTCAATTGACTCCTTCGAGCAATTATCTACGGTGTTTTTGGAGACATACATGTACAATAAATCAACAAAGGCGGGGTTAGATAGGCTATTTGCTTTAGCTATCGGTCCCCGGGAAAAGCTGGTGCAATACACAGACAGGTGGCAAAAGACATGCCAAGCAATTGGAAAAGTCAATCCAGAAATTAGCATAAATTGATATAAGTACGGGCTTGATAGAACCTCAGCCATCTTCATGGAGCTTCACAACAGATCCCTCGATTCTGAAGGCGAGCTCAGGGTTGTCCAGGACCGTTACATCAGACTCGAAGAAATCCAGAAGGAAAACCCCAGGGCACAAGCAAAGGCAACAACGGCTCCGCAACGAACTAACTCTCTGGAACCAATTCGGAGGTATCTAAGCGACAAAACGAAGCCGGGGGCAGAACCAATTCTCGAGACAAGCGATCCAAGCACGGAGATGGAAAACGAGGCAAAGGAAGAAAATAATTTATGGATAAGGTCTACACGAAGTTAAACAAAACTTTCTCTCACATCCTAAACAAGGAGGGAGCAAAGCCAGGCTTTCCTTACCCTAATACTAGGGAAAGCATCCAGAAAAGACAAAGGAGTCTAAGGAGTACTGTGCGTACCACCAATACTACGGACATACTACTGATACATGCTACCACATGCGCAACGTGATCCAAAGCGTCGAAGGAAAATTCATGGAGTACGTACAACTGCAGCCAGCGGAAACTGAGGAGATCCCAAAGAAAAGGGTAGAAATACCTCAGGATGGAAAATACATCAACATGATCGCCTCATCCAGCGGAGGTCAAGAAAAAATGCTCGAAGATATCCTCGAGTTAGATCGAAATAAAAAGAAGATTGAATCCCATTAAGTGTTCAAGCTAAGTGGACCACCCACTAGCACTTGGGAGGACTGGATGGCCACGCCATTAACCTTTTCAACAAAGGACGTCAACCAGGAGGTTGAAATGCACAACGATCCACTAGTGATCACTCTTCCAATACATGGATGAAACGTTGCTAAGGTCCTTTTGGATGGAGGCAGTTCGTAAAATGTGCTATTTTACGAACCTTACCTACGCATGGGTTTGACATCAAAACAAATGGATTCTTCTACTTGCACAATATATGGTTTTAATGGAGAAGTCTCAAGACCGAAGGGAGAAATCGTCTTGCAGGTACACGCAGGACCCTTAGTAACCAGTACACGCTTCTGTGTGGTGGACGCACCTTCGCCCTACAACGTAATCATGGGACGACTATGTGACCATCGACTGCGAGGAACAACTTCGACGTACCACCAGTACCTTCGCTTTCCTACACCTATGGGTCAAATGGAAATCAAAGGCGACCAGCAAGACGCAAGGCTATGCAATATAGCAGAAATCAGACTCAACGAAGAAAGAACTGATACTCAACAACATTAAAGAAAGAGACGTAAGGCAAATACCAAGGAAGTACATGACGCAGCCTCCTCAGTACCCAAAACCGTCTCAGACTCGGAGACAAGCACCTCCGCCACTCCAGGCGCAGATGTCTCCGCCAAATGACAATTTACAGAAAAGCACTCCTCAAATCTTCTCACCGGCAGAACCAACAAAGAAAATCAACATCGGGACGGAGGCAGAACCAAAGATGCTCAACATCGGAACTTTGCTTGATGAAGAAGAGGATATGCAACTACAAAGGCTACTAAAAGAATACGCAGATGTCTTCACATGGTCAATGGAAGACATGCCGGGAATCGATCCGAATTTGGTCTCACACCACCTTCGGCTCAGACCGGAGATACCACCGTTCAAACAACGCATACGTAAAGTGGCAGAGATCTACCACGAAGGGGTAGAAAAAGAGTTGCAAAAGTTACTTGCAGCTGGACTCATACGAGAAGTCAAATATCCCACTTGGATATCAAACATGGTCATTGTTCATAAGAAGAACGGAGGTGTACGCATTTGCATCGATTTTAACAATCTCAACAAGGCGTTCCCCAAGGACAGCTACCCACTTCCAAATATTGACCAGCTGGTCAATGCAACCGAAGGCCACCAAAGGCTATCCTTCATGGATGGATACTCAGGATATAACCAAATAGCCCTTGCGGAAGAAGATCAGGAGCATACTGCGTTCTTTACCCCACGAGGCCTGTATTGCTATACAAGGATGCCTTTTGGAATAAAAAACGCGGGGGAAACATACCAACGATTAGTAGACAAAATCTTCAAGCCATGGATAGGCAAAATACTGGAGGTCTACGTAGACGACATGCTCGTCAAGAGCAAAGAAGCAAAAAACCATCTCTCGGACTTAAGGGAGATATTTGAATCCATGAGGAGCTACCACATGAAGGTGAACCCGGACAAATGTACGTTCGGAGTTACCTCAGGAAAATTCTTGGGTTACTTGGTCACCAAGCGAGGAATCGAAGTAGACCCTGAAAGGGTCAGAGCAATAATGGAGATGCCATCTCCGCAAACCCTAAAAGGAGTGCAAAAGGTAATTGGAATTTTAGCTTCCATGGGAAGATTCATATCAAGATCATCAGATAAATGCAAAGCATTTTTTGACACACTAAGGAAAGGAAGCAGGTTCACATGGACCGAAGAGTGCGAACAAGCTTTTCGAAAGATCAAATAGTACTTAGTATCAGTACCCATCTTGCAGAAACCGGAGCCAGGAAAAATACTCACACTATACCTAGCAGAAACAAGCTACGTTGTGAAAGCAGTGTTGGTACGAGACCAAGGGCAAGGAGAAAAGCCCATATACTACATCAGCAAGACACTCAGTGCAGCGGAACGTAACTACACCAAGGAAAGCGGATAAATCACAAATCTTAGCAGACTTCTTGGCAGAACTACCTCTGAATGACGAAGCTGAGATAGACAACATCCCAGGAATGGAGGAAAACAAGCCAGAACCAGAGGATCTCTTGGAACCACGGAACTCACGAAGTGGAAGATATTCGTAGATGGCTCCTCCAACGGAGAAGGCGCAGGTATAGGGATCGTGATAACAACCCCTATTGGAGACCGACTCATCTATGCATTCAGGTTAGAATTCGAACAATACACTAACAACATCACGGAATATGATGCAGTCATACAGGGCCTACGCTTAGCACAAGAGCTGGACTTATCAGATGTCCGTTTGACTAGTGATTCGCAATTAGTCATTAGACAAATAAAGCTCAAATACCAAACTCTGGATCTGATACTATCTTCGTATCTAAAGCTAGCACAGGAGCATGCGTCAAAGATAAACAAGGTCACATTCAGACATGTCTGCCGAAAAGATAACAGACACGCAGATGCCTTGGCATTTATATCATCAATGCTGAGAGACAGAAAACACTACCTCAGTCCAAATTGGGAGAATTTACGAACCTTCGATAGAAGGACTAACCTCCGACACTGAAGAAACCTTAGCCGTCCAAACAAGGGCCATGAGGGAAGCAGAAAAAGAAAAAGAAGATGAAGCGATGGGAGAGCCAGATAACGAAGCTGGTGAGTATGATAAAGATCAACCCACGTCAGATGAAAGCAACGGAAACGAAGCTGAGGACGATTGGAGAATCCCAATTCACCAGTACCTTGATAAAGGTACCTTACCCGCAGACGTCAAAGAAGCTCGAAAACTCGAATTAAAGGCAGCAATGTACAGCCTACGAGACGGGATACTATATAGAAGGTCATTTCTTGGACCTTTGATGCGATGTCTCTCACAAACCGAAGGTAAAAGGATACTGCATGATATAAACAGCGGAGAAGCTGACAATCATAGCGGGAAGAAGGTCTTTGGCAATCAAAGCCAAAATGCAAGGATACTATTGTCTAAGCATGGACGAAGATGCGAAGAATGTATCAAGGCGTTGTGAAAGATGCCAACGCTATGCTAGGAAGATTAAAGTGCCAGCAACGGAGCTTAACTCGGTCATCAGCCCGTGGCTATTCGCCAAATGGGGAGTTGACATTGTTGGACCCTTGATAGAGGGGAAATTAAAAAGAAGATACCTTATCATAGCTACGGATTATTTCACCAAATGGGTGTAAGCAAGGGCTTTGGAAAGGATTAGGCACACATATGTCTTTAAATTCTTGTTCGAGCAAATCATCTGCAGGTTCGGGATACCAGCCGACATAGTCTCTGACAATGGAAAGCAGTTGTAAGGAAAGAACATAGACATGCTCTTCAACACCTTCAATATTCAGAAAAAAAATTCTACTCCGATATATCCAAAGAGCAATGGACAAGCGGAGTCCACTAATAATACGATAGCAATGAACTTAAAAAATAAGCTGGGGGCATACAAGAAAAGATGGTACGAGCAGCTGCACAATGTCCTTTGGGCCTACCGTACTACTAGAAGGGAAGCCACAACAGAAACCAGTTCTTACTAACCTACAGAGCCGAAGCAGTCATCCCAACAGAGATAATACTGCTAACAACGAAGACAGAGGCATGGGAAAAGAATCTAACAACAGATCTTATGCTGGAAAAGCTTGATGACCTTGAAGAAAGGCGGGAAGTAGCTCTGCAAAGGATGGTAAACTACCAACGAAGGCTGACTCGTGAATACAACAAACGGGTAATTCCTACAAACTTTGTGGTCGAAGAATACGTACTACGTAAAATACCACCATATCAAAGGAAAAAAGAGTGGGGGAAGCTAGATCCGACATGGGATGGACCCTACATTATACACAATATTGCGGGAAAGGGTTCATACTACTTAAGAAATATCAAAGGGGAAGTATTGCAACACCCTTGGAATGCAATGTACCTAAAGAAGTATTACCCGTAAGAGAATGGTTATCAAGAGAAGAAGAGAAGGGGAAATATCCCGCCATGTTCTATCCCTTATCAAAGGTATTACAAACCAAATTAATCAATGAAAGAAACTTTTTGCTAAGAAAGAGTGCATGTTGATTAAATACAAATTGGGTTAGAAAAGACACCCTCTGTCAGAATTGACGATGAGGCAAGGCATGACATAATTGCGCATATGTCAATCTCGGATCCTAAGGGCAAGGTAAATAATAAGCAATATATCCCACAAAGAGAGATACCTTGTCGATGTAAAGCAGCAATCGCGCTGAACGCGTAGGGTTACAGGAAAATTATTACCCACGTAGGAGCCCTCGCCACCACGGTACCTTCTGGCCAAAGGATACTTGGGTAGGATGATGAATGTTCCACCAAAGGTTAAAAACACCTTAGCACCTTGTGATGACTCGAATGTGCAAACAATTAGACATAATACGTCTATATATATATAATAATAAAGGTACTAAAATAAGTACTACCAAAATAAAACTAACACATCTCAAAGTTGCAGATGACGAAGGTTCAGAAAATAACGAAGCATTGTTCCCCTCAGCTGGGGGCACAATACATCAAAGGAGTTCGGTTGAAAACAAGGTCAGCATAACACAATCAAGGGTAAGGAAGGCAAGGGAAGACAATACCCTCAACTTGGAGCTCAGCCTCCGCAAAAGCATTGTTAATATAGTCAATGACAGAACGCTTGAACTGCGCCTCCATTTGGGAAGCTTGCGCCGCTAGGTCCGAAGACGATTTATGACAAAGCTCCCTAATCTGAACGTTAAGCTGATCATTAGCTTGCTGAAGCGCCTCAACTTTAAACTTAGCAGCAGCATCAAACTGGCGAGATATCTCCAGCTGAGATATCTGGCCCTCAAGGCGGTTAATCTTGGCGTTAGCACCCACGAACTGCTCTTGGAGGCCTGCATATACAAAGGGTATCAGCAACAAGAACAAGGATCTAAAGATACAAAGGATGTTACGGAAAAAATAATTGTCCTAAGCTACCTTCGGCATGACTAAGGGACTCTTCTAAACTATGTTGAGCCTCAGCAAGGTCTACCTCAGCTGCATAAAGGTCTTCCACAAGGGTATCCCTCTCCGTCCGAAGATCATCAACATCTATCCGGAGCGAAGCATTCTCAGAGGATAAAACTTGGTACACATTCTCTAACTCTTCAAACCTTTTTACTAAGGATGCATGAGACATGGAAGAAGGCACAGAGCTTTCATCAATAAGTTTGTTCTTAAGAGAACAAACCTCAGAAGTTAAAACACTACGCTCTGCAGTAACCTTAGGTAAAGAAGCACAAGCAGCTCCAAAATCGGCATGTTATTTCTTGCGAATAATTTCTTGGGCAGAGAGACGCTTCTCGACTAAGGCAATATCGTCCTTTTGCTTTAAAATGAGACTCTCCTTCCAGCAAAGGGCTTCGTCACACTCCTCACAAAGCGAAGCCAACTGCTTCACTAAGTCTGCATTATGAGCGGACTCAAGGTAAAGCTGGGCCTCATAATGAACAGTTACGTTCATTAGCCTATCATACTTCTTTTGATAATACCAAACATCGGAGGTTAACTTGGACAATTGATCTCGAAGACATCTAAGTTCACTAGAGCTGCCAGCTGGCAGGCGAAGGTTGTCTTAGGACTATGCAACCAGAAAGTAAAGAAAAAAGCTAAGGAGAAGAAGAAACAAACCTATGGCTTTAGAAGACTCGGCAGCTAAGACAGCATCAGCAGATTTGCGACCATCCTCGGCAACCTTAGCAACATTATTAACTCTATCAAGAGCCAATAAACAAGCTTCTAGAGATCTTTGGGTTTTCCTCAGATCATCCTCCAACGAAGATATCTTAGCAGCAGAAGTAGCATCACTCGACGAAGGCTGCTGAGCAACGGAAAGAGCATACTCTTGACGAGCACGTTCCAACAGGGTACTCAAATGAGTGCATTTAGCCCTATAAACCTTGAATAAGGTATAACCAACATCGATCTGCTTGCAAAGCTGCAAACAAAGGAGTATAAGGACGTACGAAGGATCATATTAAGAAGAAAAACGATAAGGTAAGAATCACTTACTGAGAACGCTGAAAGACGGGGGAGGAAGTTAGCGTAGGTATCCATGAAAGCCTATATCTCTTGGATGCGACCCCTACGGATCTCACCAAAGATCTTACTGGAGCGGAGACAATCAGGGTCAAAGAACAAATCTTTGGCAGCACGATACTGGGCAGATAACACGTCCAAATGTGAAGCTATCTCGAAAGAACTACCAAGATGATGATGATCAACTCCAACAGAAAAGGGACCCTTGGAATCTCTCAGGATGGCCTCAAGAATAGCATCATATGAACTACCTTGTCTAGATTCAGCGGCAATTCCCTCATTTTTTTGAACACGAACAAGGGGCACGACTGCTGAACCCTCACCACGACGAAGAGATGGCATGGTGGAAGAGCTAGGAACAGAAAGAGGAGATTGAGAGCCGCCCAAATCCGTGTCACCGGCAGAAGGAAGATTACCCAGTCCAGTCCAATCTGGTGACGAAGGTGGGGGTCCAACAACTTTGTTAGCGGGGGAAGTAGAAATAGACTGAGCATTCCCTAGTGAAGCAGGAACAACATTGAAGGAGAAGCTGGATAGTGAAATCACAACCTTCTTCTTCTGCTGAGAATCTGAGCTACCAACCCTCACTGTGGGGGTAAAAACCTTAGCAAATGAACTACTTGATTGAAGGGAGGTAGCAGGAGATGAAGGGAGACTCTTAGAAGCCACAACAGCAGCTCCAGCAGCAACACGAATAGCCGGCAAAGCTTTGTTAGAAGCAGAAAACGAAGGCATCTTCAAGGATAACGTAGGTGCAGGGGCTTGAACACTAACAGGCTGTACTAGCTGAGCACCAGTACCAACAAGAAGGTTCTCACCCTCAACTGAAGCATCTCGGACGGGGTTAGGGTTATCTTTGGCAAAATCCTCCTCAATATCATTCAAATGAGGACTAAGGCCAGTATCCTCGATATCCTCCATGTCTTCGTCACCGGGTCCCTCACCAGGATCCTTGGGATCATCATCCAAAGCATCAAGATCAATCACGGTCTTCAACTTACCCTTCCTCTTGGAAGACTGTAAAGAAACACATGCGTCAGCTAAGAATCGGGGGAAAGGTACTAAGGAAATTACAAGCACAAAGGTATGATAATGATCCTTACCTCCGCAGGCGTTTCAACCAAAGCCTTTCTCTTCCTAGTCCTTGTGGACACAAAATTACCATTAAGCCTAGAGCAGTCCCAGCAGAAGAGCAGTGGAAGACTGCAAAAGAAGACCATGAAAACAAAGATATCAAAGCAGATAAAGATATCTAAGCAGACAAAGATATTAACAACAAAGGTACCTCGTGAGAAGCAGCAGGATTAAAAATCCAAGGCTGATACCCATCATACTTCTCAGGCAAAGAAAGAGCTGAACGAGGGACTGAGGGATCCGCAGTGGTGAAACCATAAGCCCAAGGACCAACCACACGAAAAGGAGTACGAGCCCAATGATCATCATGATCAAGACGAATGCGGTCATACTTTGGAAAAGGAAGCCTAGCAAAATAAGGGATGGTAGTCAAACCAGTCTTATCAATCTCCTCCAGCAAGCGAAGGATATTACCCTCCCTAATCTTCCTAGCAGTAACATGAATACGATGAGGACCAACACTCCAAGGAAGAAGGTTGCTTTTTTGAATAACATCAGCATACGTAGAATTGAAGTTGGCAGGGGGTATTGTCCTCCTGCATAAATCTCCCTTCAGCAAAGGGGTCATAAGACTTCAAAGTAGTATTTCCCTTTCTACGATACCAGCTTTCTCGAAGGGAATTCCAGTAATTACCAGTATACTGGTAAATTCCTCGGACCTGAGTCTTGTTTGCAGAGTCATCCCTAGTAGACAAGACGTCATAATAGAAATGATCCTTTCTACTATACAGAGGAAGAAGCATACCTGTGGACAATTGGCCAACGCTAATCAAAAGAATGTTCTTATCATAAGGGAAATCCCGAATGTGAGACTCAGTGAGAACATCAGGGCCATTGACGAAGAAAATATCGAATTTATGAAGGCGAAAAGACTTGGTAATCTCATCAATAGACAAATGAGCAAAGTTGTCCTTGTGACGCAGTTGGAGCCTCTGAATCTCATAGTGAGGAGGAGGAGGTGGAAGATCCTCGATAACAAATTCCTCCTCAGCGACCGTATCCACCTCAGTACCAGCAGGCACCTTAGAATCCTCAGGAGGAGGAGATGGCGTAGCATCAGGATGATCCATTCGCGGAGGAGGATCAATCGACGAAGATATCTTTGGACCCTTACGCGTAGGTTTCTTTAGAAGCCTCATGATGCCTAACACCAGCAGGAAGAACATCTCCATCAACAATGGCAGAAGAAGATTGCAATTCATTTAAAAGTGAATTGGGGACAAAAAACCGACGAACTTTGGGCATGGGTTTCACTTAACCAACCAAAGGGAACAGTCTAAACATATCATGGTGGAAAATCAAAAACCTTTAATCTCATGATCAAAGTTGCAGGCGAAGAACTATCATACCGAAACCATCATCAAAAATCAAAATGGAACAAAACCCAAGTTCCCATACAGCGTAAACAAGCAAAAGAAAGCAGGAATTCTCACATGCAAGCATAATAAGCAACATCAATAAATCTCCTAGTCCGACAAAGATACAACAGGGGAAAGCATGGAGAAAATCAAGACTAAATACGGGTATCACTTACTTGTATGATCGACACAGTGGAGCCAAAACACGCGAAGAATCGAAGGAAAAAGGGGATGCAGTTAGCAGCAAAAGAGTATCTCAATAAAAGGGATAGAGAGCGACAGTTCGAAGAAGAAGAGGAAAGGGAGTTAATAAAATTCCCTTCTATTTGTTCCCCTCTTATAGGCGGCTGGAAAATCCAAAAAATTTGGATGTCCCGAAATTCAAGGGGAAACTATTGCATGAAAGGACATGTAGGGACCACCCAATCGGTATGTGCAAAATTGGCGGCGTAACAGAAGTTTTCTTCCACTTCTACCAAATGGTAGAAGATGAAAGAAAAGGGGCAAACTATGAATATCAATATTCTGTGGAGCATATGTCACGATCTTAGTGGCCGCATATATACCTAACTGTGTAGCCTTCGCTAAACAGAGAAGCCTGGGTAACAAGGGATACCTCCGCAGATCTACTTTATATCATCCCAAGAAAGAAGGCGTGAACGGTCAAGATAAGGAAGGAAAAAGCCTAGTCTATATAGAGTCAGCTGGCGAGGGGACAGAGGTAGATGACGCATCCAATCAGCATTAAATGCTCAAATCTCTTATGTACACGCATGAATCTAGGCACGTGGAGAGAGAAAGCGTGGCAGAGCATGATTGGCGGAAGCTGGCGGTGAACGAAGGTACAACCTGTACTAAGGTTGGGTAGTTCCCGAAGGAACGTGGGCCGACTGAGGTGGCGAAATATAACTGGAGAAAGTACGCGGTGGACGAAGGTACCATCGATACGAAAGGTAAATCAGCAGATGATGGACCCAGAGGCAGCAAAGATATACATGGAGCAAGAGGGGCTATAAATATCAAGCTTCACCAACAAACTAAGGGCATTTAATATGTAGGAGAGAAGATCTAGTCTTAAGCTTATACCTCTTTAATATTTAGAACTCAAGTATTTACTTCCACTTGAGTTCTCTCTATTACTTTGGGAAGCATTTAAGATCTTTGTAACCACCACAACTTAATACAAAAACAAGCACTCATTACCCCGTGGATGTAGACAAATGTCGAACCACGTAAATCTCTTGTGTCTCATGATAACTTAGAAGCTTTTACATTATACTTGTGTTCTTCGTTGTTATTGTGATCTTAGATATCATTTATTACTTGGCAATATCGGTTCAACGGAGGTATCAATACTACTTAGTATCAGATCCTCAGAGCTGTATACATTACATAGACTACGGGAAAACGAGTAGTCATAAAACCCATACATCTGAGTGAACCAATTCCAGAGGGATATACACATTATTATAACTTGAGGGAAAAGGTAATGCATGACAATTTGCTAGTTGATATGTAGAACACGGTTCGGCAGACAAATGATTATCAATAACCTCATTAGATGAAGATAAAATATGCTTAAGAGTTTGATAAGCAGGATGACCTAGTTTATTATGCCAAGTAGTTGAAGTATCAGTTGAGGTAAGAGCTTTCTTTAGTTGTGCAGTTGTGAACTCCAAGTGATAAAGCCCATCTCTAACAGGACCAGTGAGGAGAACCTTGCGGGAAATCATGTCCTTCACATAAATTTTTTCACGATGAAATTCAAAGAAGAAGTTATTCTCTTTTGTAAATTGATGAACAAAAATGAGATTCTTAGTAATTGATGGCACATGTAAAAACATTAGAAAGAGTAAATTTTCAGTTATCATGTTGAATAATAGAAGAACCAACATGAGTAATTTTCAAACCTTAACCATTTCCAACTCTGACATGATCATTGCCTTGATAATCAGAATGTAGATTCAGATTGAACAAGTCAGAAGTAATATGATGAGTTTCTCTTGACTCAAGTACGTACCTATCCGGAGCTAGTTGAGGAAGAATTTTCATTATAGATAGCAAAAGCTTCAGGTTCTGGACATTAGAAATTATCATAATCATCTGCATAATACATGAAGTGGTGTTGTGATCTTGAACTATAGGATTGTCTTTAAAAGCATATCTATATTTGCATTCAAATGCAAAGTGACATGGTTTCCCTGCACATCTGACACTCAATGTAGTAATTATATTTCATAGGAGAAGATGGTGAGAAAAAGATGTTTGAACCACCAGATCTGTAATTACGACCACCATTATCAAACCTTCCACCATAAAAACCACCTCTAAAACCTCCACTTGATCGATTACCTCGAAATCCAAGAGATCTACTGAATGTTCCTCTTTGCGAATAAGAATTCCATTGATTTGGATATGATTGAGGATAAAATGGTGAACTTGAAAACTGTTGATAATAAGCAGAAGGTTGAGTTGAATATCCAGGATATGGTGAATCAAATGAAGGTGTTGGAGAAGGAAAATGTGCTTGTTGAGTAGACAAATTTGCAGTAGCGGTGGTGAGATCTATTTTCTATTCAGAACATACTCTTGCTTCTTCAGAGAGTAATAAGCTTAACAGCTCAGAAGATGTGATCAAGTTATCATTCTTCAATTGTTGTATAGTTATTGAAGTTTTGAAAGCATCGAATTCAGATTAAAAATGTGGGGGAACCAAAATACACCACCAACTTTTTCTTAGGCAACCTGTATGGACTAAACTCAATTACAATTTTGAGAGTTACAACTAATGAATCTCAATCAGGAATTATAAGAAGAGTTTATATCTCCTTCTCTCACAATAAGTATGTAAACGGTGACAAGTCTATGAACCTGATTATACTGTGAGAATACTTGTACGATTCCAAAGATCAATATCCAAGATCAATCAAGTCGTATCCAACAATTACGATGGACGTATCTACTTTGATTGATTTACGTACAACCTGTGATATTTCAATTATAAAGGTAAACAATATAATGCGGAAAAAGAAATAACATAGACACCAAAAATTTTGTTAACGAGGAAATCGCAAATGCAGAAAAACCCCGGGACCTTGTCCATATTTGAACACCAAACTGTGTTAAGCCGCTACAGACCCTATCCTACTATCAAAACTTTGGACTGGGATGTAGTTGAGACCGAATCTACCATCACAGCGATTCATTTACAGTCGTGTTCCTTACGCCTCTTGAATCTTCCAAGACTCTGCACAATTTATTTCCTTAGCCGACGTCCTTTACAGGCTAAGAGTTGCTTCAACTCAGTTGAAGACTTTAAACAAATCTGCCTCTCACAGATAAGCCTATATGTGATTTCCGTTTGGATCAAAGATCAAGGCGAGATAGAAAATCGTTTGCAATAGAAAAAGTCTAGCAAACTGCAAATTAAGGTACTTATGACTCCCAAAGAGCATCATAGAATATTATTCACCTCATAAATAATTCCTACCCCGTTTTCAATTAAGAATCGTTATAGAGGAATATACCTGTGAAATCCCTAAGTGAAGTCTTTTTAGTCGCTAAACCTAAAAAGGTTTAAAGGAGATGACGACTCTATTTTACAACTAGGAGTTAGGACACAAAAAAAAAGTGTAGGGGATTCAAAAATCCCAGTTGCTTGAGGTTCTCCTTATATAGATGTTTAAAACAAAGGTTGCTTTAGATTTAAGCAAAGGTAGCTTGGAATCAAGCATTCATTATCCAACGTTAGCTGAATCTTTGATTTGATATTAACACAACAAAATATACACTCTGGTTAGGATGGACCATAACCGAACCATGTACAATAACTTGTTCACGAAGGTTATATGAAACTCTTCAGACTAACTATAAGCTTAATCACTTTCATATAACACTTTTGGACTTTAATCTTGGGTCACAACCATAGGTTATAATGTGATCAAATATGTCTAGGAGTTTGAGTCCAAGATAAAAGTTACTAATAATGATGATAAGTCGATGGTGGTGTTGACTGAAGAACGACAAAACAATAAAGAGATAGAGTTAGGGTTTTGTTCCATTACAGATCTCGTGATTTGCTTATAAAATAAAAACAAACAGATCTTATGATTCAAGATTTGTGGATTGAATTTTTGATCAATCAATGTTAACATACTTGATTTTGTGTGTATTGCTCATTAGTATGTATCATGTTATTTGTGAAATGGTTACTTTGAAGATTGGAGACTTTTTCTTTTTGTTATTCTGGTCTTTATGATTATTCTTGCACAATTGGTTATCTGGGATCCACATGAGCTCTTTATTTCGGTAAAAAAATCAGACATGTTGTAAAGATCGAAAAAATTGTCTAGTTACTTCTGATTGTAGAGTTGCTTGGATAAAGCTTTTTCACTGAGATAGATTGTTTCTATAATCTTTGTCTTGGTTTGATCTTTGAGATTTTTGTTATAGGGAAAGCTAGAATGTTTATAGGGAAAGCTGACTTCCGGTTAAACGAAGTTGATTATTGACCACTAGGGTAGAAATAAAAAAACTTAAAGAACTCGATGATCAACCATCTGGATGCTTAAAAAAATCTTGATGTTTTAGTTTCCCACTGATTTTAAATCATCTCTGCTTGATATAATTTATCTTCCGCCACAATTTTTTTTTTTGCATTCTCTATAATAAATATCTTTTTCCCTATACTCAATTTCCTCTGTTTTCCGAAGTTCTTATTTTAGATTGTGTAAATCACTGATTTACTTCAAAAGAGGCTAAAGCAACCTCAAATGGGATTCAAACAGAAACTAAAGGGGTACCAAAAAGAAATGCAAAGGAATGCATATGAATGTGTGATAATTAACCGAAGGATGTTATAGAGTGAGAGATCCTTATGTCAATCATCAATTTTTGTCCACTATCCATGTATGTGTGGCATACATGATCATGATAACAATGATCATAATAAAAAAATATTTTTTTACAAATCAAGTTTATAGGGAATAAAACTAATGGTGATTGATTTTACAAATCAAGATCATAAACGTATTTATTCCAGTAATCTAATAGTTTAGTTGTATCTGAATCCACACCGGTATTGAATTATCCTTTGTTTCATTATATTCGAGAAGGATCAAACCATAAAAGAAAAACCATTAGTTCGTGGGGGAGTTCGATGGTGATTCCATCACGAGAGAAAAATATAGTAAAAACGTATATGCGAGAGGAAGAAGATCATTGAACACATGTAGTGGCGTTCACGGTTGAAGATTATCGAGATTTTTTATTTTCCCCCGAGTTATTCCTAGTCAATTTCGTTTGACCGAAAGTCAGCTTTGCCCTTAAACATTTTAGCTTTCCATATAACAAAAATCATCTTTGACCTAACGAGTTTATATTAATTAAATGGAAGATCCTTTACATTCAACTCTATCTCTGATCATTGCCAGATTTGAGAGGTTCAAAAGTGAGGTGGTTACCGAAATAGATTTAGTTCTTTGATATTTTGATTTACGATCCAAATGAGTTGAGAGCACAAGTCTTCACAAAAGGTGAAACGAGTCATGATAGTGGACTCTGTCTTGAGATTCACATGCGTAGACCAGATTGGTTTTAGGTGCAGGATACTGAAGGAACTGAGCAACTAGGAGTAGTTTAAGTGGTCTCAACTATACAAAGTTGCGATATTCAATTTGTATAACGACTTAATTCTAAGAGTATTCAAAACTGGGCTAGGCTATGAATTTTTCTTCCTAGCAGTTTTTTTCGTTCACAAGATCATATGTGTCAGTTTGTACTTTTCCTCCCGTAGTATAATTGTTATTGTAATTAAGTAATCATACTTGTACGTTATTCTACTTGATATTCAGATTTATTGCATCTATTTTGTTGGAGAGTTCCTGCTTTCTTTCTCTAACTCTGCCATATGTGTCATTTCTCCATCTCTAAAGCTGCAATTGATGCAATTTTTTAGACACATCATAGTTAGGGGAGCCATTATAAAGCATCGCATAAATAGTTCTTTTGCCTAATTACATCACCGGTAGTCAATAATAATGAAGAATGGTCTGGGATAGTACTACACAATAGTTTGAGTTGTAAGTGGAAATTTACCTTCAAAATGAGGGTAACCAAGATTCTGTCAACTGTAAAGTAGTTGTCATGTATTCATATTTGACCAATAATCATCTCTCTATTTAGAAGTAAGTCAATGGTTTCACTCTCCTCTATGAAATCGCTGAAAAGTCTTCTGCCCCTCATTAACCTTCAGGCTTGTTTGTCCCTCTTCTATTACGAATTTCATTATAATCTCCCGTTGTACACCAAGCTTCACTATACCATCCTGGGTAAATAGAGATTACACCTAGCTTTTTGCATAATATTTTCTTGTGTGAATACTGATCATTTTTCTCTCTAACATTTTCACATCTGAATTGACCGACTTACTTCTTCTTACTGCTCACAGATTAGTGTTGTTAAGTCTTAGAGAACAAAACCTGGTCTTGTATTTGGTGCAATTGTGTTGGATAAAACATAATTCACTTGATAACCTGGAGAAGTATATGAAACCAGTTAATCAGGGGGACTTGGGTATTAAGAACCTTTCGTTGTTGTTTAAGTGATTATGCAAGTTTTTTTTACCGATTATAATGCACTATGGGTGCATGACAGTAGTTCCTAGGTGTCCATCTGATAAGTGTCTATTTTACATGTTTGTAGTGTCGATTTATACTTATTTCATTAATTTTCTTTCATTTTATATTGCATTACAATTGTTTTATTTTATTTGTTTGAATTAGGTGAATCATCTAAAAATCAATGGAATTAGATTTAAAGGTCCCAATAGAGTGGGTACTACAAGAAGCTAAGAACCCAAGACCAAGCCGAGGGATGAATATGCGTCAAAAGTAGATAAGAAAACGAAAACAACTTGGCCTGTTTAAATGGACCAAGATAACAAGGATTATACCTCCTTCTTGTACTGTAGATGGTGAAATTTGGATAAGGGGAAAAAGTGTCATTTCAAGATCATAGACGAAACTCAACTCTCATATGAGAGATTAAGCCATTGGTTCTCAAGGCACCCATAGACACGATTTCTAGTTTACGTCCCCGCGAGACATTGCTGGTCGTGATGTCGTGATTCCTAGCGCGTATTCAGATGAGATTTTAAAACCTGATGAAGTTAATCATAATTCTTCTGCATTTGATTCTTTCATTCCTAATGAAGATATAGATGAGAGTTTAGATGAATGGAAATTTAGTTTGATTGGTAGGTTAGACCTTTTTAAGCTAAATTTGGTGTTGTTGAATCATCGTTAAGAAGACAATGGAAAACTTCTGGTTCTTTTCAGTTAATCCCTATCGGTAAAGGATACTTCATTATTAAGCTGGAGAATAAAGCTTATATGAACTTGATATGGAAAGGAGATTGGGAGGTTGAATCACAAGATCTCAAATTAAGAAAATGGGAACCCAATTTCAATCCAGAATCACAAAAAACATCTATGCATTATGTTTGGGTACAATTACCTGGTCTTAGTATAGAATACTAGAAGCAGAAGATTTTGATGAACATTGGTAAAGCTTTGGGCAGACCAATCAAAGTTGATGAAACAACACTTAAGAAGGAAGCTGGATTTAATGTTAATATTCTGGTTGAAATGTATTTGGATAAGGAAATTCCTAGCAAAATCAATGTGGAGTCTAAGTATGGAAAATTTGAGCAAGTGGTTAATATTCTAAATATGCCAAAATTTTGTTATCATTGCAAGATAGTAGGTCATTATGCTGCTAAATGCAGAAATCAGAGAAGGGAACAAGGTAAGCCAACTGATGATGCTGAAATTCATAAAGTACCAAAGAAAGTGTGGAGAAGAGTAACTAAAAAGAATACTCAATCTCATATTGGTTTTGATATATGTACACCTGCTATTCCAGTGGAATCAAGCTCTCTAGTGGAATCAAGTTCTCCAGCTCTACAAGTTTTAGAAATCCCACAAGAAACACCTGTTAATTCAGGAAAATTTCAGGTATTACAAGAAGTAACTGAAGAAGCTTTTAACTCAAATATTGAATTTCCTGCTTTATCTGTGGAAAAATTATTGAAGGTTGTTGCTGGTGCTCCATGTATAAATAAGGATAACACTATTATACCACCAATTGGAAAGAAAACTTAACATAAGACTCAATAGGGGAGCAATGTTACTACAAGACAACAAATAACAAATTTAGTTTTAAATGGTGGAAAGAGAGAATTATTGAGAAGAAGTTCTTCTCAAACACAATCCCCCCAATGAAAGTGGCTTATTGGAATATCAGAGGCCTAAGGAGATTGAGGGCCAAAGATAAACTTAGGAATTTAGTAAAAGCTTTTAATCCTTCTTTAGTAATTATTGCAGAACCAAAAGTTCACTACTCTATAGATTTTTGCAAAAAGTTAAAGCTACCAGGAATGCATTATGAAGCCACACACAACTCAAGGAATAATAACAAAGGTAATATTTGGAGTTCTTTAATTCAAAGACCCAACATTATGTTCTTATCCGATCAATCAATAACAGTTGAAGTGGGAGATACTTTAATTACTAGTGTTCATGCAGCAACATTGACAGTAAATAGAAGAAGCTTATGGAATGATTTAGTAACAATTAATACTTTAAATAAGCCATGGTTAGTAATGGGATATTTCAATACAATAATGAGAGAAGATGAAAAAAAATGTGGACTTAAACCAATGTTGATTGTAGTTGCATGAAATCCTACAATACACCCCTCGTATGATTTTATCGTTGATCAGCCTATTTTTAGGTTTACACTCTTAATTTTATTGATTAATTTCTGAATATTCTTAGAAGGAAAATAAAGAAATCAAGAATGATCTCTGCTCTCAACTTTATCTCTCCTATTTACTTATCTCTCACTCAAAAAAGATCTCTCCTTCCTTTACAACTCGAATGACTATTTATAAGGGAAATACATAGTGGATGACAGCTAATCTGTCCTTTATTTTCGGATATGGTTTGCGACATTCTCGCAACCTTACAAATGTTGACTTCGCAAGCTTTCTAATTTTCGCGAGACTATCACACCTTTCTCATGATCCTTGATGATGTTGTTTCTGAAATTGTTCTGCGACGCTTTTGTGCAATACCATTGTTAACTTCGCTGAGACATAAATGTTGCGAGATTCTGATCCTACATCTTGCCTCTTCTCATATCTTCTCTGCGAAGTAGAGAATGATGTGAGAAATGCCGCAACCGCTTATTTTCTCATATTCTGCATTTATCACACATATTCTTTCTTCCATTTATTTCTCGACACGTCTTTTGTAACCGTTACTTTTTAACCGCTTCAATCTTTCCGTATTAACCACGTTTATTTTCTCGAGGAAAAATCCCCTCTATATATATTTCTTTTCATCCTCTTCTTCTTTCTTTTTATTCTCTCTGCAACTTCATCGTTCTTCTGCAAACTCCATCGTTGCAACTTTTCTTCTTTCTTCTTCAATCTTTTTAAATTCTTCTTCATCTTCAAATTAGATCTTCATAGTTCGTGATCTTCTTCAAGATAATTTCCCTGCTATCATCTTTCATGGATTCATCAAGGTTAGTCTTCTTTTTTCTTCCTTATAAATTTTGCTGAAATTGATATATTTGAAATTGATCTTGTTTATTGCCTTATGTGATGTTGTTTATGTGATTCCCATACTCTTGTTATTTCAGCAAAAGCGGCTCCAACACTAAATTTTCAGTTTAAAATCCTAACAATCCCAAATCACAGCATAAAGTCGTCGTTCATAAAAGGAAGTCTGCGAATGAGAAGGTAGTAAGAAACACTATCTTTTTCTAATAACAATATTGTTGCCTCTGTTTCTTATCTAGATTGTAATTCGCAGGGTGATAAAGATCTTCATAGACCTCACAAGAAATCTCGCCACCTCAAGGTTGTTCCAACTACTGTTCCCTTCCATCTACTCATTTCTTCCAAATCTCCTGCGACATCTTCGCGAGATAAACCTTTATCTCCAACTCGCGAGAATGCTGCCTCTGATTTCATTTCTCCAGTTGATCTTCCTATGACTGAAACTCCCCTTGTGGTTCCTTCTGCGAATGAAGCCTCTTCTCTTCCCATTGAGAATGTTTCTCAACCTTCTGTCTCTACAAGTTCTCTTCCTAAGTTTTCTCCTTTGTCGAAAGAGACCGTGGAAGGGATAAATATTGCTTTCAAGGTTTTATCTGAGATTCTAGATGATGGAAAGAAGTCTTCCAATGATCCCATCAAGTCTAATGTTTGCGAAATTCTGAGCAAGCATTTGGGTTCTGACAAAGCTGCTTCGTAGACAATTTTAGAAAAAGAATGTAATGCTCTTCGTCTTGAAAACCAGAAACTTCAGAATGTTTTGCTGGATCGTGATAATCTTCGCAAGAAGAATGATGAGTTAAGAGGTATGATTTCCTCATCTATGTCTTTAATTTTCCTTTTCGATGGTTTTATCCTTCCCCTGCTTAATTATCCTTTAAATCCCTATTTCGCATGTTAAGCATTAAATCAGAAACGAGTAATGGAGATATATCAATTTGAATATGTTGTTGAAGAAGCCCGTGTTGATAAAGAAGTCTTAATGGATCAATATAACCAATTAGATAATCTCTATTCATATTCTCTTGATCAAATAAATAACCTTACCAATGAAAATACCCAATTAGTTGAAAAACAAGATCTATTAAGTAATAAAGTATCTCGTCTTTCTTATTCTATAACCAAAGCTAATTTAGGGATGAAAACTTCATCAGATGAGAATAAAACCTTGTCTCAAGAGAAGCGATTTTATTTAAACAAGATGGCGGTATCTTCGCAACAACTTAATATTCTCCAAAAAGTATGTGCTGACCAAGAAAAATCTCTTCGCTCTTTAAGAAATGAACTTAAAGAAGTAACATAATCATCTATCACTGAAAGAGATTCACTCATTCAAGGTAGAATATATTTAAGTGTGAAGGAAAATCATCTTAAAGATCAATATTCCAAATTAGAAGAATCTTATTCTTCTCTTGCGAAGAAAAATGCCTTCCTTGTTTCTAAAGAGAAAAATCTTCAGTCTCGACTTAAAGGTTTAGTTGGAGATAAATTTGATGACGCAATGGATCATTGGGAGAATAGTTGTCTATCCTTGGTTCAACATCATATTTCGCAAAAGGAAGGTAGTCATAATAGTTTGACTGCCTTAATTATCTTTCCTTGGTCATATCTCTCTGAATTTGTTATCTTAATAGAATTTTGTATTCTATTTTTCGCAGAGTCTGAGAAGAATCTTCATTCTTCTATTTCTGATTTGGAGGCTAAATATGCTAAAATTCGCAAAGAGAATGCATTACTTGTCTCTACTCTTACTGGTTCTCGCGACCGGGCATAAAGAAGACTTGATTATCTTGCTTATTTTAAGGATATTCAAGATAGGAATCATCAAAGAGCACTTACTCGCCAAGTTCATCTCCGGGATGAAGTCCTTGTAAATGACATTTTATTGTCCAACTCTCTTCCTCCTACATCAATTGATCCTTTAGAAGTAGATGATGATGAAGTTCTTCGTCCTGCTGATAGTGATTACGATTATGAATGCGGTGCAGAGGATAATTTCCTGGAAGATGAAGAAGAAGTTCCTTCTAAAGAAGTATCTGCTGGTGTTAATCAGAATGAGAAAGAAATTTCTCCTGAAGAAGTAGTTGCTGGCGATACTCAAGATGCTAATCAAGTAATTGCTGGCGATAATCAAAATGCTAGTCATGACGAAGATCAAAACCGAAATGAAGGAGAAGCTTGCGAGAATGTTGGCGAAGAACTTCTGTCATCTCCTGCTACTGATATTGATATTGAAGCTTGAGCTTCTTTTCTAGCTTTGTTTTCTTGAGCTGTCTTATTTTTATTACTTTTGAGAGCTACATTTTTCAATCGACTTTGAAGTCAACTATTTCTTTTAATATTTTGTTGATAAGAAAGATAATGCCTCTTGTATATCGATTCCCATACTTGCGTCTCATTATCTTTCTTGCGAAAAATAATCTGTTATAAATGCTTATAATTAGTTTGTTTTATTATGTGGTCTTATTTTGCCTTCTTAATTAAAGGTCTTATTATGCCATCTCTTGTCATTGCGACAAAATCGCAGGACGTCCTTGCACTTTCATACAAAAACCCATTGATCTTGTCTTAACTTTTTCTTTTGTATTATGGCCTCTTCAGGAATGTTGCGACAATATGACAGGCCTAGATAATCTTGCGAAAATAAATCCCCATGACATTGCCGTCTTGCGATAAAATCGCAGGACGTCTTCGCACTTTCATGCGAAAACCCATTGATCTCATCTTATCTTTTTCTTTTGTATTATTGCCTCTTCAGGAATGTTGCACAAATATGACAAGACTTAATATCCTTACGAATAATAAGCCTCATGACATTTGCGTCTTAAGACACTTATCAGCTCCCTAATGGAGGGTGCCGCCCTTATCTTCCCCCTGGTTGCCCCTTCAAGGAGGCGTACTTCTACCATACAAGGTTAGCTCCTCCCATCCAGTCTTAACAACAACCAGTTGTTTTCGCAGCCTCTTATCCCTTTTACCTATAGGGCTTATGGTTACGAGACTGCACCCTAAGTGGGGTTTTCTTCAGGCCGAGTGCAGTATAAGCCAAGACTTGTCAAGAATGGCAAGGACGCTTCAAACGCCCTCGGCACTCTTGACTCAACCGTGTACCTCGGCGCCTTGATCAGATCTGCACTCCTTGGGAGAGTCCTTATTACCTTAGTCGCCCAACCTAAGTCATATGCTTAAGTTGAGAATCCAAGGTGCCTCTCCCGGATGGGTTTTATTGACCCCAAATCTCCATGACTCAGGTTCCGGTGGCGGTATAGCCTTTCCCTGAGTCATGTAACAGGTACCCCCTAATATGACGTACTTTAGGTCTTACATTTGCCTCTTGCGAAATTTTATTCGCGAACTAGGGTGTACGCCATAAAGGTTCGCCCCTTTCTTTTATGTCATTGTTCTCTGCGAAAATTTCGCACATCATGATCTTGTTTTGTCATGAATAATCCTGCAATTATTCTTTCAGAATTCATAACTTCTCAAAGCTTCTTACGGATAATATCTTTTCAAGTACAATCTGTTCCATGGTCTATCTAATCTATGACCAACATCTCTTCCTTCTGGGTCCATTAATCTATAAGCTCCTGTTCCAACTATCTCCTTATGATGTAAGGTCCATCCCATTTTTTGCTAATTTTCCACCATTTTCTCGCTGATATATTGGTGTTTCTCGCAGAACTAAATCTCCTGGTTGAAATTCACGTATCTTGACACGTTTATTATATTCTCGAGCCAATCTTCGCTGATAATTCTCCATATGTTGTAAAGCTTTTTTTTTTTCTTCTCTAATTCAAAGTTTGTTTAGAATTAAACCCGCACTAAGATTTTTCTCCCAAGCTTCTCTTTTTGTTGTCGGAATAACAACTTCTGTTGGTAACACCGCTTCAACTCCATATGTTAAACAAAAAGGTGACATTCCAGTAGCTTCTCTTCTAGTTGTATTATAAGCCCATACTGCATTATGTACTTGTTCACACCATGATCTGTGATGTCCTTCTAATTTCTTCTTTAATATATCTGCAATTGTTTTTTTGTTGCTTCTACTTGCCCATTAGCTTGTGGATATAAAGGAGTGGACTTTCCACATTTTATCTTGAATGCATTGAGTAACATTTCTATGTTCTGCCCCTCAAACTGTTTCCCATTATCAGATACCAACTGTGCAGGAATTCCAAATCTGCAAATGATATTTTCGAATATGAATGTAAAGATATCTTTGTCGCGAATATGTTGTACTGCCTTCACTTCTGTCCATTTTGTGAAATAATCTGTTGCGACTATTAAGTATCTTCTTTGTCCAGTTCCTGGTAAAAATGGCCCCACAATATCTAAGCCCCATTTTCCAAAGGGCACACACTGGTTGAAGATGACAATGGTGCTCCTGGTGCATGTATCTTCTTTCCATGCCGCTGACAATCTTCGCAACGTCTTGATATTTGTTTTGCATCTTCATGCATGTATGGCCAGTAATAACCTTGCATTTTTGCTCTATGTGCCAAAGATCTTCCTCCACTATGATTGCCAGCGTCTCCACTATGTAACATTTTCAGCACCTTTTCTCCTTCCTCTCGTGTCAAACATCTGAGTGATGGTCCACTAAAATTTTCGGTATAACAAACAATCTCTTAATTCATAATTCGTTGCTCGGCTTTTTAACTTGTGTGTTTCCAATCTATTTCTTGGTGTTTCTCCTTTCGCCAAATATGCGTGAAGCTCCATTCTCCAGTCTGCGACATTATTTATTTGTTCTTCTTTTTCATTATCTATGACCATCACATCCACATCTTCCTCTTCTTTATTGACTGATGGTGACAGAAGTGTTTGTATTTTTATGCATCTCGCAGTTGGATCTGTCATCATACTTGAGATGAAAGCAAAAGCGTCTGCGAGTCTATTATCCTTTCTTGAAATGTGCCTCCATTTTATTTTTGGGATTTTCGCTGACAATTCCTCAACCAGCTTCTTGTATTTCTTCAGGGATGGTTCATTTGTAGTATACTCTCCTTTTATTTGGCGAATAACTAGCTGAATCACTAGTGATCCTGGCGTTTTCTAGTTTCATTTCTATTGCGAATTTTAATGCATGTATCACAGCTTCATATTCTGTTTCATTATTAGTGGATTCAAATTCCAACCTGAATGAAAAAGCCATCTTTATTCCTTCTGGCGAAATTAAAACAATTCCAACTCCATTTCCTTCTCCATTTGATGATCCATCTACCAGTATTTCCCATCTATTTGGTTCTGTTAATAAATCTTTTGGATCTCCATGTTCGTCTTCTACATCCATCATTTCTTCTACTGCTTCATCTTCTTCTAAAGGAAATTCTGCCAAGAAATCCGCAACAACTTGTGATTTTGGTGAAGATAAAACTTCATATTTAATATCAAAATGGCCTACTTGTGCATTCCATCTCTCTACCCTTCCTGATCTTTTAGAATTCTTCATCACTGATTCAATTGGTACTTTTGTTAATACCCTTATCTTGTGTGCTTGAAAATATGCGGAGCTTAAATGATGCATAAACTAATGCTAAGATCAACTTTTCAATTTTTGAGTAATTCTTCTCTGCGGTATTAAAAGTTTTGCTAATGTAATAAATGGGTTTCTCCACTCCTGCGTCTACTCGCAATAATACAACACTTAATGCATGCGACGTTGTCGCAAGGTAAATCAATAATTCTTCTCCTGGTTCTGCCTTTTGTAAGATAGTTGTATTCATAAGATGTTCTTTGATTCCTTGAAAAGCCTTTTCACATTCATCACTCCATTTAAATTTCGCACCCTTCTTGAGTATATCGAAAAAATATTTGCATTTGTCTGATGATCGCGAAATGAATCTCCCCAGCGAAGCTAGAAGCCCATTCAACTTCTGTACATCTTTTATTGTTGCTGGTGTTGGCATGTCACGAACTGCTTGCACTTTTTCCGGATCAACCTGTATTCCTTCCTTTGATACAATGTAGCCTAAAAATTTTCCCGATGCAACTCCAATAGTACACTTCTCGGGATTCAATTTAATGTTATATTGCCGCATTTGTTCAAAAATCTCCCTCAAGTCTTGTACATGGTCCTTAGCTTCCTTACTCTTTACCAACATGTCATCCACGTATACTTCTAATGTTTTGTGTATCCATTTTGCGAACACCTTCTCTACCATTCTTTGATATGTTGCTCCCGCATTTCGCAAACCAAACGGCATTTTCGTATAACAATATAAACCTCTAGGAGCAAAGAAAGCAATATGTTCTTGATCTTCTTCAGCGAGAGGAATTTGGTTATACCCTTTGTACCCATCTAAAGATGATACCCTATCATTTCCTGCTGCAGATTCCACCGTTTGAGGAATATCGGGTAACAGAAAACTATCTTTAGGGCAAGCTTTGTTCAAATCAGTGAAATCTATGCAAATCCTGATTCCATTGTTTTTCTTTGGGACAATGAAATATTCGCTATCCATTCTGGGTATTTAGCTTCTCTTATAATTCCTGCCTCCAGCATTTTCTGTAATTCTTCTTCTATTTGGGAATGGTAAGTTGTTGCGATTTTTCTTATTCTCTGTTTAAATTGTCTCACATTTTTGTTAATCTTCAGTCTGTGGCAAGCAATTGTTGGATCTATTCCTGGTATCTCATCCATGTTTCCTGCGAAAATATCTTTATATTCTCGCAGTAAATTGACAGTTCTTTCTTCTTCTTTTATATCCATTTTGGTTCCAATTCTCAACACTAGAGGCTCCTCTTCAGTCCCAACATTTATTTCTTTTGTTGCTTCTGCGGCAGTGTAACTGGGTTTAGGTTCTCCCATTGGTGTGGGTTCTTTAATTGCTTTTATGGATCCTTCTCCTTCTTCCGAAATTTCGCTGGGTATTCCTTTGCCTTCTTTCGCCCTTATCATATATACTCTAAATTCTTCTTTCTTCTTTGCTTCCTTTACCACTTTTCTGCGAAATTGCTTCCTTTTTGCTTGTTCTTCATAACGCCTTACTTCAATTTGACGACATAATTTCGCATTATCAACATCTCCTCTGATTTCACCCATTCCACTTGGAGTGGGGAATTTAATACATTGATGCAACGTTGATACCACAGATTTTATCGCATGTATCCATGATATTTGCTAATAACATATTATATGGCGATTCCATATCCACCACGCACAATGTCACATGTGTTTCGATTTCTCCAAGTGGAATTCGTACCACTATTTCTCCTTTAGGTTTTGTTGTGGATTTTCCAAAGCCGTGAACAAAATATGTTGAATTGGACATTTATTCATCTTTAAATCTCATTCCCCGAAATGCATGATAAAATATTATATCAACTGAACTTCCTGCATCAATTAAAGTTCCGTTCAACATTCATTCTCCTGTGGATTTTATTGCTGTATCCTTCTCTTTTCGTGTAATAGGCACTGTGACAACCAATGGAGATGTATGATTCAAATTTTCTTTTGGTATTTCTTCTGTCATGAACACAATTCTTTGCTTTTCCCAATCTTTCAAAGGTGAAGTTTTTTCTACCGCCATAATTTTCTTTCCTTCAAAATTTCGTTTATGTATTCTTCCTTTGATGTTTTCATGGAATTCATTAACCAAGCTTTTTGTTATCATATTACACTCCAATTTTTTGCCATTTTCATTAATTCTATTCAACTTTCCTCTAACTGATTCACTGATTTGTTTAATCACTTTCTTGATTTGAATTTTCTCAATCAACAATCTTCAACTTTCGATCTTCAATCTCCCTGTTTCTAGCGCCATTATGTAGTTGCAGGAAATCCTACAATACACCCCTCGTATGATTTTATCGTTGGTCAGCCTATTTTTAGGTTTACACTCTTAATTTTATTGATTAATTTCTGAATATTCTTACAAGGAAAATAAAGAAATCAAGAATGATCTCTGCTCTCAACTTTATCTCTCCTATTTACTTATCTCTCACTCAAAAAAGATCTATCCTTCCTTTAAAACTCGAATGACTATTTATAAGGGAAATACATAGTGGATGACAGCTAATCTGTCCTTTATTTTCGGATATGGTTTGCGACATTCTCGCAACCTTACAAATGTTGACTTTGCAAGCTTTCTAGTTTTCGCGAGACTATCACACCTTTCTCATGATCCTTGCTGATGTCGTTTCTGAAATTGTTCTGCGACGCTTTTGTGCAATACCATTGTTAACTTCGCTGAGACATAACTGTTGCGAGATTCTGATCCTACACTGATATCCATGTTGGAATTTAATAACTGCCTTCATAGTTGTGGTCTGATTCAGGCACCAAAAATTGGTCTTGATTTCTCATGGTGTAATAATAGAGCCGGTAAAAGGAGAATTGTGTGCAACCTTGACAGAACTATCTTTAATGATAAATGGTTAGAAAATTATTCAACTTGGGGTTATAAAGTTGGAAGTATAGGAATTTCATACCATAGTATTTTATATGGAGGGAATGCAGACATACTAAAGCCAAAGAATACTCCATTTAGAGCTTTAAAAGTTTGGAAGAGTGATCCTGAGTTTTTGAGTTGTATTGCAAATTCTTAGAATCAGAATATGGAAGGAAATCCAATTTTTTTCTACATAAGCAAAATGGAAAAGACTGAAAAAATACTTAAAAAAATGGAACTGGTCAATTTTTGGTGATGTTAATAAGAAACTGAAGCAAATGGAAGATGAAGTTATGTCTGCTACTACTGCCTCAGACAATAATCCTTCAGATAACTACTTATTAAATACTCTTATAACTGCAAGTGGGAAACAAGAAATACTACTTCAACAACAAAGAGAGATTGTTCAGCAGAAATCAAGAGTACAGTGGCTTAAAGATGGTGCCTCAAACTCCAAATACTTCCACATCAAAATGAGGTTAAGGCAAGCTCAAAATATGATAACTGAACTGGAAAATGATGCAAGAGATATTATCTCAGATCAAAAAGCAATTGCAAATGTGTTAGTCAGCCATTTTGAAGACAAATTTAAATATCAAGAAGTCAACATAGATGAGAATCTTTTTACACATATTCCCAAAGTTATTACAAATGAAGATAACCTCATGATAAATTCCACTCCTTCAGTTGAAGAAATCAAAGAAACAGTTTTCAAATTGAATCCAGAAAGTGCTCCTGGTCCAGATGGATTTGCAGGATGGTTCTAGAGATTCTCATGGGAGATAATTGGTTCTGAGCTAACAAAGGAAATTCAATTCTGCTGGAGTAAGGGCTTCATTCCAAGGGGATTAAATGAAAACTTCCTGAAATTGATACCAAAAGTGAATAATGCAAAGAAAGCCAAACAATTCAGACCAATTGGTCTTATGAACTTCGGTTTCAAAATTTTTACTAAAATATGGGTTACAAGATTGGAGAAGGTGATAAACAAAATGGTATCAAGTCAGCAAGGAGCTTTTATAAAAGGTAGAACTATTCAAGAACAACTTGCTTTAGCTTCTGAAATGATTAATGAGATTGACATAAAGAAGAGAGGAGGTAATTTTTGTTTAAAGCTTGATATTACTCAGGCTTATGACTCACTTAGTTGGGATTTCTTGTTTCAAGCTTTAAGCAAATTTGCATATCAGATCAAGGATTACACTAGCTGCAAGTACTTCTACAATCAACAAGCATATCAGTTTTAATCAATAGAGGACCAGAAGGATATTTTCAGGTTGGTCGAGGATTGAGACCGGGTGGTCCATTATCCCCTTTACTCTTTGTAATTGCTGAATATATTCTGAGCATAAACATCTCCACAATGACTCAAGATGGCATTCTCAAAGAAATTGTTAACAGAGGGGGTGCTCAACCTTCACATATTTTCTTTGCTGATGATATTTTTCTATTTTGTAATGGTGAAAGGAGAAATGTAAGAAAATTAATGTGTCTACTGAACAAATACCAAGCTGCATCTGGACAACAAATAAATTTGGGGAAGAGTAAGTGCTTCATTGGTGGTACAAGTCACAATAGAAGAGCTCAACTTTCTGAAGATTGTAATATTTATTTGGATGAATTTCCTGACAAGTACTTGGGAGTAATGCTGATGCAAGGCAATGTGAAAGCTCAACATGTATGGAGTGTGGTGGATATGATGCAGGAGAGGTTGGCAGGATGGAAGGGCAAGATAGTATCTTTTCAAGAAAGATTAATACTGGTCAAATTTGTACTAATTAGTTTACCTATTTACTCAATGTCAGTATACAAATGGCCTAAGAGGGTAATAAGGGAGTGTGAAAGAATAATTAGAAATTTTTTATGGTCAGGGGACCCTGCAACTAGAAAGATGATTACCCTGAAATGGAATAAAACTTGTTCTCCAATAAGTGAAGGTGGTCTGGGTCTGAGAAGATTAGAGATCATAAATAAAGCTCTTTTAATGAAGCTACTATGGAGAATTCTAAATGGAACTGATGATTGGTCAAAAAAATTTCAAACAAAGTATAAGAATAAAAATGGTGAATGGATTACTTATTACAAAAAGTCTTCCATTTGGCCAGGAATTAAATGGGTGATTGGTGATGTAGAGGAAAATTCCAGATGGATTGTAGGTGATGGAAGTAGTATTTCAGCTTGAAAGGATAAATGGGTACTGGAGATTCCCCTGCAAGAAGCATATCCTGAAAATGCATACATATTACAGTTCCCAAAAATGAAAGTGTCAGATTTTATTCTTGATGGGGAATGGGTTATTCCAACTGAGCTCATGGAGATGATTAATATGGATGACTTACCTGTTGTTAGTAAAGGCAAAGACAAGAGAGTATGGACTGGTACCATTATAGGAAGATTCACAGTAGCTTCAGCTGTGGAAATCATGAGACAAAAATTTCCTTCTCTTAATTGGACCAAAAAGGTGTGGCACAAATCTGTTCACCCTAGCATATCTAGTAATGTTTGGAACCTTGCTAGTAACATTTGTGCAACTGATGACAATATGAAGAAGAGAAACTTCAAGATGGTATCTAGATGCATATTCTGTAGAAAGGAGGAAGAAACAAGGGATCACATCCTTTGGTATTTCAATTATGGTGAGATTATTTGGAGATGGCTTGGTGGAAATTTTAACTTTAAAAACCCAAGATCATTTGATGATGTTTTTCATTTAGCAAAAAACAAGATACCTGCTATAAAGGAAATATGGCTTCTGAGTGCATTCATAACTATGAAGGAGCTTTGGTTTATGAGGAATGAGTGTATTTTTGGGAATGAGAAATGTGATCTTAATGTCACCGAGAAGAAAATAAAACAAGTATTATTATATAATGAGATCAGATTGACTGCAAATATGTGGAACAAACAATATGATTTACAGGTACTCAAACGTTTTGGCCTGAAGACAAGGGAAGTGAAGTGTATGAGCATAAAAGAAGTGTTTTTCCAGCTACCTGAACAGGGGAAATTGCTACTTTTCTGTGATGGAGACTCTAGAGGAAATCTAGGTAATGCTGGATATGGAGTAGTGGGTAGACTGAGTTCTGGAGAGTTTTTAGTTGCAATATCAGGTGGACTAGGTGTTTCTACAAATTATTATGCTGAGAGTTTTGCAGTACTTATAGCAGGGGAGTGGGCACTTAATCATGGTTTCAATAAACTCGTATTCAGAACAGATTCCAAAGAAGCCATTAGTGTTTTTCAGGGCAATGCACTTCCATGGTTTGCTATTACCAGGTGGGAAAGGATTTGTGAAGCAGCCATCTCTTGGGAATTCATTCATAGTTTCAGAGAAGTCAATTTCTCTGTAGATACAATGGCAAAGAGAGGCTCAGTGTTATGAAGAGGTGAACAGAGTATATATGAACAAAAACCTGACTTTCTAGGTTGTTGAGAAGATCCAAATCAAGTGTACTTTAGATTTTGCTAAATTAGAAGTCATATGTGGTTGTTTTCCTTTTTGGAACCTCTTTTGTACTATGATGATAGACTTCTTGTAAATTCTTGAATTATCAATAAAATTTTATTGTTAAGCAAAAAAAAAAGATTCCTAGCGCGCATCCTCGACGAGATACTGCTGGTCATGTAGGTTCTGTAGAGCGTAAAACGTCCCCGACGGACTTATGAACCAAAACAACCACAATTCCAGCATGTCTTCGCGAGAGGCAGCTGATTGTGATGCCATGATTCCTAGTATAGATCCTCGACGAGATACTACTGGTCATATAGGCTCTGTAGATGCGTAATAATTTCCCCGACGGACTTATGACCCAGAGCAGAGACATACATGTTTCATGTAAGCACGACTCTTCCTATTTGAGATCAATGACTGATTCCCAATACATCATCGCGAGATACATTGGTCATGTCTACTCTAGGCTCTGACTCAACTTACTAAGGCTTCAGAATAATTCCTAGGACATCCCCGCGAGATACGCTGGTTATTCTTCCTCTGGTCCCTTTCAACAAACTCTTAGAACATCCTTCCGAGATACACTGGTCATGTCAGCCCCATAAATATAGACACAATTGATTCCTAGCATATCTCTGCAAGATACGCTGGTCAAAGACAAGTGAGCCGAAGTCTCGCAGAGACATTATCAGGCGTGCAAGCCTTTTTTTCTCTCCCAAACATGTCCCAGCTGACTTTGGAGAGATTTCATCGTGTTGGCCAAGTCTTGAACATACTCAATCACGTTGGCCGAATCTCTGACGGTCTCAAACCCGTCAGCTAAATACCATACAATCTCAAACCCGTCAGCTAAATATCAGACTCTCAAACCCGTCAGCTGATTATAAATTTTCCGTGGTTGTAGTAATGAGGTTCAAACTCTCGGACTTGTGAAGGATAATTTTTTTAGAAAATAAAAATATATACAAAATTTTTGTCACAGGATCAAGAGACACTAGGACTCAGGATTCCACCATTAATCATTCACACAATTCATATATTTATTCGAAACAATTATAGCTCAAATCATAAGGACTCTCATTCTTGCCAAGGTAGATTTTTAGAATATTTATTGTATATCACTAGCATGACGCATCAAAAGCACTACGACCAAGCATACATCATCATACGATATCACAACCAATTAAGAAAAATCATAAATCGATCAATAAAAAGTGCAAGTAGTCAAAAAAGAATTAATATAATTATCATATGCGTAAAGAACGGCTTCCTCCATCATCCCAATGTTGGGGTTTAGCTACTCATATTAATCATGTTCTCAAAATACATTTTTATAGCTCAAAAAGTTGATTAAAAGATAAAGAAGAACTAAAACAGTGAATCTGCGACCCACATAAGGCGTCCAGAAAACAACGATACTTAGCTTCCACTGTCGCTGTCGCTGCTGTTTTAAGACTGCTGGAAAACGACGGTTCTGGTAAGTGTGTTCTTCGTGTTCTTCAGGCGTGTTAATGGCAGCAGCAGCAGCAGGTAACTTCTCTGCAACTCCTCCTGCGCCTCTCTGCTCGCCTCCAAACCTCCCCAAACTCTCGACAACCATTCTAGTAGACCCAAAGATCATATTTATACTCAAAGACACGCTGAAATCCCTCGCCATAACTCCAAATAATTCGTCTTTACTCGGCAGTGAATAACATTATTTTTGAATATTTTCTTACCAGATTTAGAATTTCACACGTAAACTTCGATCCTGCACACTCTAGTAAGCCTTATACATGCCTCATAAGTCATCCAACTCCTCCAAAACACTTCCATGCACAACCAAAACACACAAAACACCGTGTACAGGTCGTGTTCACTCCGTGTAGCTCTGTTTTGAGCTCGAGAATCAAATCGATATTTCCAGCCAATTCCGATCAAATTCGACACCCAAACTATCTTCCTTAGGCAAAATTACATCTTTCTGCCAAAATTCAGCCATTGAATCGACCTACAACTACTTCATTTCTTCGATCGAAAATTCTCCTGAACTGTGAACATTTTCCCGCCAATTTTCAGCTTTCAAATTGTTGAAGAAGGTGCCCCTTATCCTGGACTGGGGTGCAAATAGAAGATGCCTTGGGGTGACCTGGGGGTGCCCCTTAGTAATTAGGTTACCCCTTATCCAAACTAGGGAGTCCGAATAACACGTGTCCTCCGGGTGCCAAAAACAACTTTTCGAGCCGAATTTTCTTAAAATATTTATTTCCAAAAAAAATACCTACAAATACATAAAATAACAAAATTAGTACAAAATCGAGTGCCAACAATATATAGTATTGAGAACAAAATAGACACATAAATGTGTCTATCAAATACCCCCAAACTTATTATTTGCTAGTCCTCGAGCAAAATTTATTCTTGAAAAGTGACCGAGTTAATCTCGGGTGGGTTTATCAGAGGTGTACCCACAAAAACGAATACTCCAGACCCTAGCTATCTACGCAGAACCTTGGAAAGCACTAAAGAACCTCCTTGGTTGGCATACAATTGTTGACTCTAAGAGGAAGAACCCTGATGCGAAATTCCAATTGATGTACACGAGTTTGCACTCAAGCATACTAAAATTCATATAAGTGACAGAGCTCTACTAAGATAGTTTCACGATGGACATCATACTCGGAGTCAGACTAATCACATGAAAAGATTAAGAAGATGGAAAAAGAAAAATGTAGATGGTTGAAAAGTGAACGGTGTTTCCCATATCTGTCTGAAGGCCTCTTCCAAGATGAACCTAACCTAAATGACTGAGATACCGGTCTGACTAATATTAATACACTGGCATATACAAGGGAACCAGTGGTCAATAACTTAAATCTAGATCAACAAACTGGCAAATACAAGGGAACCAGCAGTTGACTACACATAACAATAACCATCTTTTTTTTTTTTTTTTTTTAACTTAACGGCATGAATAGATCTTTTGATCCAAGCGCATGCTTCTTGTCAGCAGATTACACGATAGTTCCCACGGGTCCTGCATTCCACGCTTGCTTAGGCGACGGAAACAGGGAGAACACACGCATATTGCTATCCAAGTGTTAATACTTATTCCGATTGGTCTAACTGGTCCGGTCTTTTTTTTTTTTTTTTTGGAAAAGGTAACTCAGTCACTCTATTTCACCCTACAATAACAAAGGTAACAACTTGAATCGTGTGCCCCACCAAATCACTTGAAACAAAAGAAAACTAAAAATAGAAAGTGAAAAGGACTCGACAAGATATGGCGAAACTATCATGTTATTTCTAACACCTGAGCTCTGTGCTTTTATGAATAGACTCTATAGATGTTTCCATCTAGTCAGATTGGTTCCTCAACTCCTAAAACAAAAATGTTTCCATCCACTTAGATTGGTTAGTGCTATCCTAATACGCATAAATTTCTAGGCTCTGAGTTTATTTATTGCAACTAAAAAGTTTCTCCCATACCCCCAAACTTAAATCTAACATTGTCCTCAATGTTCTAAAGATGAAACTAAAAGCATGAACAAGGAGAAACTGTTAACCATTTGAAGCGGAAGAGTTAAGGGAAGATATTACCTGTTGCATGAGATTGGGTTACCTCCCAAGAAGTGCTAAGTTTAGTCTTCAGCCAGACTTAGGAAAGGATCAGTCAACTCGATCGTATAACAGTAGCCGGAATAACTGTGGGTCTTTAAAACCAAATAGAGCTGACCAAAGGAAATTGCAGTAAACCAAGAAAGTGAACAAGTCTAGCGTGCCCTTACCTAGTTTCCTGATTAAGATATTTATATCTAATTGTGGTTCAGGTTCAGGTTCTATGAAAGGGTCTAAATAAAAATTTTCCTTGGATGCATTTCCTCATAGATTGGATCCAAATTACTAGGTCTAGAGTCTGTAAAAACTCAAATAAGAACTTAGAATCACAAAATAATAATAACCTAAATAACTGAGGATCCTCTAAGTCAATCAGGTTTGACTTACATAATTGACCACAGTGAGAGTAGTGGTCATTCTTAAGCAAATGTGTCGATTCTAATTTCCTAAGGCATTCAGGTTTAGTCTCACAACTTAATATTCGACACATTTGGAATATAAACGTTCCCACAGTTGGAAGAAAACTATTTGGTGGGAAAACAAAATCAAGCTTGGTATTATTGCCTGGGTTAACCACATCAACCAGAGGATGGGTTTCTAACATTTGAGACTCTTGTTGGATATCATTAGGTTCTGGAAAACGATTATGAAGATAATCTTGTAAGATGGTTGAGGCATTGATGTCAAGTCCCAAGTGAGGGACCTTACTAAGAGTTAAAGCACATGGAGAATGATACTCACCCCCAAACTTAGAGTTTTCGGCGTCTCTAGATAGACTGGTCATAACCTCCCTAATTTCTAGGTCGGCAATTGATTTTTCTAAGTCAGGTTCATCCTCGCTAATCTCTACGAGTTCATCTAAGACTATTGTTTCTAAATCGTTTGACTCGATCTCAAGATAAACTGGTTCCTCTAAACCATCATCGGTTTCGTAAACAGGACATACTACATCGTCTGAAACGGGGGTATCTCTAGTCAAATCCTCGTCCTTTTGAATAGGTGAATAATTTTTAAAATTATTAGGATCTGAACCAGAAATAATATAATCATTATAAGGCTCAACTGGGGTAACAAATTCCTGATCACTATTCCCACATATTTCAGATTCTTCATCATCACTATCCTCATCATCATGATACAATTTTTGAAATTCAAGAATTCTCAATCTTTGTTCCAAACTACATGGTCTATGTTTATAATATTTCTCATAGATCGTTAGAGGTGATTCCTCAATAAAAGTTGGAGTATCCATATATCGCTGGCCACGCATATATTCACCAAAAGTCATTTCCGAAGACGTCTCTTGATAACAAGAATTTCTAGACATATATTCTCGCAACGTCATCGCAGGTGGCGTCTCCTCAAAAGGATTCATCACCGAAGAAAAATAAACTACAGAGGAATTCTATACAATCACAAACAAGGCCGACTCGACTCCACCAAAGCAAACCTAAAGATTTCTAGCAAACAAAAAGCATGATGGCTCCACTTAGATTGTTTCTAGACCAGCTTCTATCTTTCGAAAGGGAATTCGTTGCAATTTGAGCAAACCCCTCTGGAATCAATCCGAGTCAAAGTAAGTTGAATTGAGGCGAGGGAAGCTCAGTGGAGCTTTGATACCCAAGGCCTCACCGCTATCACAAGGCGGCGCAGTCACGCATTCAACTCACAGAAACCATCATGAACTTTGGAGTGTGCTTAAAGAGCAACCAATATGTTTCGAACGAGTTTCCTATTAAGCTCGTTACCCTATCGGTCTCGTTCTATTCCAAATTTTAAGCTTGGGTTTGCGTTAGGTTTTGTTTTCCTAAGGCGGGAAAGAAGGGAACGGTGATGAAATCCGAACCCTTATCTTGTTTAGGCCAGGCCTTGCCCTTTACTAGGAAAATAAAGACAGTCCGGTTCGTCCTCAAACAATTATCACCTTAAGGCAGACAGTAACCCGCTTGCAGAAGATTCGCGGGTGTTTCGATTGGACTTACCTCCCGTACCAGACGGGCGATGAACCGTTGTCGTCGACTCGGGCCACGACTCGTATGCCGTGTACGAACCCGAAGGACCGAGACGATATAGTAATCGTCGTCCTTCCCTGCACACAGTTTATATAATTTTTTTTTTTTTAATAATAATACCCTTCCGTAGGGTTAAAAAAAATAATAATAAATTCCAAGAGTCCAGTCCAAAGTCCAAATAAATAAATAAAGAAAAAAAATTACAGTTTTCCTCACACACTCTAAAAAAAAAATAATTAAAATTAAATCCTAAAATTGTCCTTTTTTTCCTCTCTTTTCGCTTTTCGCTTTAAGATTTTTCCTCTCCAAATCCTTAGTTTTCACTTTGAACCTGCAAAATAAAGACAAAAATAAACGTAAAAAGGAACAAACAATTCTAAAAAAATAATAATAATAAACCTAAAAAAAATAAATCAATCTATATACAAGTCCCCGGCAGCGGCGCCAAAATGATTATAAATTTTCCGTGGTTGTAGTAATGAGGTTCAAACTCTCGGACTTGTGAAGGATAATTTTTTTAGAAAATAAAAATATATACAAAATTTTTGTCACAGGATCAAGAGACACTAGGACTCAGGATTCCACCATTAATCATTCACACAATTCATATATTTATTCGAAACAATTATAGCTCAAATCATAAGGACTCTCATTCTTGCCAAGGTAGATTTTTAGAATATTTACTGTATATCACTAGCATGACGCATCAAAAGCACTACGACCAAGCATACATCATCATACGATATCACAACCAATTAAGAAAAATCATAAATCGATCAATAAAAAGTGCAAGTAGTCAAAAAAGAATTAATATAATTATCATATGCGTAAAGAACGGCTTCCTCCATCATCCCAATGTTGGGGTTTAGCTACTCATATTAATCATGTTCTCAAAATACATTTTTATAGCTCAAAAAGTTGATTAAAAGATAAAGAAGAACTAAAACAGTGAATCTGCGACCCACATAAGGCGTCCAGAAAACAACGATACTTAGCTTCCACTGTCGCTGTCGCTGCTGTTTTAAGACTGCTGGAAAACGACGGTTCTGGTAAGTGTGTTCTTCGTGTTCTTCAGGCGTGTTAATGGCAGCAGCAGCAGCAGCAGGTAACTTCTCTGCAACTCCTCCTGCGCCTCTTTGCTCGCCTCCAAACCTCCCCAAACTCTCGACAACCATTCTAGTAGACCCAAAGATCATATTTATACTCAAAGACACGCTGAAATCCCTCGCCATAACTCCAAATAATTCGTCTTTACTCGGCAGTGAATAACATTATTTTTGAATATTTTCTTACCAGATTTAGAATTTCACACGTAAACTTCGATCCTGCACACTCTAGTAAGCCTTATACATGCCTCATAAGTCATCCA
This sequence comes from Papaver somniferum, assembly GCF_003573695.1. NCBI lineage: Eukaryota > Viridiplantae > Streptophyta > Magnoliopsida > Ranunculales > Papaveraceae > Papaver > Papaver somniferum. Next base: position 154,852,830 of record NC_039358.1, on the reverse strand, counting down.
ACTCCTCCAAAACACTTCCATGCACAACCAAAACACACAAAACACCGTGTACAGGTCGTGTTCACTCCGTGTAGCTCTGTTTTGAGCTCGAGAATCAAATCGATATTTCCAGCCAATTCCGATCAAATTCGACACCCAAACTATCTTCCTTAGGCAAAATTACATCTTTCTGCCAAAATTCAGCCATTGAATCGACCTACAACTACTTCATTTCTTCGATCGAAAATTCTCCTGAACTGTGAACATTTTCCCGCCAATTTTCAGCTTTCAAATTGTTGAAGAAGGTGCCCCTTATCCTGGACTGGGGTGCAAATAGAAGATGCCTTGGGGTGACCTGGGGGTGCCCCTTAGTAATTAGGTTACCCCTTATCCAAACTAGGGAGTCCGAATAACACGTGTCCTCCGGGTGCCAAAATCAACTTTTCGAGCCGAATTTTCTTAAAATATTTATTTCCAAAAAAAATACCTACAAATACATAAAATAACAAAATTAGTACAAAATCGAGTGCCAACAATATATAGTATTGAGAACAAAATAGACACATAAATGTGTCTATCATCAGCCAAATCTCAGACGGCTCCATACGCGTCAGCCAAATTTCAGACGGCTCCAGACATGTGAGCCAAATCTCAGACGGCTCCAGACGCGTCAGCCAAATTTCGGACAGCTCCAGACGCGTCGGCCAAATCTCAGACAGCTCTAGACGCGTCAGCCAAATCTCAGACAGTCTCAGCTGCGTAGGCTAAATCTCAGGTGGCCTCATCCGAGCTGAGCCATCTCGTCAAAAGAGTCTTATGCAAGTACAAGACTTAGGCACAAGCCTCATCTAGGCCTCATGCCTCTTTCTCAGCATCTCAAACACACTCACGACTAGTAAATTGGGCCTGAACTGTACACGTTTATCCAAAAACGTGGATAACTTCTCTTGAACGTTCCACATGATCAACAAAGGGACCCACATGCAATAATACAATCTCCACGTGACATATGTGACCATCATGGAGAGAGAGAGCTCAACCTCAGCTCATCTGACACTGTACACACGGTTTCTGAGGCATTCCATGCCTTTTCACGTGATTCATCCTAGTCATTCTCACAAATCAGAGAATATCTCTCTATCTTGTCCAACTCGGCTAAAAAGAATGTCTCTCTCTCTCTCTCTCTCTCTCAACACATCATCACAAAGGCTGACTAAGATTCACACAAATGGGGGGATATGAATTATGGTTTTGGTCTGGCGGTCTATGGCACACGTGAGAAATACCCGACCTATTTCTCACCGCAGAAGAGAGTAAAGGCGGTGGAATATCTCTATCTATTCCTGAAGAGACAGGAAAATTGCTCTGCACGGCACGACAAACGATCATTATCTTCACCGACCTCAGATTAGAGAATTTAGCTATAAATAGGTCCTCTATTTCTTCAATCTAACATCAGGACTTTCTCATAAACTCTCAGATTAATTCTTCTTCAAATCCTAGAATTCTCTGATCCCTCTCTTCATCTGCTTTCCTACCTAAGACCAGCCCTAAGTCTCTTCCTTGTGACTAAAGCAGCCTTTGAACGACCACTGTGCGTGGTTTAAGCGAAGACTATTCGTACTCAACCTCCCGTAACTCACTCTCAGAAACCCCGAAATCCCACTTTAGCCTCTCACCGATTTTAGCTAACTACATATATATAAGGAAACAATGATTTAAACGAGCAAAGAATCACTAAATTACGATACAAAACGAAGAGGTTATGAGGAAAACATTGAAACCCACTAGAATTTGGTTATTATTGGCTGTTGGGACTAATTGCGCATGCACTTGAAGGAAAAAAAGGTGCGCGTTTTAGGATTATGTTTGGACGAGATTTTGGCTAATTTGGGTGTTTTACAAGTTTTGATGCACGGACATGCAACACATTGGTTTTCCCCTTTAAAAAGGGGAACTAAGATATTTTATCCACTAGTGGAAAATAGCAGTTTCGCGACCGTCAAAGAAAGTCATAGATGCGAGTTAAATGACTTGCTTTGGCGGTCGGGGAAAGGGTCGCTGTTTAAGCATCTTTTTCATCTAAGACGTGGCTACGCGGGTCGCTGAAAAACCTATACCAACGACCGATTTTAACGGTCAAGGGCTTATGACTGATCCCAAACGGTCATAGATATAGATTTTAATATAAAAAAAAACATATTCGGATAGGCTGACTGAATATGATTCAAACTCAAATGAGAAATCAAATGAAAACCAAATCAAGTTCAATGAAACTGAAATGAAACCTGTGCTCATAAATTTAATATGACAATTCCATTAATCAATCAATGTATTTATTACAATTTATAACTGAATTCAGTTTACACTTAGATTCAAAATCATAGAAAAAAGGACTCAAATTCTGAATTCACACAAATACAAATCCTAGTAAGTTCAAGGTTTCTTAAAGAGAAGAGCAATTAGCTAGCCCCAATAAGTTCAAAGTGTCTTAAAGAAAAGTGCAAACCAACAAAATGATGAACTGCCTGTGGTGTTGAACTAAACCCACACACTTTATACACCTGCTATAAAGTGAACTAACACTTCATAAGGGTGCTCCTGAAGCAAAAAAAGTTACACAAAAAAGGATTCAGTTGGCACTTAAGTTGGAAAGTAACATAAAAAGTAAATTCTGAATTCTAGATGTGTGGAAGGGTCAAAAGACTACAAGTCCAACATGGAACAATAAGCACCAAAGATTAAAACTTGCACATCTTAGACGGTACCTAATTGAGATAGATTTCTCCGAGTTATACTCATTATTCCCTGCTAATTATCGGCCCAATCTCAGACTTTCTCTCCACGATATTTTTTCCTATGAGATGGAGATCTGAAGGCACTACCAGCTTTTCGATTAAGAAATACTACAATTACAGGGGGTTAGTCAATTGAGAATTATTGGGAATTTTAGAGACATGCCAAATCTCTTGTTAGTCGATAGGGAGACTTTGTAAATCTTTGAGAGTTTCCGTTATTAGATATTCTCTGTTATTGGATAGTGACTTTCTGAAAGTCTGTAGAATTCTATGTTCTTGGATTTTTTGGATTTCCAAATCAATGACTTAAGGTTATGGGGGATTTTTAGAGACTTTTAAGTGAAATATACCATAAAAGGCTTAAACAAAGTCTCTCCAAAATAGGTGATATTTGGAGAGACTTTAGGATATTTAAAAAAATAAAATAAATAAGCAATAAAGAAATAATAATAAACCAAATAAGGTATAATAAACTCCACGCATATAAAAAAAAATTATTATGCGAGATCTCAACGCATGGATTATGTTCGTGTTCAATTTGGTTTCGGCTGGCAAAATAGTCACAAGTTCTATTAGACACGCGTAAATTTATTATAATTTTCATTGCTTATATTCTTCCTTTTTTTGTATTAAATTTATGTATTATTTATTATATTTTAATTTTATACATAATTTTGAATTTTTTTTCTTCTTATTTGATATATGTAAGGTAAAATTCCTATATATTTTTGTCTCAATGACCGTCTAAAATTTCCTAAAAATCACTCAAAAAGTCCCCAAAAATAAAATAGACTTATAGAGAGTCTCCCCGAATCTCTTACAAAAAAATTCTCTCAATGTCTCTAAAAATCCCAATTGACTAACCCCCTGTTAGATTATGTTATCTGTTTTTCTTATTGAAACCTCTTTTTCCTTCTTTTCCTCCAATGATTATTTGAAACCATAGAGTGCCTAAAAAAATTAATTTTGCATCATTCCTTTGAAGAGTCTTCATTTGCAAAAAAATAATATAGAATTACTCCTATCCGCATAGTTAATATGGAAAGAACGTAATGATCGAGTTTTCTCTGAAAAAACATGATCGCTCTGAAACGTAAAGCAAATTTTCTTGGACTAAGTTGTTCCAGTTCGGGACCTAAATAGATTAAACTTTAATGTTTGGGTTTTGTAGTCGAAGGTTGGAACTCCTTATATGTTTGCTACCTACCCATAATACCATGATTAATGTGGCTTCTCTTTTCACAAAATTGGTTAAAAAGATCAAAATCAACAATTCCTGAATGAAAAAGACTTGTAAAATTTGATATTGTTTAAATGGACGAGAATGTAAAAATAGCCAGGATGTAACCAGTTTCATCCTACCCATTTTTAAATACTTTTTCTTATTTTAAATTTACATCAGGATGCATCCAGTTTCATCCTCGCTCCTTTTTAAGTTTAAGCCTGGATGAATCCAGTTTCATTCTTGTTATTTTTTTGGTGTCCATTTCATCCATATTAATTTTTACTCGTCCATTAGAACAATGTTTTGAAAATATTTGGACAAATGACCCATTTTCCGTTCTCTTTTTTGTGGAAGGTATCACCTGCTGTATTATTTGGTCAAGTACTTCCATTGGAAGTTAGAGTATCTGCTCTAAAGTTTGCTCATCTCCGGAGAAACTTTACTCGCTTTTAAAAAAGAACGTAATCCGTAGTTGTTCTCGACAAGTTTCCACCTGATTGGAATTTCTTGATAGGATGAGCAACCAATGTCTTATGAGTTATGACACATTTGGCATTTGAGTATGTCACGCAATAAAATTAAAGGACAGATCGAGGGAGGAAACGCGAAGAAGAGGGAATTAGGAAACACGTAGCATGCATTGGAGTAGTACCCGGACCGAAAATAAAGCTCTCACCTCTAAATTGCTTTCCTCTTCCTCTGCTGCTTTTTGCCCAAAGGAGATGAAAAATCCTAAAACTCTCTCTCTACCCTTCTTCCCTTTTGTTGGTCCCACTTCATCCCCGTTTCTGTCTCGTGGGTCCCATAGAGTCTCTCCACCGTCACCCTTCCGGCCACACAAACTCTTCTCTTTCTCTCCAAAATCACAATTTCATTTCTTGAGGTCTCTCCTCTGTAATTCAAATTTTTCTGATCCTTTGCCCTCTAAATTCTCTTTCTCATACATGTTTTCTCTCCTGCAATAACTTTCTGTTCCTCCTCCCCATTTTCTTCCACCTCACTTTTCATTAAGAAAACAATACAAACAGAGGAATCCATAGAGAAACTCTTTATACATCTCTCGATATTTCTCTCCTTCTTCTCTCATATTTTTCATACTTAGAAAGAGAGAAAGAGGAGAGAAATCATCTTTGGTCCTCAATCCTAAACAATCTAAAATCAAAAGCTAATAACAAAAGGGTGATTGAAACATTATTGTATGTGAAAAAGGAAAAGAAAAAAGGTAAATGATGACAAACAACAAACATAGTAACTCAACGGCATTGAGCGATGATGCATCATCTGGTGGTGGCAGTGGTGGTGTTGCATTAAAGAAAGGGCCATGGACCGCCACAGAGGATTCCATTTTGATAGAATATGTAAATAAACATGGAGAAGGCAATTGGAATGCTGTTCAGAAGAATTCAGGTTTGTCTAGATGTGGTAAGAGTTGTAGGCTTCGTTGGGCTAATCATTTAAGACCTAATTTAAAGAAAGGATCTTTTACACCTGATGAAGAACGTCTCATTCTTGAACTTCACTCTAAACTTGGCAATAAATGGGCCCGTATGGCTGCACAGGTGGGTTTGCATTTACTTATTTAATCATTACCGTTCTACGTGATGATCAATCTTTTTGAATTGTATTTGTTTCCCCTGTTTCATGATCAAATTATGTTTGGTTCATGTAGTTACCAGGAAGAACAGATAATGAGATAAAGAATTACTGGAACACGAGAGTTAAGCGACGGCAACGAGCCGGGTTACCACTACATCCGAATGATATCCATAAACAAGGGACAGCGACGTTCCACCATAGCCAATCTTATCTCTCACAACCTCCTCACAACTTATCAAATTTCTCTTCATCTCAGCAACAAAAACAGAATTTTGGGACTCCACTATCGGTTTTTGAACCTATGAATCTTTCATCAGCTACATCTTATCCTGCTCAGCAGAATACTCATTTTATATCAACACCCGTTAATGGTTTCAAGCATTTTAGAGGTGACAACTATGGTTTCTCTCATTCTTATTCTAATAATTCGACGTCTTTGTTTAATCAGAATTTATCTAGTCAATTGTTACCACCTCCTTCAATTCAGTTCAACCTTGGGAATTATGATCTTAATCAACAACAAACTATTATGCAAAACCAATACGATTCCACGAGAACATCGGCTCCAGATTTCTCCACGAAATTAGAGCTCCCTTCAAACCAATTGTCACAACCAGCCTCGGATGCTGAATATCAGATTAACGATAGTTTGTCAATACGAAGCAATAGTGGATTATTAGATGCATTGATTCAAGAAGCCCAGGCTATGGGTAATGGGGAGGATATGAAAAGAGAAGGATTGTCGTCTGAGCAAGAAGATAAATGCAGGAATCATGATGATGCATTAGTTGGAGATGCTCCAAGTAGTAATGGTACACCCCCATTAGGATCGGTAGGAGGACAAGATTGGAATGATTCTAGCCCTAACCATTCATCTGTCGGTAAGTATATACTTCGGTTTCTTGTTTATGATTTACAAATTCTTACTTAATTTTAGCTTACACCACATTTGCTTATATTTGCCATTCGTCACATTAGTTATTACACAAGTCTGTCTTTTAAACACGTACCATATTATTTAACACTCAAGTGCGGGATTCATAATTAACTTCCATCAATGATAAACTTTCAGGAGAAAAGAGAAAACAACCAACAGATATAGAGCTAAATTCAGCAGTTGAAGAAGACGATGATTTGTCGAATCTTCTAGATATAATTCCATCAGCAATGTTAGTTTCAGACTTCTATAATGATGGTGGTGAGATTTCAAATGGACAGTCATCAGGAGTAACAGATGAAGATACCGGCTTAGATATGCAGCAGTTACCTTCGTCCATAAACACGACGACCACAAACACCACCAACACAACGACAACCAACACCACCATGTCTATGAGCCATGACTGGACTACTGGTGATTGGAACAACTTGCCTGAAATGTGTTAAGGATGAATATATCTCTTCATTATGGGCATTATGTGATTTTATCGGTGGGCTTATAAGCACTGAACTGTTGAAGCTTTTTTTGTTGGTTTGTTAAGTTTATACTTGTGACAGCTGTTTCTTTATAAACATATTTGGACAGATAATATATATGGTTCTGCATTTAGCAAATTAGCTCAACATGGCTAGTGCTAGAATACTCAAATGGCAACTCGGGATTGTGCAGTACGATTAATCCTTGATAATACTAATTACAGAAGTTTAATTATATATATATCAATCTAAATTTGGTCGGCTAGAATTTGTCAATTCATTTACCATACATGATCAAACACATCATAAGCTCACACCCACAATTTTGCTCCGGAATCTCGCCCTTTATTTTGGTGGCAGAATCTCGCCTAGTTTAGTTGTCTTGATGCTATCCTTAGCTTTTCTAATTTTGGAAAGTAGCACAAGAAAAATTCAGAAAAGCTATTTAAGGCTTTTTGAGCTGGATATTTATGTTTCTAAAATGGTGTTTACTAGTTTTGAGTTCTCAATTATTAGCTAAACTAGAGAACTTTTTTTTTAATAAATAAACCAGGACACAAGCCTGAGGTTACATCACAAAAAAAAACAGTACCAGAACTTCGTAACCAGAATCGCTTCGAACCAGAATCTCGTAGTAGCCAGAATCCCATATCCTGAATCCAGTAGTAGTGACCGGGTGTTGAACAGTAACAGTAACCCTAAAACTAACAGTAACATCCGTCATATATACCGGTGAGTTTGGATCGTTGAAACATGATCCACAACTCGATACTTTTTTTCTTCAAAAGATTCGATAATTTTTTCCTCCAAGAGGAGATATGACTGAAGGCCAAAAGTGAGCTCCATCTTCCGCAGCTAAACTAGAGAACAAAGGGTGATATAGTAGTCCCAGAGAAGAGGTTAACATTAATATTTTGGGACTTGAAATGGAAGGCTAATTAATATGTTATGTTTAGCTGTTTTCACTTTGCACCGGACGTGCACTCATAGGAAATGCATGAACATAAACGGAGAGGTAAAATTTGCATTTTAATTTTTGTTCGCCCCATCCACTGATTCATCTTTTCGTCCATAATAATCATCACCTTGCCTTCTGTCACATGCCTATTTAATCATCTAAAAATTTTATGGGACATGACCGACAATGATTGTGGTTCAGTGAATCAACTTCACCCACAATCACTCAGCCTTGCATACTTGCATCAAAGTACACATCTACCTTCACTCTAAAGGCTTTGCACAACGTAAGTCTTTTCTTCTTTCCCTCTAACTCTTCATGCTCCCATAAGCATAAGAAGTTCTCCCATATACTTAAACAATTCTCACACAAATCAACAACAAAATGAACACAAAGAATACTGCAACAAACCCGTTTTATTGCACTAAAGGAAGATTACAAAACTTGGTCATCACATGGACCAAAACAGGCCATTCACCCACTTGGCGAATGTATTATTCTCTCAAAACATAAGAACTATCTCCTATGTAAAACCTACTGATTTTCTAATGTCTCTACACTATTTATACAGTGGTTACAAGTGCCAAAAACCGTGCACAACACTTGTACATGCATGGAACAACCATGTGTGCATAACTGACAAGCCTTTCCCAACTTGTGCTAAATCACGCCAAACCTGTTCCAAACGGTTTCGGACACTCTAAATAAGGTTATAAACCCGGTTTATAACCGTTTCAACTTGTCTCACTTCATTGGCATGCTCGCAAAGCCAATAACCAACACTTGAGCTATAATGCGCCACTTTTACGCCGGTTTTGTGCACCACCGCATATGGCCCTGATCTGAACTTGCTAAGATGCCTTAGTTAATCAAAATTCATGGAAACATGATTTCCAACTGATGCCAATACGTGCCATATGCGTTATTCTTGCTTTATTTAACCAATTTGTTTGACAATAACAGTGCCACTCTTGCATTGCTAGCTTGTTTGCACTGTTCAAGCTTTGGATCTGCCTTGAACTAATGCCATAGACCAACTCTTGTCCTATTCTACCTTCTTGCATCATCCTTGAGTTTGGTCCAACTCAATTCCATGGATTTGCCTTAATGCCAACATCGCATGTTGCATCTTGCCATTTTGGCCATGTCTTGCCTTTCCCTCAATGAAGCTTCATTGTGTCGGCCAATAAAATTCATTACTTAGCCAAATGTATTTACAATGTAGCACTACCTTTGCGCTTCACTGGCCCTGCAGGGTTATATCATTCTTAGCACTTGACAGTCTATGCAGTATTTGCGCAATCATTGTCGGATACTAACTTGGCCTGCAACACTGTAACGCGTAATCATTGTGCGCCACTTTCCTGGCACGTCATAGACTTCCCCCACCTAATATGTTCCTCGTTGAACTCAACAAAGTATACTCGGTATACTTTTTCTCTGGCCTTGTACACTTCTGAGCCTATCTCAGAAATCAGCAAACTTGTTTGGCCTTTTTCCTTGCCGAAACTTTTCTGCCTAGTACCATATGCCATCACTTAGATTACTGCCTTGTAATTGATCCTACTGACTTGTATTGTTGTTGTCACGTTGTCTTACGCTTCAACTTCAATTACAATCGCATATCAGCACTCAAATGCAAACTGGAAATTCCTCTTTCCAACTCCCTGAATTAGGCTTGAATTTCACTTGAATCATTTGTGCCTAAGTGTACACAAGTAATGATTCTCCCCAACTGATCACCAATGATCATTGCCATAGTATTATGCCTTCACTTTCCAACATTAGTTGCACCACGCAACATAACAGGACTTATACAAGACTCGACCTCATTCTTCAATCATATGCGCCTACGCCAAATTATGCCATGCCTTAAGGTATGCATGATATGATTCCATACCACTCTGGTATGCGCCAAAACCTATAGCCTTTCCTTCACTTTGAAAACTTCGGGACTTTCACTAGATTTGGCCTCCAAATAATATTGCAAACTTCACCTTCTTGGACTTGCATCATTTGTATTCCAAAGAACCAGCACCTTGGTGTTCTTTGCTTGCATTTTCGCAACACCTTGATTGAAATGCATGACTTTGATATAGTCATGACTTAGGACTACACTGGACATCCCACCGTCACTTCGGACAAGGCATCCTCTTCACGTGCCTTTGAAACCAGCAATTTAAGTATCACTTGCTTTTTCAAACTGCTATGCTTTAATGTGACAGAAAAACAACATCATGTTCTTCCTAACTATGAGTTACTCTTAACTCATATACTTGATGGACTTATATCTTCATTCATGTTGTGTTACTCCATGCTATCGCTGCCAAATGTCGTCGAACTTCCACATAACTATCAACAACAAACTCGATTATGCCACTAACTCTATTTTCTCCTTTCACTTTCAGCGTCTTCTATCGCATATTTTGACTTAATATGCTATGTAGCATCTTCCACGTGAACTAGCTTTACTTTGAATGAAAGCGACAAGAACTCTCGTCTCAAATACCCCCATTCACTACTACCTTACATAAAGAGACAATTCCCAACATCAAGGTCCACACGACCTAAGCTGAAAATATCCCCAAACTTGAGCAAATACTCGCGGAAACTGATTGCAACTTGTAAGACCTAACAAGCCTTGCAATACTGACTTCATCTTCGCTTCTAAGAAACAAACAAGGAAACAAGACAACACCAACTATCAACGTTCTTATGCAACTCCCATGACGAAGCACAATATAATTGACACTTAGTTGAATACTCCTTCAAACTGATGCTATCATGTTGCTTTAGCTTTTATGAATATTTCCCAAAAATGACCTCATGTCATTCTTATGCATCACCACTACTTTTTCCTTCCTTTTCCGCGCATCATTAATTCGGCCTAACTTGCATCTCTAAACGCATTATGTATCTTGGCCATGCCCTAATCCTATTTGGCGCATACTACGGTTGCATACCTGCTATGCCAATTAGCACCCAAATCTTGACACAATATTGTGCACCTTTGCACAACTGGAACGTACTTTACTTGATGATTCTGAGCATCACCATAGAGCTCAGCAAAGTCATGTTACACAATGACTTTCGTGGACAAATCCATTGGACAATCTCAACAAGGCCATAATCCTTGCAACTGAGGCGCCATTTCCTATGTTCCATAGTGTAGCACAGATAAGGGTTTAAAATGATAGTTTAAGTTTCGTCAGAAACTTAATTAAAATCTGATTCTAGGATCAAGATTCTAAGGTAAAAGATTGATAATCAAAGTTGATCATAATATTAATAAAAGAGACGTGTCTTGTAAACAAGAGTCCCAGCCTTTATATAGACTTACATGAACTGATTAAAGGAAAGAGTTTGACGTAAACTAGAAAAGGAAATACTTGCGGAGCAAACTAACTTAAACTGACGTAAGGGATCAACAGTCATAGTTGATCCAAAGCATGAGGTCAACTGTTACAGTTGATATAGAAGAAAAGGATCAACAATCATTGTTGATACAGAGAAAGATGTACTACATCAGTCCCCCTTCTTGAAAGAAACTCGCCCTCGAGTTAAAGTATAGAAAGAACTTCGTTCTCTCCATGGAATTTGAATATTTCTTGCACATTGAAGATATTAGAGATCTTCCAAGTCGATAGAAGATCAATAACATAAGCATTGTCACTGATTTTCTTCAAAATCTTGAATGGTCCATATTTCTTCATCTTGGTCTTGTTATAAGTACCAGTATGAAATCTTTCTTTTCTGAGATGAATCATAACCAATTCTCCTTCACCAAAAGTTTTAAGTCTTCTATGCTGATTGGCATCGTCCTTGTACTTGTTGTTAGAATCTGAAAGCTTTGACTGTACCTCTTGATGTATGAGTGAAGCTTTCTCAACAAAGTTATCTGCCTTAGCATTTGATTTATGCAGCCACCAAATCTAAAATATGATTAGGAACCTTAGAATAAACAATCTGAAAAGGTGTCTTACCTGTAGATCGATTAACTGAAGTGTTATACACAAATTCCATATGTGGAAAGAGATTATCCCATTGCTTCTCTTTTCCTCCAATAACCTTGGATCTAATCAGATTTCCTAAAGATCGATTGACCACTTCAGTTTGTCCATCTGTTTGAGGGTGAGCAGTTGTACTATATTGAAGTTTAGTACCCAAACGCATCCATAAAGACTTCCAAAAGTAGCTCAAAAATTTAGTGTCTCGATCAGAAGTAATTGTTTTGGGAATTCCATGCAAACGTACTACTTCTTTGAAAAATAAATAAGCAACATTGGATGCATCAGTTGTTTTCTTGCATGCTATGAAGTGAGCCATCTTTGAGTAACGATCAACAACTACCATAATAGAATCATTCCCCCTCACAGTACGTGGTAAACCAAGCACGAAATCCATGCTAATATCCACCCAAGGAGCTTCAGGAATTGGTAGAGGAGTATACAAGCCAGTGTTTTGAATATTACCTTTAGACTGTTGACAAACCATGCATTTTTGTACGTACTTTTGAACTCTCTTTTAATAGAAGGCCAAAAATAACGTTCTTCAACCAAAGCTATTGTTTTATCACGTCCAAAATGTCCACCAAGGCCACTGCCATGTAATTCTTGGATGAGATGAAGACGTAGAGAACATTGTGGAATACATAAACGATTTCCTTTAAGAGAACCCTTCTTGAATGAGAAAATCATCAACACTTCCTGTTGAAGAACCACACTTGTCCCAAAGTTGCTTAAATTCTTTGTCTTCACTATATAAATCTTTTAAGAAATCAAAGGCTAAACTCTCATGTTTAAGAGTAACCAGAAGATGAGCTCTCCTACTCAAAGCATCAGCAACTTGATTAAGTTTCCCACTTTGATGTTTAATGGAAAAAGTATTGGTTAATAGTAGATAACCATCTATCATGCATCCTATTGACCTTTGCTGAAGTTTTCAAAAACTTGAGAGCTTGATTATCAGTATTGACAACAAATTCACTGTGAATAAGATAAGGATGCCAATTCTTAAGAGCTTGAACAAGAGCAATTAATTCCAACTCATAAGTAGACCACTTCTTCCTTGTATCTGAATTCTTTTCACTATAGTATGCAACTGGATTTCCTTCCTGAGATAACACAACACCAATGCCAACAACATAAGCATCACAATGAATCTCAAAAGGTTTATCAAAATTTGGCATGACAAGAACAGGTGCACTGCACAATTTTTCCTTAAGAAGATTAAAGCTCTTATCTGCTTCTTCAGTCCACTCAAAAGTATCACACTTCAAACAATCTGTCAAACCAGCTGCAATGGTACTAAAGTTTCTCACAAATCTTCTATAGAAAGAAGCTAACCCATGAAAACTTCTTACTTCACGTATATATGTTGGAGTAGGTCAATCCACAATTTCCTTAACTTTAGAATCATCCACAGAAATACCAGTATCTGACACAACATATCCCAAGAAAGTGACCTTGTTTGTAAAGAAAGTGCACTTCTTTAGATTCACATACAAAACATTGTCCTGTAGTGCCTGAAAGACTTGAGATAAATGTGAAATATTCTCTTGTTCATTGTTGCTAAAAATCAGTATGTCATCAAAATATACAATGACAAACTTTCCAAGAAAAGGTTGCAAAACTTGATTCATGAGGCGCATAAAACTAGGAGCATTAGATAATCTAAAAGGCATGACTAACCACTCATATAAACCTTTTTTTGTTTTGAAAGTTGTTTTCCATTCATCACCTTCTCGAATACGTATTTGATGATACCCACTACGTAAATCAAGCTTTATAAACACTTTAGCACCCGAAAGCATATCTATAATGTCATCAATTCTTGGTATGGGAAACCTATATGTTATAGTAACTCTGTTTAATGCTCTACAGTCTATACACATACGATGTCCACCATCCTTTTTGTCTACTAAAAAGGCTAGACTAGCACAAGGACTTTTGCTAAGTATTATCAAACCTTTTTGTAACAAATCATCAACCCGACCTTGTAAAATCTCATGTTCTTTAGGACTTAACCTATAATGAGGTTGATTAGAAATAGAAGTTCCAGGTATAAAGTTTATCTGATGTTGTAGGTCTCTTAATGGAGGCAAAACATTGGGTAATTCAGTAGGAAATAAGTCATTAAAAGAAGATAATAAAGGTTGTACCTTGTCTGGAATTTTCCACCATTGGTTTATCAGCTTCATGAGAACTCAAAGAATGATTTGGTTGTAAAGAATGAACAATGGTAGCAACTAGTGCATTTGTCTTCTTATCTGATGGTTCCTTGACTGAATTAGAAGATTGTAAAGGCCATAGAACTTTAGTAAACCCTTCATGAACAAAGGTATAAGTATTCTCATAGCAGTTATGAACATCACAAATATCATACTTCCATGGTCTTTCCAATAATAAACTTGCTGCAGTCATGTTAATAATATCACACAAAACATAATTTGAATACCCAGGGAAAGAAAACTTCACCAAACATTGATGATTAATTTGCTGAGTGGAAGAGCTGTTTATCCATCCAACTGAATACGACTTTGGATGAAGAGTAACAGGTAAACCAAGTTTCTCAACTAACTTTGCAGAAACATAGTTTTTGGTACTTCCACTGTCAATGATCATGGTGCAAAGATTCTCTTCAATGAAACAATGAGATCTGAAAATATTATGTCTCTGAGTAGGACATGGTTCAGTGATTAAAACTGGTCGAATCATCCCAAGGAAATTTGCATCATAAGTCTCATGTTCTTGAAGATAAAATAATTCATCATCTCCTAATGCTTCTTTTTCTTGTGTTTCGTCTGAAGTTTCATTAATGTAAGCATGGAATTTGCGACAATCACTTGAAGTATGGCCAGTTTGGTTGCACTTGTTACATTTATCTCCTCGAAATTTTGAATAAGGGTTAGAGGGTTTAGATAATGGTGGAAAATCTTGTTGAAACTGATTACCTTTAGTATTTCGAACAAAATTTCGTTGTGGAGGAGGCTGAGGTGGCTTAGCAGATGAGATACGCATTGTAGGAGCAGGTTCTGAAGGAACAGAAGTAGGTTGTTATTGCTGATATGGTTGGTTTGCACTTCTGTCATGTGGATCAACAAAGACAGTTGATCCCTGTGAGGATGGATCAATAACTACTATTGATCACTTTTCACCTTGGTAACCATAAGAATAATTGTATGGTCTGGCAGTTTTATAAAAGTGTTGATAACGAGCTTGACGTGGAGTTGCTTGTCTAGAGGTACTGAGTACACACCTTTTGACTTTAATAGCTTGTTGGATGGCTTCAACCATTGTAAACACAGACTGTGTCAGTCCCTGTTGAATTAAATTGTTCAAACCAGCTATAAAACGTGCAACTGATTTCTCTTCAGTTTCATTCAATTGGTTACGAGCAACTAAAGCATAGAATTCAGCAACGTATTCTTCAACTAATCTGGCCCCTTGTCGACAATTCTGAAGCTTAATAAAAAGTTGTTGCATAAAATCTCTAGGTAAGAATTTATCTCTTAATATTTTTATCATTCTTTGCCATGTACGTGTAGGAGGTTTATGAGCATTGCGTCGATCTTCACCGAGTTTTTCCCTCCAAGCTGCAGCTCCACCTTTTAATTTATAAGCTACCAGTTTAACTTGAGAAGATTCAGGAACTTCCATGAAAGTGAAAAAGGAATCGACTTCATAAAACCAATCCAGCAAGTCTTCAATATGTAAACCACCATGAAAACTAGGCATATCAGCCTTCAACTTATATTCTGGTAAAGTTCCATAAGGATTCATACCAGATTTTAATCGTTTTTCATCAACCCATTGTTTCTCTTTAAGTTCTTCAGCTTTGTCATCTTCATCATAGTTGAGGGGTATGATAATCTTTTTTTTGTTAACATAACCTTCCAAAGGTTCCCTATGGTAAAGGTTATGGGAAATGTTCTCAGGAATATTATCATTCTGAGTAAAAGAAGGTTTAACTTTTTTGGTTTCATCTTCTTCTTTTTCGCCAGAGCTTTGGTCCCCTTCTGTATCATCGGTTAATTTAGGCATCACCAAGTCACCAAAACCAGCATGTTTCCATAATTTTTCTAAACAATCTCCATGCATAGCAAGGGCATACTTTAGAGAATTTGTAGCTGAATCAAGCTTGGTATCAAACTTGGTTTCTAAGGAACTAAAAGAAGTTTCAATTTTGTTGCCGAGCTTGGTTTCAAGTGTTGCGCTGAGCTTGGTTTCAAGTGTTGTGACAATGGCATCAATTTCAGTTGGTGTTAACTTGTCTTCCACTGTAACGAAAGGTAGGTGGGTGAAAATTTAGGGTTTTGAGTTGTTGCGGAAGCTGTGGAAAGGATCTATTTCTAGATAAAAATATAAAAACTATGTATCTGATACCAACTAGTGTAGCACAGATACGGGTTTAAAAGGATAGTTTAAGTTTCGTCAGAAACTTAATTAAAATCTGATTCTAGGATCAAGATTCTAAGGTAAAATATTGATAATCAAAGTTCATAATAATATTAATAAAATAGATGTGTCTTGTAAACAAGAGTCCCAGCCTTTATATAGACTTACATGAACTGATTAAAGGAAAGAGTTTGACGTAAACTAGAAAAGAAAATACTTGCGAAGCAAACTAACTTAAACTGACGTAAGGGATCAACAGTCATAGTTGATCCAAAAGCATGAGGTCAACTGTTACAATTGATACAGAAGAAAAGGATCAACAATCATTGTTGATACAGAGAAATATGTACTACATCATTCCAAGAAGCAAGAATGGCGCATTTTTCTTCAAACTTGGAACTCATTTTTACTGCCCATGCACAACTGGTTACTCTTGTCTTTCCCCTTCTCCAAAATCAACTTCAGTAGCAACAATTGTTGATTTGCAGTTGACAAGAACATCTTCTTGTGGTTATGATCAAATGCAGGTCTTTGGACACCCTTTTCCAAGCATACTGATCACACTCTTAAACCAGGTGCAAACACACTCCTTGTGCGCATCTAGCATCAATGAAGAACTCTTTGCAAACGCAAGACCATGGTGTACCGGTTTTTCCCTAACTTACGCTTCTTTCTTCATCCTTTCCATAAGCTTTATGCTAGATAAGAATTGGCCACTCAATTCTTCTCTTATGGCATCACATTGCCACAAAAACGCTGGTTCGCAACCAGACTTTGCATTACCACCAAGGTACATGCATCGAGAGAGATAATTTTAATTTTCCATCCAACTGGCTACAATGAGACACCTTTAACTCTATCGCATATATAGGTTCTCAATTCTCTTTTATATTGCAAAGGCCAACCAAATCTTTGGATTCAGGAATTTTTGCAAAATTCCCATTACCACACACGTAATGTACTCTCTACTGATAAGACTGCAAAGATATGCATTCCAAATGCGTAATCTTTGCATACTTGTGAGAAATATGGACTTAAACACCTGACTTGCACCATACAAGTCAAAATACTCTTGAGTTTTGTCATGCAATCACTTGAAAACCCGGTTTTCAATGATTCTCGCATGTTCGTCTAACACTTTGGGAAGGAATTTCGACACCTTTGTCATAAACTTTCATGGCCTATTGCTACTACAAGCTTCAAAGTTCATTCCAATTGATCTTTCCACACAAGACAAACTTCTTCTAGTCTCCATACTAATGAAACCCAAACAATTCACTACTGAATTTGACGAAAAAATGACACCAACTTGAGTAAAAGAGAGAAAAATCAAGAACAGTGTCCCCAAACACCGCTCTGATACCTGCCGTCACATGCCCATTTAATCACCTAAAATTTTCATGGGACATCACCGACAATAGTTGTGGTTCAGTAAATCACCTTTACCCACAATCACTCAGCCTTGCATACTTGCATCAAAGTACACATCTGCCTTCACTCTAAAGGCTTTGCACAATGGAAGTCTTTTCTTCTTTCTCTCTAACTCTTTATGCTCCCATAAGCGTAAGAGGTTCTTCCATGTACTTAAATAATTCTCACACAGATCAGCAACACAATGAACACAAAGAATACTGCAACAAAACCATTTTATTGCACTAAAGGAAGATTACAAAATTTGGCCATCACATGGACCAAAACAGGCCATTCACCCTCTTGGTGAATGCCTTATTCTCTCAAAACATAAGAACTCTCTCCTATGTAAAACCTACTGATTTTCTAATGTCTCTATACTATTTATACAGTAGTTACAAGGGACAAAACCGTGCACAACACTTGTACGCGCATGGAACAACCATGTGTCCCATAAGGTAGTTCCATAACCGCCTAAAGTGTGCATAACTGACTAGCCTTTCCCAACTTGTGCCAAATCACGCCACACATGTCCCAAACGGTTGGGGACACTCTAAATAAGGTTATAAACTCAATTTATAACCGTTTCAACTTGTCTCACTTCATTGGCATGCTCGCAAATCCAATAACCAACACTTGAGCTATAATGCACCACTTTTACGCCAGTTTTGTGCACCACTGCATATGGCCCTGATCTGAACTTGCTAAGATGCCTTAGTTAATCCGAATTCATGGAAACATGATTTCCAACTGATACCAATACGTGCCATATACTCATATGCGTTATTCTTGCTTTACTTAACCAATTTGTTTGACAATAACAATGCCACTCTTGTATTGCTAGCTTGTTTCCACTGTTCATGCTTTAGCTCTGCCTTGAACTAATGTCATAGACCAACTCTTGTCCTATTTTACCTTCTTGCATCATCCTTGAGTTTGGCCCAACTCAATTCCATGGATTTTCCTTAATGCCAATATCGCATGTTGTATCTTGCTACTTTGGCCATGTCTTTCCTTTCCCTCAATGAAGGTTCATTGTGTCGGGCAATAAAATTCATTACTTAGCCAAATGTATTTACAGTGTAGCACTACCTTTGCGCTGCACTGGCCCTACAGGGTTATGCCATTCTTAGCACTTAACAGTCTGTGCAGTATTCGCAATCACTGTCGCATACTGACTTGGCCTGCAACACTGTAACGCGCAATCATTACGCGCCACTTTCCTGGCACGTCATACCTTCCCATAAAGGTACCCAGTTATTATTTGGCCTTGACACTTGAGTATCGTTCTCGTTCTCTAGTTAAGGGCCATACGATTTCGTATTTTTTTATGTGGTTGGGGGCCTTGTTTGCCTCCTTCAGTCCTTGGTGTAATGGTTCTTTTGTAACAAAATAGAGATCAATATATGTTATGTAGTTGGGGGCCTTGTTTGCCTCCTTAAGTCCTTGGTGTAATGGTTCTTTTGTAACAAAGATAGAGATCAATATATGATGAAGTCTGCGGACATTCAACTCAAAATCAATTGGCAATGAGTGGAGAGGCATTCCATATTATATTTAAGTTAATTAAGGGGATATTAGCAATGTGCGACTATTGTCCTTCCACACGCCCCCTTACGTGTAAGGCAAGTAACTCGGCCTAACATGTGGACCTACGTACGTAATGACCAAAGTCGGGTCTTGAGTGCGTACGGTCCTAGCTCTAATACCATGTTAAATTATGCGGGCATCCAACTCAAAATCAATTGGCAATGAGTGGAGAGGCCCTTCCATATTATATATTTAAATTAATTAAGGAGATATTAGCAATGTGAGACTATTGCCCTTTCACGATATATGTGCCTAGGTCTGACCTTATTGGCTTTGATTAGATGACTTTTGGATTAAATAAGCTACTGATTTATTTATCATTAATCATCATCCAATATTTGTCAAAAAAAAATGATAAAGTCGATTAGTTTCTTTACTGTCAATGACAAGCGTATATATGTGAATACAAACTACTGCTAGTTTGGATTCTTTGGAAGTTATATGGATCTTACCAAAGTGCCATCTTTTGAAGAGTTGAAAAAGGAAACTACGGACAAAAAACAATCAGCATAAAATTCATTCATAGCCGGCTCTGAGATTTTGCTGCTCCAAAGAGAAGTTATAATTGATGCCCCATCGTTAGTGCGACTCCATCAACCAGAAAGAAATAATAACTCACCATTAGCTATTCAGAGTTGACTCTTTTCCCATTTTTAGATGCAAAATCATCGATTATTGTTTTAAATCAATTTGCATAGCCATATATCATTCATAATCCGGTCAGTATTAGTGAATGTCAGCCTCGTGTGTCCTACACATGTGACAGTTATTTCTGTTCGTCTGTGTGAATGGTGTGTGTGAGTATCTCGTGTGAGTCTTGCTAAAGTCAAGATGTATAAATATCTCTCAGGAAAGTCTGAGAGATTAAGCGTGGTTTTCATTTCTATTTTTTCAGATTCATTTTTCTCTTTCGTTGTTTTTCAATGAATTGTATAAACATTCTTTTGAATTGTTTTATTAATCTCATCCACTATAAATTCATTATGGTATCATTCGAGCGGGTAGCTTCACTGCGTTGATTCTTCGATCAGTCTTCGTCATCTTCTTTCTTTCGCTGCTTTTTGAATTCGTTTTTTCTTCGATTCTTCATCTCTGGTGGTGTTTATCTTTCATCTCTGGTATTTTTCTACCTTTCTAGGTTTCTACAATTCAAATTTGTCGGTTAATTTCTTTCGGTTTCCATTTCTTTTCATTCTTCTGATCAAA
Source organism: Papaver somniferum (assembly GCF_003573695.1). Classification (NCBI taxonomy): domain Eukaryota; kingdom Viridiplantae; phylum Streptophyta; class Magnoliopsida; order Ranunculales; family Papaveraceae; genus Papaver; species Papaver somniferum. Next base: position 154,832,256 of record NC_039358.1, on the reverse strand, counting down.
TTGTTCGTCTGAGAGTTGTTCATTTGGATCTTCTTTTTCAATTCCAATCTTCAAATTCGAGTTTATTTTTCAATTGGATTCATCAATCTTCTTTTCCAATGGAACGTCAAATGTCGTTAATTACTTCAACACCTTTAAATCAAGTAGCCATTATAATTCCTGTTAAGCTTCGTGATGATAACTTTTTGATGTGGAAATCATCCTTTCTTCCATTGTTAAAGCGCTATAATGCTATTTCATTCATTAATGGTACGGGACTTTGTCCTCCCCAGTTTTTTGATCGTGTTAATGAGAGAAACCAAACTTTTAATCCTGCATCCACTTTATGGAACAAAGATGTTCAGGCTATAATTCTATGTCGACTATCTCTGGCACTGTATTTTGGTCATCTATCTGGTGCTTCCACTGCTTTTGATCTTTAGAAACTCATTGAGGAGAAATTTTCTCAGACATCTACATCTCAAGTGATTCAACTTCCTACCTAACTACAAACTCTCCGACAAGGTTATCTTACTATATCTCAGTTTCTATCTGAATTGAAGAAGATCACTGACTCTTTGGCTGCTGCTGGATGTATTGTTTCTGATTTTGAACTTGTGGTCACTATTTTGAATGAACTTCATCCTGATTACGCTGCTTTTGCAACTTCAATTCTTGTTCGATCACCACCTGTTACTAGTCGAGAAATACATAATATCTTGCTTAGTGAGGAAATTATAATGAATGATAGATTCAATGCTCTAAAATTGTCTTCTGAAAAAGATTTTGCTGCTAGCTCTGATTTACAATACACTGCTATGGATACTATTCTGCACCTAGAGCTTATAATCCTATTTATGCTAGAGAAAATAGAGGTAGAGGTCGTGGTTGGACTCCTAAGTTTAATAGATCTTACAATTCTTTTCATCAACCACTTTCATCTCCTACTTGGAAACCAATGCCACCTCCTCAGAGATACTATGCACCTCCTGAATGCCATCCAATACCAACAACTCAGAAACCACCAGGCTTTGCTCACTCTTCTGCTGCTTCAGACAGACCTCCACATCAAATTTGTATTAAGTTTGGTCATACAGCTCCAACATGTAATCCGAGACTTAACTTTGCATATCAAGGAAGAGCTCCTCCACAAAATATCTCAGCAATGTTAACTAGTGATAATGTGTTTGGTGAAAACCCATGGTTTGTTGATTCAGGATATAACAACCACACCACAGCTGATGAGGAGTCCATCACTATTACTCTCCCTTCCCTGGTTCAGATGTTATCAATACTGTAAATGAAGAAAGTATGCAAATTTCACACTCTGGCTCTAGTACTAATTCTAAACAATCATGCTTGTGTGCTTAATAATATTTTTTTAGTACCAAAGTCAGCTCCAATTTATTGTTTGTTCATATATTTACCCCTGAAAATAACTACTCTCTAACCTTCGCTTGTGATGGCTTAACTTTTCAGGATCTCTCCACTAGGAGGATTCTGTATAAGGGATTTCAGAGTAATGGCTTATATCCCATCCACTTCAACACCAGTTCTTATTCACACTCTTCCATGCAACCATCTTCCTTTATTTCTGCAATTGAAGTTTGGCATCAGAGGCTTGGACATCCCTCCTTTCAGTCACTTCAGAGAGTTAATAAATATTTTGTCCTTACTGATTTTAAGAATAAACCCCTATTTCGTAATGATTGTCAACTAGGGTGTAGTCATAAACAACCATTTCAGTTATCCAATTCTGCCAGTCTTGCTCCTCTTATTCTCTTACATATGGATATATGGGGTCCATGTAATGTTGTGTCATGTGATGGTTCAATATATTATATTGTTATTATTGATGATTATTCAAAATACTGCTGGTTATTTCTATTGTCTCTTAAGTCTGATTCTAAACATGTTTTCATTTCTTTTGTTAATCAAATTGAAAACCTATTGCAATTTCCAGTTAAAGTCATTAGATCAGATGAGGGTGGTGAATTTTTCAATCACTATCTTAAAGATTTCTTAACCAGCAAGGGTACCCCTGAACAGAATGTGACTACATAATCTAAACATAAAAATATTTTTAATCTTGGTATGACTTTACTACTTCAATCTTGTCTACCTCATTCCTATTGGGTAGATGCCACCACTGACAATTTTTTAATCAACAGATGACTCATTAAATCAATTGGTTTCACTATCCCTCTAGAAGTCTTATGTCATATCAAACCTGATTAGAAATTCTTAAAATGCTTTAGTTGTGCCTATTTTCCCTGGCTAAGACTCTACACAACCTCTAAATTACAACATGGTAGCAAATATTGTGTATTTCTTGGTTACATCTCATTTCCGAAAGGCTATAGAAGTTTGGATCCATCTACTGGCAGAATCTATGTGTCTAAGCATGTTATTTTTGATGAATCTTCTTATTCTTTTAAATATTTATGTCTTTCCACTGTTCTATACTATTTGATGAGTTTTTATCTCTTAAACAATCTGCTTCTCTTGAATCATCAAATCTTTCTATTTCACCACCTGCATCTGGTGCTACTACTTCATCCTCTCTGATTGTTGTCCTCACATAGTCCTCCTGCAACCAGTTTTACATCTTCTTACATTGCACCTAACCATGTTGTTTAGACTAATGCACACAAGATGATTACTACAACTAAAATGAGAGTGTTTAAACCCAAATCTTATTATGCCTCTAAACATGTTTTACCAAAGGCTTTTTTAAGTGACATTTCAGCTCCTACACCTACTTGATTTAGTCAAGCTAACAAACTTCCAGTGTGGAGAGTCTCCATGGCTGATGATATTAATGCACATATTAGAGCCGACACTTGGTTATTGGTTCCTCCTTATGCTGGTCAAAATATAGTGGGTTGCAAATGGGTTTTTCTAGTCAAGCATAAAGCAGATGGTTGTATAGAAAAGTACAAGTCAAGGTTAGTTGCCAAGGGGTTTCATCGACAGCAGATACTTTTAGCCATGTTGCTAAACCTACTACTATCAGGTTAATTTTGTCTCTTGCAATACAGTTTGAGTGGATCATTTCTCAATAAGATATTAGCAATACTTTTTTACATGGTGATCTCAAGGAAGAGGTATATGTTAGAGCACTGCTCGGTCGAACTCGCATGCGTTGCTATCTCAAGCATGTTTGTCAATGTTAGTAATCAAAACTATAAGTCTTGATTTCTAGTCTACTTATAGCTAAGTCTCGGACTAGGATAAAAAGTGTAGTTGATCTCAAGACTCCATGGCGATCATCATACAAAGACGAAGAACTACTCAAGGAACTGGTGGAACTTCATCGACTAAAAGGTATGTGGAGACTTGAACTTATCTATCACTCAAAAGTCTATCTACTCTATCTCCTATCTTGAGACAAAATTCGTTTTGCTATATAGACTTTGATTATACACATTTGCTATTTCGAGCCGAGTTTATCTCGCTTATCTATTTCTCGAAATATGTGTTGGTAAGCTTTCGCTTTGGAAAAGTTCATCTTTACTGGTGAAAAAAGTCATGATACGTTTCAATTACTTGAAAATGGCTTTGACGAAAAATGGTTTGTGAATAACAATCATATAACGTCCTCTAAGAATGATTGAAATGAAAGTTTAGATTATATAACCATGGTTGGATATAAAAATTGTGAGGTAACTCATACATGTATAAGTCCTTATTCCTTGAACCATATGCGTACTTTGCTGCTCAGGAAAACCGGAACAAGATTCCGCGAACCAAGTCCGCGTACCAAGTCCGCGTACTGTCGGAAGTTCTCATACCGAGAATTTCTGATGGAGTTTGTGAATTGAAAACAAACTTATTCCGGGTACTTAAGTCCGCATACCAGTCCGCGTACTTAAGTTGGTTATTTTCTAAAAACGGTTATTCGTGAACTTAAAATTATATTAACTAAGGAATGCATATTTGCAAACCGTGTCTATAAAGTTCATGAATCGATTCGAGTGAATCAAATCATTTTTGCTTCAATTGTGTCTATTATAAAGATCTAAGCAATTGAAAAACTCTCTAACTAATTCACTTGAGTCATTTGAACTAGTTATGGTAAAGAAGAATATGATTGATATGAAAGTGCTCATATGGCTAACCATTTGGTTAAATACTGTTGAACCAACTAGATGTACATGTTTGGGTACGGTTACACAAACCTAAAAACGTGCATTTCATTGTGTGTAACAAGCTAAGTTTCGATCTAACGGTTGAAAGATATTAGCTTGAATCTAATCAGTTTTTTATCTATCGGTGAATATTGAATGCTTTGTTACTAAGCTAACATTGATTGCAAACCCTGATTTCAAAGACTATATAAGGGAGAACTCTAGCAACTGGGAAACCTAATCCCCACACCTCCTGTGTGATACTAGTTATATTATCTAGAGTGGATTCTCCTTTAACCTTTGGTTTCTTCTCGAGACCATGTAGGTTAACGACTTGAAGACTTCATTTGGATTGTGAAGCCAGACCGATACTACTTTTTTATAGTTTTGTGATCTGATCTTGCTGTTTCTATCGTATTTGAGTACAATCGTAAGATTGGCTTGAGATTGATATCTCCGATAGGCAAGATATAAAAGTAGTCACAAACACGTTCGTCTCATCGTTTGTGATTCCACAATATCTTCTTTCGCTAGTCGATTAAGACTACTGTGAGGTGATTGATAATTCTAGGATGTTCTTCGGGAATATAAGTCCGGGTTATCAATTGGTTCCTGTTCACATTGATTTATCAAAAGACGGAACAAAAACTCGTAGGTATTTTTGTGGGAGACAGATTTATTTATTACCATAGACTTTTTTGTGTGATACAGATTTGTTTATTAAAGTCTTCGACCTTTGGGTCGTACTAACTCTTAGTTGTGGGTGAGATCAGCTATGGGAATCAAGTGCGTAATCCTACTGGGATCAGAGACGTAAGGACCGCAACCGTACCTTGGATCAGTGTGAGATTGATTTTGGTTCAACTACAGTCCAGACCGAACTTAGTTTGTAGTAGGCTAATGTCTGTAACGACTTAATACAGTGTGTGTTCAATCTGGACTAGGTCCCGGGGTTTTTCTGCATTTGCGGTTTCCTCGTTAACAAAACTTCTGGTGTCTGTGTTATTTCTTTTACGCATTATATTTTGTTATATAATTGAAATATCACAGGTTGTGCGTTGAATCGATCAATTGGGAAATCCAACCTTTGGTTGTTGATTGAAATTGATTGATCCTTGAACATTGGTTTTTGGTACCGTTCAAGTGATTTCTCTTGTATTCAATTAGACTCGGAGATTCCTATTTGCTTGAGTAAGTATTGAATCGAGAAAGAGAGATATAACTCTATGATATACTTTTGTTAAGATTGAGTCTGACTATCTAGTTGATTCTCTTCAAAGTATACTGGAGTTAGTCCATACAGATTGCTAAGCGAAATATTAGGTGTGGTTGTTAGTCCCCCGCTTTTTCAATTGGTATCAGAGCAGGCAAACACGTTTAAAGACCTTAACAGTCTGTGTTTGTAGCGATCTGACTCTATGGACGATAAGAATATCTTAGATAACGCAACATCAGCTCAGAGTCATCCTTGTGAACTTCAAAGTCCTGAAGTTTCTAAGAAAAACTCTGCTTCTGGTCCTTTGATTGAATATGCATTTAACTGGGAAAAATCTTTTGATGAACAGTTGGATGATCTTTCAGATGACAGTGATTCAGAAGGAGGACAAAGTATTGATGAGTAAGTCTCTCAATATATCAAGCTCTTTGACCATGCTTTGAAAGAAAAGAAGTCAACTACTTGCTTGAGTAAATACATGGCACCTCTCTGTCAAGAAAACAGAAAACTGAGAAAACTCTTTAAAGGGTATGATTGTGGATATAAACTTTTGCAATCTATCGTTAAAGATCGAGAAGAAGAAGTACGCTCAAAAAGGTCCGAGTGTGGCAAACGTTTTCAAAATCTCTTTGTGTTGAAAGAAAGACTTGCAAAATCTGAAGCAAGATATGACTCTCAACAAAAATGTTTTAATGACAGAGAACTCAGTCTCCTCGCCAGAGAAAAATCGTTGGAGACTGATCTTGTTGGTGCTCTTAATAAAGTAAATTCACTGGAAGAAAATCTGAAAAGATTTAATTCTAACTCTACAAAATTATCTTCTATGCTTGGAGCATGTAAAGAACATCATGATACACGTGATCTGGGCTATAAGGAAATAGACGCTCCAAGTACTTGTGAGATTAATTTTGTTCATGCTAATGAAAACTCTTCATGTGAAAAAACTTTTCAAGCAACCAACAGTCCTAGAACACAAGGATTTTGCCTCTACAAAATCTACTCTCACGAGAACAGTGAAGACCAAGTCCTTTAACTGCTATTATTGCGAAAATAAAGGACATCCTGAACGAAGATGTCGTTTTCGATTAAGGAATGAAAAACTTCACAACATTCTTGCATGGATGTCTAAAGAAGTTATTAAACCTGTTTCTCATCTTGTTGGAGTAAAAGGCATTGTCGGCAGTCAAGAGAAGTACTGTGATAAAACATTTCTTGATTGTGATTTTGAGACTAATAACGCCTACAATAGCAGAAGGAAGAACGGAAAAAGGACAACTGACTTCTTAAATAACTCTGAAAAGAGAAAAAGACATAGGAGAAAGTAAGTTCAGCCAAATTTATTTTCTCCTTCTAAAGAAGACAGTGAACCCGAGGTGTCTGCTCCAGATTTCATTCATATCAATATCGAGTCTCGGAGCTCAAAAAAAACATAAACAGACTCAAGCGGAGCATCAAAAAGACAAGGAAAGCAGCAAGTGCAGGTATTCCTTGTTCTCCCCTGGTTAAGTTTTTTTCTTCTAATCCTAATGATGTTTATGAAAATCTTCAAGAAGGAAAGAAAGAAGAAGTCAATATTCTTGATGAGCATTTTTCTCATCAAAATACAACATGACTACTCAATACATAACATCCTTCTTGTAATATGGAAGGATGCTTATAATTCTCAAGAAACATGTATGTCTTGAGAAATTAGTTGTTTTTGTATTTTCAAAACAATGATCTTTAAACTGTTGAGCCTTGCTCCAGTACTTTACATGACGTAAGTTGATCATTCACTCTTGAGAATAAGTTCTTGTTAATTGTCTTGTTTGTCAAAAAATTCTCTTATGTTCCTTTGAATTAATAAAGTCATTCCTTGTTTAAAATGATTCTTGAGTGTCAAGATCCCTTCTAAATTTTACTTCATCATACCTTTGGTCTTATACCAAGGTTCTAACCATAAGTGCACGATCACCGGACCCACACAGAATGTATACGAGTATCCCTAAGGTTTCCTAAGAAACACTCATATATATACTTGTATCATGCTCAGCCTTGGTACATATACGTTCCGTAACGACAAAAGGTTCAACTGATTTCCGTGTACGCAATGGATGGATGCAACAAGGAAGACGATGATGAGAAAGGCAAGTCTATCCAGTTTCACGAGAACCCTGTTTTCATAACCTACTATCATGTTGTTGATCATGAAAACTAAATACCAGTTCAGATGTCATCACAACTAGTCGGAAATATTCTTCAATATTTTAAGGTGGTACGTGAATAACTCGGAATTGCAACAAGGAATCTTGATTTTCTGAAAAACGAACTGAAGAACTCATCCTTGTCCAATCTTTAGTTGCTGGCTATGTTTAATGTGTTTTCCGAATCAAGTTCTCTAAGAGTTGATTTTACTTTGTCTAGTAAATCTTCTTATGAGAATTTTATTCTTTTGTTTTTAGGAAGAATAACTAGAGTTTGGAATAGCCATTATTGTGATTACACATAGCTATGTCCAATGTTTTCATCTTTATTTTTTAGGTTTATTTGATTAAATTCTAAAATTGTTTGGAAGATGATTTTTGCAGTATTAATCTTTATGGTTTTATATGTTGCAAATTTATTATGGGATATGTGTGTTTGCATCCGTGAACTATGATTGTCCCATACTTTGTCAAAAGTTAAGTCTTTCGTATGTCGATATGCATGTATTGATAAAAGAATGAATGAATTTTTGACATTACAAAAGTTAAAGTCTTTTATGTCATATTTTGATGGAAGAAAGGATAAAACTTTTGTTTACGAGGATTATGTCTAATGTATGTCATTGTGCAAATAGTGATGGAAAATAGAATGGATCCTTGTCTATTCCGCAGTATTGATCTTCCCTGATCCATATTTTTTTATGTGTATACTGTGTGGCTCCATAAGTTCTCTTATGTTGAGCATTTCCAAATAAATTAATCATTGATTTTCTTGTGGTTAATTTAATTTCTTGTGGATTCAAATTCATATTCGTATGTGATTTGTTATGTCCAAAAAAATCCTTTTTTTCTTGCGAAAGTAAGGTTGCTCTTGTAGTTCTTTCGGGAATGACATTTTATGGGGGAGAGTTCTTAATTGAACTTGTGCTTAATTGCCAAATCTTTGTGGGGAGTGCGGCTGTGGAATATTATAGGAGTTATCTTGTATCTTTATAAACTCCTTGATCAAAGCGTTTAGCTTCGGCTATATGATTGCATCTAAAAAGTTGATATGTGCTTTCTTTTGGTCATGAAATGTCTCTATGGAAATTTCATTTGGATCCCACTAGTTTTCATACCTTTGCCAATTTTATTGACAAAAAGGGGGAGAATTAATGTGTAGTTCACACTACAAATACGTATGGTTTACAGATCATTATGTAAGGGGGAGTGGTTTCCATGTGAGATGGAGTATTGACTAAGGGGGAGTGATACATATCACCATAGTATTGTTGTCGAAGTTGTGATACAATTGAACTTTGATGATGTGTAATAATACTATGACACTGGTAACAATGATCGAGAATCCTTGTTTTCTCATTGTTATAGCTACGAATTTTCAACAACGATGACACTAAACTTACAACCTTTGGAATCATTGGAGTACTTTGAAGTGACGAAGATTTCGAGTAATGTTGAAGAACCAAGAAGATCAGGCATGTGGAAGAGAAGCTATAAAGTTTATTTATTTATTTTGTATTCCGTATGTATTGATAGTTTTGTCACTAAATTTGACAAAAGGGGAGATTGTTAGAGCACTTCTCGGTCGAACTCGCATGCGTTGTTATCTCAAGCATGTTTGTCAATGTTAGTGACCAAAACTATAAGTCTTGATTTCTAGTCTACTTATAGCTAAGTATCGTACTAGGATAGAAAGTGTAGTTGATCTCAAGACTCCATGGCGATCATCATACAAAGACGAAGAACACTCAAGGAACTGGTGGAACTTCATCGACTAAAAGGTATGTGGAGACTTGAACTTATCTATCACTCAAAAGTCTATCTACTCTATCTCCTATCTTGAGACAAAAGTCGTTTTTCTATATAGACTTTGATTATACACATTTGCTATTTCGAGCCGAGTTTATCTCGCTTATCTATTTCTCGAAATATGTGTTGGTAAGATTTTGCTTTCGCCAAGTTCATCTTTACTGGTGACGAAAGTCATGATACGTTTCAATTACTTAAAAATGGCTTTGACGAAAAATGGTTTGTGAATAACAATCATATAACGTCCTCTAAGAATGATTGAAATGAAAGTTTAGATTATATAACCATGGTTGGATATAAACATTGTGAGGTAACTAATACATGTAAAAGTCCTTATTCCTTGAACCAAAGTATGCATACTTTGCTGCACAAGAAAACCGGAACAAGAGTCCGCGTACCAAGTCCGCGAATCAAGTCCGCGTAACAAGTCCGCGTACTGTCGGAAGTTCTCATACCGAGAATTTCTGCTGGAGTTTGTGAATTGAAAACAAACTTATTCCGTGTACTTAAGTCCGCGTACTTAAGTTGGTTATTTTCTAAAAACGGTTATTCGTGAACTTAAACTTATATTAACTAAGGAATGCATATTTGCAAAACGTGGCTATAAAGTTCATGAATCGATTCAAGTGAAACAAATCGTTTTTGCTTCAATTGTGTCTATTATAAAGATCTAAGCAATTGAATAACTCTGTAACTAGTTCACTTGAGTCATTTGAACTAGTTATGGTAAAGAAGAATATGGTTCATATGAAAGTGCTCATATGGCTAACCATTTGGTTAAATACTGTTGAACCAACTAGATGTATATGTTTGGATACGGTTACACAAACCTAAAAATGTGCATTTCATTTGTGTGTAACAAGCTAAGTTTCGATCCAACGGTTGAAAGATATTAGCTTGAATCTAATCAGGTTTTTACATATCGGTGAATATTGAATGCTTTGTTACTAAGCTAACATTGATTGCAAACCCTGATTTCAAAGACTATATAAGGAAGAACTTTAGCAACTGGGAAACCTAATCCCCACACTTCTTGTGTGATACTAGTTGTATTATCTAGAGTCGATTCTCCTTTAACCTTAGGTTTCTTCTCGAGACCCTGTAGGTTAACGACTTGAGGACTTCATTTGGATTGTGAAGCCAGACCCGATACTACTTTCTTGTAGTTGTGTGATCTGATCTTGTTGTTTCTATCATATTTGAGTACAATCGTAAGATTGGCTTGAGATTGATATCTCCGATAGGCAAGATATAAAAGTAGTCACAAACACCTTCGTCTCATCGTTTGTGATTCCACGATATCTTCTTTCGCTAGTCGATTAAGATTATTGTGAGGTGATTGATAATTCTAGGTTGTTCTTCGGGAATATAAGTCCGGGTTATCAATTGGTTCATGTTCACCTTGATTTATCAAAAGACGGAACAAAAACTCGTAGGTATTTCTGTGGGAGACAGATTTATCTATTACCGTAGACTTTTCTGTATGATACATATTTGTTTATTAAAGTCTTCGACTTTGGGTCATAACAACTTTTAGTTGTGGATGAGATCAGCTAAGGGAATCAAGTGCGTAGTATCCTGCTGGGATCAGAGACGTAAGGAGCGCTACTGTACCTTGGATCAGTGTGAGATTGATTGGGGTTCAACTACAGTCCAGACCGAAGTTAGTTTGTAGTAGGATAGTGTCTGTAGCGGCTTAATACAGAGTGTGTTCAATCTGGACTAGGTCCCGGGGTTTTTCTGCATTTGCGGTTTCCTCGTTAACAAAACTTCTAGTGTCTGTGTTATTTCTTTTCCGCATTATATTTTGTTATATAATTGAAATATCACAGGTTGTGCGTTGAATCGATCAATTGGGAAATCCAACCTGTGGTTGTTGATTGAAATTGATTGATCCTTGAACATTGGTCTTTGGTACCGTTCAAGTGATTTCTCTTGTATTCAATTAGACTCGCAGATTCCTATTTGCTTGAGTAAGTATTGAATCGACAAAGAGAGATATAACTCTTTGATATACTTTTTATTAAGATTGAGTCTGACTGTCTAGTTGATTCTCTTAAAAGTATATTGGATTTAGTCCATACAGATTGCTAAGCGAAATATTGAGTGTGGTTGTTAGAATCCCGCTTTTTCAGTATATATTTAACAGCCTGTTGGTTTTGTCAATCCTGATCATCCTGACTATGTTTGTGAAAATACGAAGGTGCCCAAATACACCACAATCTTTTATTTATCAACATATAAGTCCTCTTCCGAATGTGATCGTCTATGGACAGAGTCGAGACCATACAACAATTCAGTTCACACTTCGTGTGATCGTCTATAGATATGAGATCGATATAATACAACAATAAGATCACTTATGTGATTGACTATGGATACAAGATCGAGACGATACAACAACAATGTGTGTACTTGATAATAGGTTCGGAAATATCTGAAACTCTATAGGATCAATATCAAGTATTACGGAGTTAACGTACTTGTGTATTTTACTTAATTGTAATAACAATTATAACGCGGAAAATAAAGTAAAAGACACAACAAGATTTTGTAACGAGGAAACCGCAAATGCAGAAAAATCCCGGGACCTAGTCCAATTTTGAATACTCTCAGAATTAAGCCGCTATACAAAATCAAATACCAACTTCGTTTAGTTGAGACCAAGAAGACTACCCCTAGCTACTTAGCTCCCTTAGTATCCATGCGCCTTCGACTTCTAGAGTCACACACGTGAATAGAAAGTCCTTTGGATCGTATTCCAAACAACAAAGGAAGAATCTGTTTGGTAACCACTCTAATAAATCTTGCTAGAAGATATGTGAGTTGTTGACAAAGGCTCTTATATTTAATCTAATAAACTCCTTTGTCTTGTTGGATCAATCTATCCAATAACTACTGAAATATTTAAGTTTATATTCACACTCAATCGATATAGATCTCAAGGAGAAACTATAGACAATGCTGATCCCATGCAACTAATCAATCAGATCTATCAAAGATAAACTGATTCTAGTTCCAGCCGATCAAGGTTTGTGCACTAAATCCACAAGATACGAAAAATAATAAGAATTCTTCTTCGTCTTCTTCGTCTTCTATTTCCTTCAAATACCTGCATAACAACAATTGAATCTTCTTGTGATCAATCGCACACAGAACGGAGTCTGTTAACAATGGATTATCACTGTTTTTAAGGAATCAACAAGATTAACTGTTTCACTAGAAACCTTTCACTCAAGGCTTTCAAAATCTTGGATTGAGATCTGGTTTGAGGATACATATTTTTAGTATAAGTTCTCAAACAAGATGAGTATATATACCAGAAGATTTCAACACATACCAAACATAGGTATCACCCTTAATTAAATAATTCTGACCAAATTCGAAAATAATTTTGGATTGTATGTGTTTCCTAATCCTGAAGATCCTTTTGAAAAGAATCAATCTTCAAAATCATGTATCTAAAAATACATTAAACAAGAAAACCCATCATGTTTACACAAGTTGTTGTAAGACATCTTTTGATAATTCATTGTTAACAGACTCCATTTTGTGTGTGATTAATCATAAGAGGATTCAAGTGTTGTTGTGCAGGTATTTGAAGGCAATAGAAGATTTAAAGACGATGAAGAATTCTTATTAGTTTTCGTATCTTGTGGATTTAGTGCACAAACCTTGATTGGCTGGGATCCAACTAGAATCAGTTTATCTTTGATAGATATGATTGATTAGTTCTCTTTGAGATCTATATCGATTGACTACAAATATAGACTTGACTATCTCGGCAGTTATTGGATAAATTGATCTAACTAGACAAAGGATTTTATTATATTAAACATAAGAGCCTTTGTCAATGACTCATCTTATCTTTAGCAAGATTGATTAAAGTGGTTACCAAACAAATTATTCCTTTGTTTGTTTGTTTGTAATACGATCCAAAGGACTTGATATTCACGTGCGTGACTTTAGAAGTCGAAGGTGCAGGGATACTGAGGGAACTAAGTAACTAGGGGTAGTATGCTTGGTCTCAACTATACGAAGTTGGTATTTGATATTGTATAGCGGATTAATTATAAGAGTATTCAAAACTGGACTAGATCCCGGGGTTTTTCTGCATTTGCGGTTTCTTCGTTAACAAAATCTTGTTGTGCCATTTACTTTACTTTTCCGTATTATAATTGTTTTATTATAATTAAAGGAAATTGCACTTTACGTTAAATCCGTAATACTTGATATTGATCCTATAGAGTTTCGGTTTTCAGAACCTATTGTCAAGTACACACTTTTTTGTCGTATCGCCTTGATCTTGTATCCAGAGTCAATCACACAAGTTATATTGTTGTTGTATTGTCTCGATCTCGTAACCATAGACGATCACACGAAGTGTGAACAGAATTTTCGTATTTTCTCGACTTTGTCCATAGACGATCACATTCGGTAGAGGTCTTTTCAGCCAATTTTGTTGATAAAAAGGGGAGAATTATTAAGTAGTATTTTACTACAACATATGGATTCTCGAAGCATTATATAATGGAGAGTGGATTATGTCATATAGGTTTTACCTATTTTACAAAAAGGTGTAAGTATTGACTAAGTGCGGAGAACATATCACTGTAGTATTGCTTCAAAGTTATGGTACAATTGAACTTTGAGGAAGATAACAATACGATGTTTCTGTATAACAACTATTGAGTAGAGTAATTTCTCATTATATTAAAGATCTTTTTGAGTATTTCTTAAGTTGTTATTTCTACAGATCTTCAATGACAAAGGTGCTGAACGAACACATGCAGATTCATAGAAAACTTGAAGTACGAAATATTCAAGACGTTTGTTGAATTCTTGAATTCTGAGTTTATATTCATAGTGTATTTTGAGTTAAAAGTTTATTCATTTTGAATCCATATTGAAAAGGCCGGGGTCTAACAACCACACCCAATATTTCGTTTAGGAAATCTGTATGGACTAACTCCAATATAATTCCAAGAGAATCAACTAGACAGTCAGACTCAATCAAGGAAAATATATCCCAGAGCTATATCTTTGTTTCTCAATGTAATTAGAAAATCAAACAGATAGAAATCCGCGAGCCTGATTATTATGAGAAACAACTTGAACGGTACCAAAGACCAATGTTCAAGTGTCAATCAATTTCAATCAAAAACCAAAGGTTGGATTTACCAATTGATTGAACTACGCACAACCTGTGATATTTCAATTATATAAGCAAATATAATGCGAAAAAGAAATAACATAGACACCAGAAGTTTTTTTAACGAGGAAACCGCAAATGCATAAAAACCCCAGGACCTAGTCCAGATTTGAACACCACAATGTATTAAGCCACACAGACTCTATCCTACTACAAGTTAACTTCGGACTGAAATATAGTTTAGACCTAACCAATCTCACACTGATTAAGGTACAGTCGCGTTCCTTACGCCTCTGAATCCCAGCAAGATTCTACGCACTTGATTCCCTGAGCTGATCTCACCCACAACTAAGAGTTGCTACGATCCAAGGTCGAAGACTTGATAAAAAAATCTGTCTCCCACAGAAAAGTCTATTTTAACAGATAAATCTGTCTCCCACAGAAATACCTACGAAGTTTGTTCTGTATTTTGATAAATCAAGGTGAACAGGAACCAATTGATAATCTGGTCTTATATTCCCGAAGAACAACCTAGAAATATCAATCACATCACAATAACTTAACTACATGGTAGTAGAAGAAGTTATTGTGGAATCACAAAGTATGATACGAAGAGCTTTGTGACTACTTTTTATATCTTACCTATCGGAGATAAATCTCGAGAAAATATTAGAGAAGATAGTACTCAATATGATACAACAAATAAGATTAGAACACGCAACTACAGAGAAAATAGTTGGGTCTGGCTTCAGAATCCTAATGAAGTCTTTAAGTCGTTAACCTATAATGGTTTTAGGAAAAAACTTAGGTTAAAGAAGAATCGACTCTAGTCGCAACTAGTATCACACATGAGGTGTGGGGATTAGGTTTCCAGTTGCTAGAGTTCTCCCTTATATAGTCTTCAAATCATGGTTTGATAACTTTGGAACAAAGCAATCAATATTCACCGTTAGATGAAACCTGATTCAAGATTCAAGCTAATATATTTCCACCGTTAGATGGTCTTAGCTTGTTACACACAAATGAAATATATCTTTATTTAGAAATAGGTAACCGTACCTAAACGTGTATATTGAGTTGGCTTAATAACAGTTAACCGAAGTTACCGGCAACTCGGCGACAGGATCGGTGAAAAAATTCTTCCCGAAATCACTCGATTTTTCCTCAAATCTTAATTTCTTCATGTGAAAATCATTGTATCGGGTGAATTACAACATACTCAATGATTGGTGTTCATTAATTGTTCTTTGTGATTTGTTTTTTTTCTATTTTTTCTTCTTTGTTTTTTAATTTTAATGAAGACATCTCAAAACTGAGATGAATTCAAACCCAAATTCAGAAGTAAATCCCACCATTGTTGATCTAGATAATACAGTAGAGGAAAGTCCTTCTATAGATCTCATTAATGGAACTGAGGAAAGGTGTGCTGTATGGAAATTTTCTTTGATTGGACGTCTAGATTTGCTTCGTTTAAAATTTGCAGATGCTGTTTCAAACTTGAAATCTCAGTGGAAACTAGTTGGCCAGTGTAAGATTATTCCATTGGGAAAAGGATTTTTTACAATTAAATTTGACAATGAAAGAGATCAGAATTATATCAAAGCAGGGTTATGGGAAGTTTACAACCAAACTTTATGGATTAGAAACTGGATACTAGATTTTCGTCCAGAATTGCATAGAACTTCTTCAGCAATGGTGTGGGTTCATTATCCTGGTCTGAGTTTAGAATATTGGGATGAGAAGAATCTGTTCAAAACCAGTTCAGCATTGGGAGAACCAGTAAAGGTAGATGAAACTACTTTAAAATTTGAAAATGGTTTATACGCAAGAGTTCTTATCAAAATTGATTTATCAAAGAAGATTCTACATAAACTATGGACTAAAACCAAGTTTGGAGGCTTTATGCAAAGTGTTCTTCTAACAAAGTTACCAAAATTTTGTCATCATTGTAAGATTGTTGGTCATTTACAAGCTGAATGTAGAGTGAAAGTATCTAATGATGCAGAAGCAAGTGCAAGTCAAGAAAAACATGGAACATCAACAACTAATTTCAGGCCAAAATCTACTGAGCAGAAAAAGGATAAAGAAAAGAATTCAAATATTAATACATCACCCAGAATAGAATCTCAACAAGAACAGGTCAAATTTGATATATGTTATACTCCAGTACCAGCAATCAGTCAGAATACTCAAATTCCTCAGCCAACATCTGTTAATCTATCTTCTGGTAGATTTGAAACTCTAAATACAGTGATTGACGAAGAAGTAGAAATTAATATAAATGAAGGGAGTGGAATTTATCTCCAGCAAGAATACAACAAATAGATGAGGATAATGCAGTTGAGAAGAGTGTTATCAATTTTATTAATGGAAAAAATGGGTAAATATCATAGGAAAGAGTTCCAACAACAACTTGGTCAAAAATAATTCAAAAACCTTCAACTTCTGGAACACATCCAACTCCAGTAGTGACACAAAAGGAAGCTCCAGCTAAGGTAAAATCTCAGCAAGCAAACAACAAATATAATTTCAGAAAAAATCAAGGAAAAGGGGGTACTAGGGACCTCCAACCTTTACAATGAAAGTTTTCTTTTGGAATCTCATGGGCCTGAGAAGACCTAGGGCTCAAGAGAAATTAAGGTCTTTAATAAATCAATTTCAACCTTCAGTAGTGTTTATAGCAGAGCCTAAAATAAATTGCAATGCAACATTTTGCAATAAGTTGAATTTACCAGGGATGCAAAACATGGTAATTCATAATTCACTGTGAAATAAGAAAGGGAACATTTTGTTATTTTGGAATAAGAATCTTCCTACACCAACTGTGGTTTCAATGTCATCTCAAATGATCACAGACAATATTGGAGGCAATTTAATATCTGGAGTACATGCTCATGTTGGTGCAGTGCAAAGAAGAAATTTATGGTCTAAGATGGAGGTAATAAGTGATTTAAAGCTTCCTTGGTTGGCTATTGGTGATTTTAATGCATTCCTAACAACAGAAGAAAAATCTGGAGGAAGAGCTCCTAATACAAGAAATATGCTTGATTTCAATAAGTGTATTGACAAATGTGAACTTCAGCAAGCTTCAAAATCTAGTTGTGAGTATAGTTTGTCTAACTGTTAACATGGTGCTAAAAGAATCTTATGCAATCTTGACAGGGAAGTAATAAACAATTTATGGGTTCAAAAGTATACATGATGGAGTTATAAAATTGGTTTGAGAATAGCTTCTGATCACTTCCCTCTTTTAGGTGGTTGTGTAAGCTGTCCAAAACCAAAAAATGTCCCACAAAAGTTTCAAAATTTTTGGATTGAGCATCCAAACTTTATGGAAGTTGTTACTAAGTGTTGGTCTGAAAAGGTAGAAGGGGATCCAGCTTTTGTGTTCCAGAGTAAGCTTAAAAAGCTAAAAAAGGTGTTAGTAGAATGGAACTGGAAAGTGTTTGGAAATGTAAATGAACAAATTAATGAAGCTACAAAAGAAGTTCAAGAAGCAATGAAGTTATCTGATGACAATCCATTTAATGAGGAGTTATTGGAAAACTTAGTAACAACAAAAAATAAGTTAAATTCAAAAGAAATGCAGTTGAGTACAATGCTCAAGCTTAAAGCTAGAACCAAATGGGTCAAAGAAGCATCAACTAACACTAATTTATTTCATACCAAGCTCAAGGTAAGACAAGCAAGAAACTCAATCTGTGAATTGGAGAATAGTAACAATGAAATTATTACAGACCAAGGTAAAATTGCAGAAGTGCTTATTAATTTTTTTGAAGATAAATTCAAATTCAAGGAAGTGAATATTTAGGAAGCATTGCTTGATGTAATTCCAAGTTTAATAACAGCTGAAGATCAAGAATTGTTGGATGATATTCCATCCATGGAAGAAATTAAACAAATTGTATTTGAAATGGATCCAGACAGCTCTCCAGGTCCAGATGGCTTTTCAGGCAGCTTTTACAGGGCTTGTTGGATGATAATTCAAGATGATGTGATCAATGCTGTCCAATTTTGCTGGAAAAAAAGATTTATTCCAAAGGGTTTAAATTCTAATTTCCTGGTGCTGCTTCCAAAAGTTGAAGGTGCAAGATCTGCTCAACAATTGATGTAGTTTTTACAGTGGAAGTAAGAATTCGATTCTCAGACTCTTCAAAGATTCGGTTTTAAGACTAATTAAGAAAAGAAGAAATGCTAAACAAAAATTGTTAAGAAAAGAAGAAATGCTAAACAAAAATTGTTAAAATAGACCAAAAGATTGATATGGTGATTTTATATTCAAATAGGGTGAAAATCTAGGATTTCGAGATTCCACCACTATTATGCATACTAGAATTTTAAATAATTTTCTAAAACTTCTCCAAAAAGTCTCGAAACGATTTAGGACACAGAGTACGTCTCGGAAAATAAATCGTTCAAATCAATAAAAATTCTTAATTGACTAATAATTTTTCTTCACTTATATGCTGGTCTCTATGATAGATATATAACTCATTAATCAAGCATTCAGATACGTAAAGATTAATTATTATCGTTACTACGCAAGAATGCGGGCCAAAGAAAAATATTATTATAGAAATTAATTTAAAACACTCTAGCATACATAATATGGTTTCCTCTCTAATCCTAGAAGAGGGGTTTAGCTACTCATAATCGAAAGAAACGACGTAAAAGAAATGATGGTATTGATTTTTATTCAACTCAAAAGGACTTACAAAAATAGCCGAGTTCTCCACTTCTTGTTTCCTCTCTTTCGATTACACGAGAACATTAAGTAGAAAAGCCAAAAGATTAAAATGGAGTACAAGTTTTTCTTCTCAAAATCTCGGCAGCTTTCTCCCCAAAAACCAAAGATGATCCCCCAATCGACAATACCAACTCCCTTTTTATATGCGACCACCCCCATTGATTTCCATAAAAAATAAAATTTGCATTAGCTGCCGAATCGCATGTATATGGTAAGAAAGATCTCCCTTTGTCTCGACTTCCAAATGTGGCTGTATCAATTTCCATTAAACCCGCATGTATTAATATCCTTGACAGCACATGATGTCATCAGACTCCTTGCCACTATCTTCACGTCACTTGATCTCACACGAACAAGGTAAGAGTATATATATATGATGACTTATTATATTGGATTCTTTCCATGCATGCAGGTGGTGCCTTTGGTGCAAACAGATTTGGACAAAATTTTATAACTCCAATTAGTCTCTTTAAATTATTCTTCCCTTCTTGATTGTGAAGTATTATGGGATCCATGAAATGTAACGTGACACCAATATTTCTTGCTTATGTCTGTATGCTCCTTCCCACCGTATAGCACATGCATTACGCCACATTCACCAACTTTGGTAAAATAAGTCCACTTTGGTCATCCCATACCGGCTTGGCCACTAGCTCGTACTACGCCAAATTATCGGTGTCTAGTAGTAGCTGGATTTTCCTCCA
Source organism: Papaver somniferum (assembly GCF_003573695.1). Lineage (NCBI taxonomy): Eukaryota > Viridiplantae > Streptophyta > Magnoliopsida > Ranunculales > Papaveraceae > Papaver > Papaver somniferum. The sequence continues at coordinate 154,812,336 of NC_039358.1, read as the reverse complement.
TTTCAGGGGCGAAGTTCTGTGTTTTCGTCCAATTGAACTTTATTTATTAAGATACTGCAAAACTGAACAAAACCATCAAATATGTATTAAATAGAGAACTAAAAAATATAAATTCAGATGTAAAAATGTCGTGTTTACACACTCATCAAATACCCCCAAATCTACATTTTGGTAGTCCTCCGTCAAAACTAAAATAAAAAATTATTCTGAAATTGAAGTAAAATCCTAACTCACTGTCGTAGGCATCGTGATTACATTTAGCGTATCCAATAAGACTTTAAACCTCTAGGTGACCCTAGTGGACGAGTTATAGTCTCGTGAGGATTTATCAGAGGTGTGCCCACAAAACCTTTACTCCAACTCTGATTAGTCACAAGTATCCAAAGATCTATGAGGACATACATATTCTCAACCTATCGCCAAGTAACCAGAATGCCAAAGAAATTAAAGGTATCCGCTCAAAAGCTGAATAAAGAAAAGGGGAGACACATCCGCTATACAGCTAGATAAAGAGATATCCGCTACACAGCTAGATAAAGATTATGAAATGCATCCGCTTTACAGATGGATAAGATTAGTAGAGAGATAAAGATGAGAGGGACATCTGCTACACATCTGGACAAATTACGTGTGATGAGTTGAACCAGTGTTAGAAAGATCTTGTGCCAGATGGAAAGCGGACTAACAAAGCAACCAATATGCATCTCTCTTCGACTCTCTCATAGTGCTCAGTAGAAACAACGTCTTCTTCAGCTTCAACTGTTGATGATAAACTCTTGAACTTCGTAGAACCTTGATAATTAACTCTTCTCTTCGATTTCTTGCTTGAAACTTCCTTATAGATTTCTATTTCCCTATGATCTTATTGAACAAAACTAACAACAAAATTTAAATGTACATTTTTTTTAATTCATTTTTCATTTTTTTTTCTCTTGAAACACGGTAATAACAAGACTAATATTTACATGGCCATGAGACAAGGACTTTAGCACTTGGATCTTCAACTTGTAATATCTTGGTATCATGAACTTCAATAACGTATATCGTTTGATTTTCTTTGCTCTAAGTCTTTAACTTTGATTTTGAATTTTGCTTTTCTTACTATTGTTGCTTATAAACCTTAAACGTCTTCAACTTTCTTCATAGATTTTGATGTCGCTCTGCTTGTTGATGATGATAAGTTTCTACTGAGAGAGAGTCGTAATCCAGTAACTAAGACTACATGGGAGGTTGCTTTGTCTTTCTGGCATTTCCTTCTGACCTAAATGTCTTCCCATCATGGATGGTTAGGTCCATCACGATTACCCTCTAAAAGGTACATGTTCTCTCCTGATTGTCAATGATCTCAATGTCTTTTTCTCTAATGTCTCACTTAGAATGTTATCTCTAGCAATTCTGATTTCCATCTTTTCGGTGAGAAACAGTATGTGAACTTAGCTAACTGAATATTATGTGACTCTAAATGTTGGAGATTCTTGGTACAACTAAAAAATTTCTCCCTTACCCCCTAACCTAAATTGAACATAGTCCTCGATGTTCCAGATAAAAATATATGGATGCATGAACAAAGAGAAATGTTGATTAAAAGAAAAGAGATAGGGAAAGATGTTACTAGGACCATGTACCACAAAGGTGGGTTGCCTCCCATAAAGCGCTAAGTTTAATGTCTTCAGCCAGACCGTACCTGCAGAAAACTAGTCGTGATAAACGGGATCCTGTAAATTTGTATTTTCCACTTCAGGGTTGGTCAATTCGATAAACGGTTTCAACCGCTGACCGTTGACTTTAAAAGTCTCTCTAGTATCATGGTTCCTAACCTCAATAGCACCATGGGGATACACGGTCTTGACATAGAATGGGCCAGTCCAGCGAGATCTAAGCTTACCAGGAAAAGGGTGAAGGCGAGAATTATACAAGAGAACTTTCTGGCCCGGTGTAAACGACTTTCGAAGAATCGATTAGTCGTGAAAAACTTTGGTTTTCTCCTTGTAAATTTTTGAATTTTGGTAAGAATCATTACGAATTTCTTCTAACTCATTGAGCTGAAGTCTACGGTTATCACCAGCAGTAGGTAGGTCAAAGTTTAGCCTTTTAATGGCCCAATAAGCTCGGTGTGCTAATTCTACGGGAAAATGACAAGCTTTACCGAAGACTAGTCTATATGGAGACATCCAAAGTGGAGTCTTAAAAGCAGTTCAGTAAGACCACAAAGCTTCTATTAAGCGCAAAGACCAATCCTTCTGGGTAGGGCTTACGGTCTTCTCTAAAATTTGTTTGATCTGCCTATTAGACACTTCTAATTGGCCACAATTTTGTGGGTGGTAAGGTGTAGAAACCTTATGGGTAATGGAGTATTTCTTCATGAGCGTCTCGAAAGACCGGTTACAAAAATGGGATCCTCCGTCACTAATGATTGCTCTAGGCATACCAAATCGGGAGAAAATATTGTCTCTAACAAACTTGATCACGACGTGGCGATCATTTGTCTTGGTAGCTACTGCTTCAACCCACTTAGACACATAGTCAACAGCTAATAAGATGTAAAAGTTTCCATAGGAATTGACAAAAGGACCCATAAATCTATACCCCACACATCTATTAGTATTGGACTAAGTGGCATCATATTACGTCGGGTCAACTTCCCTAACTTATGACATCTCTCACAACTTTGACAAAATAGGTGGGAGTCCTTAAATAGAGTTGGCCAATAAAGACCAGATTGCAAAACCTTCGCAGCTGTTTTCTTAGAACTAAAGTGACCCCCACAAGCTCCAGAATGACAAAAAGTCAGAACACTGGATATTTCGTTATCAGGAATACAACGACGGATGATCTGATCAGGGCAGTACTTGAATAAGTATGAATCATCCTAGAAAAAATATTTAACCTCAGATAAGAATTTAACTCTATCCTGTTTAGACCAATGGTCAGGCATTTGGCTAGTTACCAAATAATTAACAATGTCAGCAAACCAGGGTAACTCAGAGATGAAAAATAATTGTTCATCAGGGAACGTGTCAAGGATCGGTCTCTCATCATCTCTAGTCTCATCAAGGATACGGGATAAATGGTCAGCTACTACATTTTCAGACCCTTTCTTATCACGAATATCTAGAGTAAATTCCTGAAAAAGAAATACCCATCTAATCAGCCGAGGTTTTGAGTCCTTCTTTGAAAGTAGATATTTGAGCGCGGCATGATCAGAATAAACTATGACCTTAGACCCTAGGAGATATGATCTATATTTATCCAAATCAAAAACGATGGCTAACATTTCTTTCTCAGTGGTAGTGTAATTCAACTGCGTGTCATTTAAGGTCCTACTAGCATAATAAATCACACTAGGTGCTTTATCACGTCGTTGGCCAAGGACAGCACCAACCGCATAATCAGACGCATCACACATGAGTTCAAATGGGAGGTTCCAATCGGGTGGTTGGATGATAGGGGGCAGAAGTCAACAATGATTTTAGCTTCTCAAAAGCTGCAACACAGGCTTCATCAAATACAAAGGCAATATCTTTAGCAAGTAGGTTCGACAGAGGTAAGGAAATCTTGCTAAAGTATTTGATGAAACGACGATAAAATCCAGCATGGTCAAGGAAATATCTAACATCTGTTACATTCTTAGGTGGTCTTAATTTTGCGATTAGGTCAACCTTGGCTTTATCAACTTCTATTCCCTTAGAGGAAACTACATGTCCTAACACTATTCCAGATTTAACCATAAAATGACACTTTTCCAATTAAGGATTAAGTTCTTTTATTTACAACGTTTTAGAACTAGTGTAAGGTGGTGCAAACATTCATCGAAAGAGGATCCAAAAACCGAAAAATCATCCATAAAAACCTCGAGAAATCGCTCAACCATGTCCGAGAAGATACTTAGAATGCAGCGTTGGAATGTTGCGGGTGCATTGCACAACCCAAAAGGCATACACCTATAAGGAAAAGTACCAAATGGACATGTGAAGGTTGTCTTCTCTTGGTCCTCCGGGGCTATAGGGATTTGGTTATAACCGGAATAACCATCTAGGAAGCAATAATGTCTTTGGCCAGCTAATCTTTCTAACATTTGGTCGATGAATGGTAAAGGAAAGTGGTCTTTCCTAGAGGCTGAGTTCAGATTACGATAGTCTATACATACTCTCCACCTGGTGGTAACACGGGTAGGTATCAATTCATTGTTCGCATTCGCAACTACCGTAATCCCAGACTTCTTTGGGACAACCTAGACAGGGCTGACCCATTAACTATCAGAAATGGGGTATATGATACCCGCATCTAACAACTTGAGCACCTCTGTGCGAACAACTTCCTTCATATTAGGATTCAAACGTCTCTGCATTTCTCTTGAGGTTTTTGCACCTTCTTCTAGGTAGATGTGGTGCATACAATCAACAGGACTAATTCCTTTCAAATATGCTATAGTCCACTCTATTGCAGTCTTGTGCTCTCGGAGAACACTAACTAGTCTACTTTCCTGATCGGGCTCTAAGTCAGGGGAAAGTATGGAAGGAAGAGTATTATCACTACCAATAAATACATATTTTAGTGTACCTGGTAGCGGTTTTAATTCAATGGTGGGGGCCTTAACTGATGATGTGAGGGGTTTATCTATGGTCGGAGGAAGAGGTTCTGGTTTACGATTCCATTTACCATAATTCATTACTGGCGCAGAATCTAACAACGCATTAACTTCTTCAAAATGACTATCCTCATCATAGTAGGCTCCAAAATGGGTCAAGCACGCCTCTAAAGGATAACTAACACTACTAGTGGTAAAGATATTCTCAACTAGAGAATCAATCATTCATATAGACTCATAGTGTTCGGGGTCCGGTGGGGCTTGTAACGCCTTAAAAACGTTCACCGAGATTTTCTGATTCCCAAAGGAAAATTCTACTGGGCCAGTTTGACAATGTATGACTGCATTTGCAGTGGCTAGAAACAGACGACCTATGATGATTGGGATATTAATATCTTGACTAGAGACAGGTTGAGTGTCTAAAATAAAAAAGTCAACTGGATAGATAAAGTTTTCTACCTAAACCAAAACGTCCTCAATAATTCCACGTGGGATTTTGACTGACCTATTGGCTAACTGTAGTGTTATCCTAGTTGGTTTCATCTCACCAAGTCCAAGTTGTTCATATACCGATAACGGTAAAAGATTCACACTAGACCCAAGATCTAATAGAGCATTGTCTATAGTTTGTTTACCTATGACACATATGACAGTAAGACAACTGGGATCTTTAAATTTTACTGGGTACTTTTGTGAGATTATGGAACTAACTTGTTGGGTCAAAAATGCCTTCTTATGGATACTCGCGTCTCTCTTGACGGTGCACATCTCTTTTAGGAACTTGGCCATAGCCGGTACATGTTTTATTGCATCTAACAAAGGCAGGTTGATCTTAACTTGCTTAAAGATGTCTAGGATTTCAGCATATGTACTAAGCTTTTTCTTAGCGAGTATCTGAGGAAATGGTGCAGGTGGTATTACACTCTCTCAGGGATATCTTCCCCACTTGGACTCTTAGCACTGTCATGCCCATTAGGGTCTTTAGACGAAGTTTGGTCAACCTCTTTTTTTTTTAGCTGGACTTTTGTCCTTAGGTGGTTCTACCGAGTTCTCTAATGTTTTACCACTCCTAAGGGTGATAACTTCTTTGACATGTTTATTGTGGTTAGAACTACCCGACCCATTAACTTGGCTAACTCCTTTCGTATTTGGAGTCGATTGGCTAGGAAATTTCCCGTTTTCCCTATCATTTAACTTATTTGACAGTTGACTTATCTGAGTCTCTATGTTGGAAATAGCTCGGTCACTGTTTTCTTGGTTACGTTGAACTTCATCGAACCTCTGTCCTAAAAGTTTAAAATTTTGGGTAGTCTCGGCATTATTTCGGGCACTGCCTTCAATAAAGAGTCTTAGAGTTTCCTCTAGAGAGGACACCTTTTCTTAAACTGGGATCGGTTCTTGGACTTGAGCTTGGTTCCTAGAAAAACCTGGTGGTGGGTTGCTAGATGGGATACCCTGATGGGCACCTTTGGACCAAGAAAAATTATGGTTATGTCTCCAACCAGGATTATAGGTATTAGAATAGGGATCGAACTTGGGTCGACTCTCATATTTAGAGTTCATACCACCATGTAGGACACTAACCTGGTCACGAGTAGTTTCACTAGGGTAAAACAAGGGGCATTGAGGTCCAGTATGACCTTGGTCACCACAAATAGTACATGCGTAAGTTCTAGGCTCATTATTACAGCTCATAGCTTGTGTCGACCCTCGGTTCATTTCTAAGGCCTCTAGACGCCTAAGGATGTCTGACCCATTATCAACTATATGGACCCTATGGATAGGGTTCCTAGTTATTTCGGGCTCCCTCATCGAAGCCCATTGTCTAGTTTTATCAGCTAACTCGACAAATTCGTCAAAGCATGCCTCTGGGTCTTGATGGGTAAATTCTCCACCATTAATTATTTCTACCTGCATTCGGGTTTCACTGTCAAGGCCCTCATATAAGATTTGGGCCATGTGGGCTTTATCATAGCCATGATGTGGGCATTGCTATAACAACTCATTAAACCTTTCTACATAATCGTGTAGGCTCTCACCTATTTTCTGCTTAAAGGTTTGGATAGACTGCCTAACAGCATCAGTCTTGTGGTGTGGGTAAAACTTCTTAACAAAGGCCTCTGCAAGGCCATCCCAGGTGGTCATTGTTTTAGAGGGAATCAAATGGTACCACTCATTGGCTCTTTCTTCTAAGGAAAAAGAAAACAAACGCAACCTAAACACATCTTTTATGACGTTCGGATAATTCATTGTGTCACAAATCATCTCGAAGTCTCTTATATAGGTATATGGGTTTTCATTTTCTATCCCCCTAAACTTACGCAGCATGCAAAATGTCCCAGGTTTAGTATCAAACTTAACGGTAGTGGCTGGTAAAACAACCCCAGGTTCACGCATTACTCTAGACGGGTTCAAACGGTCCCTCAGGGTTTTGGTTGGCGGGACTTCACCCTCATCATTTTCATTAATCATTTCGGTAAAAATAGAATTACCACCTAAATCTGTGTAACGGGTCGGACTGAAATTAAAAAGGTCGTTTTTCTCAAGTCTATCTCCTACCCGTTTCCAACGTCGCATACACAAGCAAGAATACTAGTGAAGCAAGAAAATCGTGCACATGCAAATGCAGGGTTTGCTAAATTAGGTAAGCTTGGGTTACCTCAGCAAAATATACCTAAAGGTACGAGGCTGAGGCTTGTGGAATTTCGGCTGGTAACTCCCATAAGACCCAAAACACGGGTTCAGCGTACTTTTCCTCAGGTTTCCTAAATTCGGTAATTCTGACGATGCAATATGGTGTGTGCAACGTATTTTTTTTTAGCTTTAAATAAATAAAAGAAATATATACAAAAGGAAATAAAATCAAAAAGAATGAAGAAAAATTGAGTTTTATTACTTACCTCTTTTAGAAGGCAACTCCAAAATAAATGTCGAATATTACCTGCACAAGAAAAATAAGAAAAATACCCAAGTAAAGTCAAAGACAATAAAAGAAAAGAGAATTTAATTAAACTAAACAAGACTAAAAAAAATAAAAAATAAAAATAAAAATCTAAAACCTAACCTAAAGGCAAGTCCGCGTCGGCGACGCCAAAAACTGGTGTAGTTTTTACAGTGGAAGTAAGATTTCGATTCTCGGACTCTTCAAATATTCGGTTTTAGGACTAATTAAGAAAAGAAGAAATACTAAACAAAAATTGTTAAAATAGACCAAAAGATTAATATGGTGATTTTGTATTCAAATAGGGTGAAATACTAGGAATTCGAGATTCCACCGCTATTATGCATACTAGAATTTTAAATAATTTTCTAAAACTTCTCCAAAAAGTCTCGAGACGATTTAGGACACAGAGTACGTCTCGGAAAATAAATCGTTCAAATGAATAAAAATTCTGAATTGACTAATAATTTTCTTCACTTATATGCTCGTCTCTATGATAGATATATAACTCATTAATCAAGCATTCAGACACGTAAAAATTAATTATTATCGTTACTACACAAGAATACGGGCCAAGAAGAAATATTAGTATAAAAATTAATTTAAAACACTCTAGCATATATAATATGGTTTCCTCTCTAATCCTAGAAGAGGGATTTAGCTACTCATAATCGAAAGAAACGACATAAAAGAAATGATGGTATTCATTTTGATTCAACTCAAAAGGACTTACAAAAATAGCCGAGTTCTCCACTTCTTGTTTCCTCTCTTTCGATTACACTAGAACAATTAAGTAGAAAAACCAAAAGATTAAAATGGAGTACAAATTTTTCTTTCTCAAAATCTCGGCAGCTTTCTCCCCAAAAACCAAAGATGATCCCGCAACCGAGAATACCAACTCCCATTTTGTATGCGACCACCCCCCCATAAATTTCCATAAAAAATAAAATTTGCATTAGCTGCCGAATCGCATGTATATGGTAAGAAAGATCTCCCTTTGTCTCGACTTCCAAATGTGGCTGTATCAATTTCCATTAAACCCGCATGTATTAATACCCTTGACAGCACATGATGTCATCAGACTCCTTGCCACTATCTTCACGTCATTTGATCTCACACGAACAAGGTAAGAGTATATATATGTTGACTTATTATATTGGATTTTTTCCATGCATGCAGGTGGTGCCTTTGGTGCAAACAGATTCGGACAAAATTTTATAACTCCAATTAGTCTCTTTAAATTATTCTTCCCTTCTTGATTGTGAAGTATTATGGGATCCATGAAATGTAACGTGACACCAACATTTCTAGCTTATGTCTGTATGCTCCTTCCCACCGTATAGCACATGCATTACGCCACATTCACCAACTTTGGTAAAATAAGTCCACTTTGGTCATCCCATACCGGCTTGGCCACTAGCTCGTACTACGCCGAATTATCGGTGTCTAGTAGTAGCTGGATTTTTCTCCAATTGAACTTTATTTATTAAGATACTGCAAAACTGAACAAAACCATCAAATGTGTATAAAATAGAGAACTAAAAAATGTAAATCCTACATTTTGGTAGCCTCGGCCAAAACTAAAATAAAAAATTATTCTGAAATTGAAGTAAAATCCTAACTCACCGTCGTAGGTGTAGGATCAGAATCTCGCAACGATACTGTCTCAGCGAAATTATCAACTACATAACACAACAGCGTCGCAGAACAATTTCAGAAATGATACGATAAACGACGTCAGCTAGAATCACGAAAAAGATGTGATAGTTCTGCGAAAATTAGAAAGCTTGTGAAATTAACATTTGTAAGGTTGCGAGAATGTCGCAAACCATACCCGAAAATAAAGGACAGATTAGTTGTCATCCATTATGTATTTCCCTATAAATAGTCGTTCAAGTTGTAAAGAAAAGAGAGAGATCTTTTTGAGTAAGAAACAAGTAAATAGGAGAGAGAAAGTCTAGAGCAGAGGTCATTCTTGATTCCTTTATCTTTTATTGTAAGAACATTCAAAGATTGATCAATAAAATTAAGAGTGTAAATCTAAAAATGAGTTGAGTAATAATGAAATCATATGAGGGGTGTGGTGTAGGATTTCCTGCAACTACATAATGGCGCTAGAAACAGGGAGGTATTGAAGATTATTTTAGAAAAAATTGACGATCAATATTGAGATTTGTGAAGATTTAGAGTGATTGGTTAATAATTTTACATAATTTCTTACAATATTGTTAACATTGAAGAAATGGCTAGAAGAAGAAATACATCCGAACAACCGACTACTGTTAGAAGAAGCAAGAGAATTGTTGGGAGAGAAAGAAGTGAAATGGGAGAATCTACTAGAATGAGAAGTAATAGAGAAAATCAAATTCAACCATCAATTCAAAAAACACTAGTACAAGGGAGGAATACAGATTATGATAGGGTGAGTATACACACTTGGCAATCAAATTCGGCAGAAGAAGTAGAAGAAGAGCAACAAAACAGAAACCATAGACAGGTAGAGAGAAATTAAGAAGCAGGTGAAGGAATATTTCATGGAGATGAGGAAATTGGAGCGTTAGAAACGTTGAGACGAAGAATACATGAAGAAAGAAGAGCTGAGGCAGAAGAACGTGCAAATCTAACAAGGCAAAATCACGAATTAAGGATGGAGAATATAAGACTACAAAATAGAAGATCGAGAAGTATTACAAAATCATATTCAAGATCGACTAGAAGAGAAATGAGGCGAAACTCAGCCAAAATCAATGCTGGAAACAATATTCTAGAAGAAATATCAAATTCTAATGAAGAATATCGCGAAAATAGAGAAAGAGCTGATGATCGTTACGTTCCACAAAATGAAACTTTTGATGATGCGCAAAATGGTAGAAATCAAGAGAATGGACAACGTCAGGGACGAAATGATCAAGATGGCGAAGGAAATCGAGAGGAAGGAAGAAGAATTTTAAATGAAAGAGAAATTCAAAGAAATCAACAAACGATTGAAGAAGAAATTGAAAGACATTATGCTGAACAAGCACGTCTAATCTGCGAACGTGAAAGATTGAGAGCGGAAATGGAAGAACAAGAGCTTCAGGAGACAATTCACCAGAACAATCACGACAATCGAGAAAGAAGGCGTACACAAAACCGGAATAACGGTAATATCAGTGAAGAGTATGATAGAGTACAGAGGATGGCTGAAAGACAGCGAATGGAATTGATAAGAAATGAAGAAAATCATGAAGGGGAAAATGAGAGACATAATCATTTGCGAATTCAAGATAGGGGTGAAGAAGAAACTCGCAGAAGAAGACGAGATGAAGATAATGAATAAGAAATGCAAAATTTCGCGAGAGAAGAAGGACATGAATGCAGAATAAGAGAGGCGGAATTAAAAATACCAATGGATCAAAATTCAGGTGTATATAAACAAATCTTGAAAGAATTAGAAGAAATGAGAGGAATGCTAAATAATAGAGGAGAAGTAGGCAGAAGACAATTGGATGAAGCAATAGAAGAAGCTGCGAAAACTCCATTTACAAGGGCAGTACAATTAGGAGGAATACCACCGAAATGCAATTTGCCCGCATTAACCAGCATTTTTGATGGAACAAATTGTGCAATTCAACACGTTAAAGCCTATGTGAGGTGCATGTTACAATGGGAAAATCATGATGCCGTATTGTGCAAGTATTTCGCATCCAGCTTAACCGGAGAGGCGTTAAAATAGTTTGAAGGTCTACCAAAGAATACAATAACATCATTCAATCATTTGCAGACTACATTCCTAGGGGCATTCGCGACCTTGTATAGAAGATGTGTTTGGATTAAAACAGAGGATTGGCGAAAGTTTGAAACACCTGAATAAAAGATGGGGAACAATGTGTAGCGAAATGGCTGGCCGTGTAGATGAGAGATATCTTATATTATCATTTATCAATGTTATGTTTGCAACAAACCTATTGTATGTCCAAATTTTCAGAGTCAAGAATACGATCACAATGACTGAATTGCGAGAACTTCAAGAAGAATACATTTCTCTAGAGGAAAGGCAAAATGAAATGGAATCATATCCAGTTGCGAACACCAACTCACAAACAGAATGCAAGCTTATTACCCAAGCTAATAAACACAGTAGCGAATACTTCGCAAGTACAACAAGAGAAGGTGACGGGTAACAATCAACAGAAACTGGTGGCTATGGGAAGCCGAGATCAAGAGGAGTATGAAAGAGAAAGAAATTTCTACAATCGTGGTGGAAATAACAAGATTCAAAGACTCGATCAACCACAAGAAACTTATGGAGGTCAAAGACAAAATATAATAGAGGACAAGGAGGTCACAAGGTAGTATGGGAAGAAATCAAGATGCCACTCTAAATGCAAGTGTGGAGAAAATATGGGAAGCTATAATTTTGATGGAGAATATACCAACACCATGGAACATGGGAACGGAACCACCTCCAAACCACAGAAGCCATGAGTTTTGTTCTTATCATCATTTTCATGGACATACAACAAATGATTGCAGAAATGTAAAAAGAATTATTTTGAGAATGATAGATCAAGGAAAACTAAACCACTTTTTGGTAGGGCACCCACAATCTCAACCATTCCACCACCACCAGAGCATCACAAAGTAACACGATGAAAAAGAAGGAAACATTCTTCATAGAAGTTGGTGCAAAAGCAAAAATCTATTCTGTCACTCTATCGTACATTCATATAAGACAATTGAAGATTTTCATGACAATGTTTTGAGTAGAGTGTTCGCAAGAGATAATGATGGAAGAGAAATTATGAATATTGCGAAAATCTCGCCACTAGAGGAATGGCAGAAACAGATCATTTCTTTTACCGCAGAAGAAATTCCCGAAGGTGAAGAGGTGCATGATAATCCATTGGTAGTAAAATTAGAAATTAATCCAAAACCGAAAGAAGATGAGGATGATGAAGCTGAAGATTCATGGGCAATTAATAGAATTCTAATCGATACTGGAAGCTCTGTGAACATCTTATTTTATCATACTTATAAAACTATGGGAGGAAGAGATGATGATCTTATACCATCAACATATAAGATATATGGTTTTAATGGTACTGCTAACAAGCCTAAAGGGGAGGTTACTATGCGAATTCCATTGAAGGGAATATCTTCCGAAATCTTATTCGTGTCGTTGATGTAGAATCACCCTACAATGCGTTAATTGGTCGACCTTGGCTACATGGGATTCTAGGTGTAGCTTCAACTCAGCATCCCCCAGTGGTGTAGGAATCATAAAGGGAGATTGGGTTGAAGGAAAGAGGTGTTACGAAACTGAGATAGAATCTTGCGAAGGAAGAGCAAACAAGAAGGAAAACTGGCGACAAAAATCAAAGATACACAGAGAAGTGAGAGGTTGATGGTGGATGCAATCGAAAGAAAAGAAGAATGTTGCGAAACTAATGCTAGCTCAGAATAAAAATGATGAACATACCACTACCAAGGAAGCAGTAGCAAAAATAATAAAGAAGCAGAGGATGGCAAAGGTAATAAAAACAAGAAATGTATGAATGATTAAGTTGTTGCGACACTCTCGCAATAAGTAAAATTCTCAAAATACATTTTATTGAATGACAAAATTGAGATTGCGAAATGCAAATACAATATGATGATGTGCGAGACTCTCGCAGAGATAATGAATTTTACAGAAGACAATCAGAGAAAAATGACAAAAGAGAAAGGGCAACCTTTATGGCGTACACCCTAGTTCGCGAATACAATTTCGCAAGAGGCAAATGTAAGACCTAAAGTACGTCATATAAGGGGGTACCTGTTGCATGGCTCAGGGAAAGGCTACACCGCCACCGGAACCTGAGTCATGGAGATTTGGGGTCAATAAAGCCCATCCGGGAGAGGCACCTTGGATTCTCAGCTTAAGCATATGACTTAGGTTGGGCGACTAAGGTAATAAGGACTCTCCCAAGGAGTGCAGATCTGATCAAGGCGCCGAGGTACACGGTTGAGTCAAGAGTGCCAGGGACGTTTGAAGCGTACTTTGCCATTCTTGACAAGTCTTGGCTTATACTGCACTCGGCCTGAAGAAAACCCCACTTAGGGTGCAGTCTCGTAACCATAAGCCCTATAGGTAAAAGGGATAAGAGGCTGCGAAAACAACTGGTTGTTGTTAAGACTGGATGGGAGGAGCTAACCTTGTATGGTAGAAGTACGCCTCCTTGAAGGGGCAACCAGGGGGAGATAAGGGCGGCACCCTCCATTAGGGAGCTGATAAGTGTCTTAAGACGCAAATGTCATGAGGCTTTTTATTCGCAAGGGTATTAAGGCTTGTCATATTTGTGCAACAATCCTGAAGAGGCAATAATACAAAAGAAAAATAAGACGAGATCAATGGGTTTTCGCATGAAAGTGCGAAGACGTCCTGCGATTTCGTCGCAAGACGGCAATGTCATGGGGCTTTATTTTCGCAAGAATATTTAGGCCTGTCATATTGTCGCAACATTCCTGAAGAGGCCATAATACAAAAAAAAAGTTAAGGCAAGATCAATGGGTTTTTGCATGAAAGTGCAAGGACGTCCTGCGATTTTGTCGCAATGACAAGAGGTGGCATAATAAGACCTTTAATTAGGAAGGAAAATAAGACCACACAGGAATGAGATTTTGAAAAGAATCAAAATTCACTTCGCATAAGATTGCGAAATTATACATAATTAACTGCGAAATTGAGGCATAAAATAAGAAAAATTTATAAAATCTCTCATTTGGATACAAATAACAGAGGCAAGTATGGGAATGAATGAAATTAGAAAATGTTATTTGTCTCCATATGATAGATTTACACAAAGATTCAAAAATTAATGATTATGATTAACTGTATTGCAAGGAAGAATTGTTTTAATGAATGCAGGTCAAAATGAAAGAAACACAAATATACAGAAAGAAGGAATAAATGTACAAGTATTACAGAGAATCAAAGAAAGAAACAAAGACTACTTCTTAGTTGATCCTTCATTATCTTCATCAGACTTGTTCCCTTCTTCGTCTGCGTCAGAATCTTCATCACCATCAGAACCTTCATCACCATCAGATTCTTCATCATCAGCTTCGCTATCAGAAATAATCAACTGGGAGTATTCTGTGGGATCTCTTCCAAGAGACAAGGATAATCAGAATGAGGGATATTATGATCGTCACAAACCATTTGGATAGTTTGATTGCGAAAATGCATAGCATCATTCTTAAAATTCGCAACAGTGATCTTGATTTGATTCTTTAATCTAGAATACTTGTCGTTGCGAGAAGAAAGATTCTTTGCGAGTTCCTCCTTTTCAGCTTCGAGTTCCTCAATCTTTTCACGATATCTACTTTCAGAATCTGCGAGCAAAAGACAATCAATTATTAACTTGATGAAAATTCATAAGAAGCAAAAGATTAGTAAAGAAGAGCAGTTAGTAACCTTCTCTGTCAGAAATCATATCTCTAATCAAGGTGTATGCTCAACTTGGAGACTAACATTTACACCTAAATCTTTTCTGGCATCATCTAAGATTTTCGCAGCCCAAACAAATTCATCCTCATTACTTATAAGAAGACGAGAACGAATTTGATTTTCCCTTTCGCAGAGTTCGATGTTCTTGCGGCTAGCTTCATCTCGTTCAAGTTGAACTTCAAGAAGAGTCTCTTGGAATTTCCAAAGCCTTAGCACCTTGATCAGAGATGCGATCCTTATCATCTATGAGACCGCTAATTTTGGTTCTTAACTCATTGGTTTTCTCTTTAGAATCAAGAAGAGACGCTTAAATCGGTTGGCTAAGCCTAAACTAGATCTATGGTCAATTTCTAAGAGGCGAAATTTAGATCTAAGCTCATTTAGAGAAAGAGATGAAATTCTATCATTTGAGAAACTATTTAAGGAATTGTTAAGACGCTCAAGAAGGGTATCATTATCCAAGGCATTAGGAAATGAACGAAGAAGGGTAGCTTCATCAGAAAGACCATAAATGTCTGCAAAAAGGATCATTTAAATAAGATAAAACAACAGGATGAATGAATGAAGGGAAAAGAGAAAAGTAACATACCGTAAAGCTGATTATTAGCTTGCTGAAGACTAGAGATTTTGTTCTTATACGAAGAAGAATCAATTTCTAGTTGTCTATTTTTCTCGCGAAGACTTTAACTTCAGCTTCCAATTCTTCATTCTTTGTGCGAAATTGAAGATTCTTCTTTTCAAGATTTTCGCGTCTCCTCTCTAGATCCGAGGCAACAGCGAAAGAAGCTTTTCCACCGCCTGCGAGAAAATATAAAAAAAATATTAGAAAGAAATTTTGAGTTATGACAATGAAGAAATAAAAGGATAAAATATACCAGACTATTAGGGAATGCAAGAAGTCGGGAGTCACTGATCTAGAAACTCCACGAAGAGAACTATCACCATCCAGCAAAGGGACATCGCAAATTGTAGAGAGAGCTTGCAGGTGTTGCGAATTGGCTATCTCCCATTCCTTAGAGAATCAGAAAAGAGGCCAGAGAGCTTAGCCATAGAAGATTCAGGGGGAAAATCTTCACTTACGGCAAGATCATCATTGTCCTCATCATCCTTGTCACTTTCAGAATTTTCATGAGGAGGAATATTTGAAGGAGAAGAAGAACGAACTTTCCTTTTCTTTGAAGGAGGAGAAGTTGATTTTTCTCTGCGAAGAGCACCTTTACCTTTATCACCAGTTTTCGCAACATCAGCAGGCTCTTTTATTTCATTAATAATCTTCACAAAATATAGAAATAAGAAATGGAAGCAACAATATACAGTTTAAAAGCATAAGGAAAAATTTCTTACCTCATCTGTGTATGAACGAAGAGCTAACAGAGTACTGGCTTCCCAGTCCTGTTATAACTATCTTTCAGTTTTTGGATCTGCAGAATGTCGCAAGAGTTAGCGAAAAAAATAATAAAGACAAATAAAGAAATATAAATTGAGCTAAACGGGAAGAAACATACCTCTTTCTCCTTCTCGGGCCAAGAGAAAACCCAAGGTTGATAAGCAGCGAGATTCGCAGGAAGAACATTTGACCCAGCAATGTAAGGTCCTTTTAGCATTAAAGAAAAAACACACCATTTATCATCTTTGGATTGGCGAGGAGTTGTGTTTTTACCAGAGTGCCAGTCAATATCTTGCATGAGAATTTTAGCTTCATCAATGTTATCTTTCCTTTTTAAGCGAATACCCCAGCGAGTATTCACTTTCTTCATGGAGATAAGTTCATAGTTCTCAAAGAAACTCGCTACTGTGTATTTCTCAGCAATTATCTCTAGGTATGCAAATTTAGGATCTCTAAGTTCTTTGGAGTACAGAGATCCTTTACCAGCACCACGGTTAGCGAACTCTAGCATCAAACGGATGCAGTCCCCACTTAGTTGGAAGATAGCTCGCGAAAATCCCGGGTGAGCGAGAATTTCATAGAATAAAGGAAGATCTGGGTCATAAAGAGGAATAGGGAGACCTGCGAGAATCTGACCTGGCGAAATCATGATTTATTGATCATCACAGTACTGATCAGAGAAAAGTTTGACAGAAAGAATTGATTTGGCATTTTCACCAGGAATGGTAGAGAGTGTGAAACCTTTATCAGCAAGATCTTTTTGGACATCTTTTAAATTCTTCTCATGTCTATGACCACTTAGAGACATATTTGAATATAGAGTATGGTAATGAATAAAAAGTAAGAAGATTGAAGGGGAAAAAATTACAGTAGCCGAACTTGCAGAAGAATAACAGAGTTGCAGAGATGAGAGAATAAAAAGAGAAGAGAAAGTAAAAAGAAAGTGGAAAGAAGAGTAAGAAGAGTATATAAAAGAGATTTTTTTTACTCGAAGAAATAAACATCATTAAGACGAAAAGACTGAGCGGTTGAAAAGCAGCGGTTACAGAAGACGTGTCAAGAAACAGATGGAAGAAAGAATACGTGTGATAAATGTAGAATATGAAGAGATGAACAGTTGCGGCATTTCTCACATCATTCTCTACTTTGCATAGAAGATATGAGAAGAGGCAAGATGTAGGATCAGAATCTCGCAACGATAATGTCTCAGCGAAATTATCAACTACACAACACAACAGCGTCGCAGAACAATTTCAGAAATGATACGATAAATGACGTCAGCTAGAATCACGAGAAAGATGTGATAGTTCTGCGAAAATTAGAAAGCTTGCGAAATTAACATTTGTAAGGTTGCGAGAATGTCGCAAACAATACCCGAAAATAAAGGACAGATTAGCTGTCATCCACTATGTATTTCCCTATAAATAGTCGTTCAAGTTGTAAAGAAAATAGAGAGATCTTTTTGAGTAAGAAACAAGTAAATAGGAGAGAGAAAGTCTAGAACAGAGGTCATTCTTGATTCCTTTATCTTTTCTTGTAAGAACATTCAAAGATTGATCAATAAAATTAAGAGTGTAAATCTAAAAATGAGTTGAGTAATAATGAAATCATATGAGGGGTGTAGTGTAGGATTTCCTGCAACTATAATAAGCATCGTGATTACATTTAGCGTATCCAATAAGCCTTTAAACCTCTAGGTGGCCCTAGTGGACGAGTTATAGTCTCGTGAGGGTTTACCAGAGGTGTACCCACAAAACCTTTACTCCAACTCTGATTAGTCACAAGTATCCAAAGAGCTATGAGGACATACATATTCTCAACCTATCGCCAAGTGACCAGAATGCCAAAGAAATTAAAGGTGTCCGCTCAAAAGCTGAATAAAGAAAATGGGAGACACATCCGCTATACAGCTAGATAAACAGATATCCGCTACATAGCTAGATAAACATTGTGAGATGCATCCGCTTTACATATGGGTAAGATTAGGAGAGAGATAAAGATGAGAGGGACATCTGCTACACAGCTGGAAAAATTACGTGTGATGAGTTGAACCAGTGTTAGAAAGATCTTGTGCCAGATGGAAAGCGGACTAACAAAGCAACCAATATGCATATCTCTTCGACTCTCTCATAGTGCTCGGTAGAAACAACGTCTTCTTCGGCTTCAACTGTTGATGATAAACTCTTGAACTTCTTAGAACCTTGATAATTAACTCTTCTCTTCGATTTCTTACTTGAAACTTCCTTATAGATTTCTAATTCCCAATGGCCTTATTGAACAAAACTAACAACAAAATTTAAATGTACATTTTTTTTTAATTCATTTTTCATTTTTTTTAATTCATTTTTCATTTTTTTTTCCTCTTGAAACACGGTAATAACAAGACTAATATTTACATGGCCATGAGACAAGGACTTTAGCCCTTGGATCTTCAACTTGTAATATCTTGGTATCATGAACTTCAACAACTTATATCGTTTGATTTTCTTTGCTCTAAGTCTTCAACTTTGATTTTGAATTTTTCTTTTCTTACTATTGTTGGTTATAAACCTTAAACGTCTTCAACTTTCTTCATAGATTTTGATGTCGCTCCGCTTGTTGATGATGATAAGTTTCTAATGAGAGAGAGTCGTAATCCAGTAACTAAGACTACATGGGAGGTTCCTTTATCTTTCTGGCATTTCCTTCTGGCCTAATTGTCTTCCCATCATGGATGGTTAGGTCCATCACGATTACCCTCTAAAAGGTACATGTTCTCTCCTGATTGTCAATGATCTCAATGTCTTTTTCTCTAATGTCTCACTTAGAATGTTATCCCTAGAAATTCTGATTTCCATCTTTTCGGTGAGAAACAGTATGTACATTTAGCTAACTGAATATTATGTGACTCTAAATGTTGGAGATTCTTGGTAAAACTAAAAAAATTCTCCCTTACCCCCAAACCTAAATTGAACATAGTCCTCGATGTTCCAGATAAAAATATATGAATGCATGGACAAAGAGAAATGATGATTAAAAGAAAAGAGATAGGGAAAGATGTTACTAGGACCATTACCACAAAGGTGGGTTGCCTCCCATAAATCACTAAGTTTAATGTCTTCAGCCAGACATGACTGTACCTGCAGAAAATTAGTCGTGATAAACGGGATCCTGTAAATTTGTATTTTCCACTTCAGGGTTGGTCAATTCGATAAACGGTTCCAACCGCTGACCGTTGACTTTAAAAGTCTCTATAGTATCATGGTTCCTAACCTCAATAGCACCGTGGGGATACACGTTCTTGACATAGAATGGGCCAGTCCAGCGAGAACTAAGCTTACCAGGAAAAAGGTGAAGGCGAGAATTATACAAGAGAACTTTCTGGCCTGGTGTAAACGACTTTCGAAGAATCGATTTGTCGTGAAAATTTTGGTTTTCTCCTTGTAAATTTTTGCATTTTGGTAAGAATCATTACGAATTTCTTCTAACTCATTGAGCTGAAGTCTACGGTTATCACCAGCAGTAGGTAGGTCAAAGTTTAGCCTTTTAACGGCCCAATAAGCTCGGTGTTCTAATTCTACGGGCAAATGACAAGCTTTACCGAAGACTAGTCTATACGGAGACATCCTAAGTGGAGTTTTAAAATCAGTTCGGTAAGCCCACAAAGCTTCTATTAAGCTCAAAGACCAATCCTTCCGG
The DNA here is from genome assembly GCF_003573695.1 of Papaver somniferum. NCBI lineage: Eukaryota > Viridiplantae > Streptophyta > Magnoliopsida > Ranunculales > Papaveraceae > Papaver > Papaver somniferum. Next base: position 154,792,271 of record NC_039358.1, on the reverse strand, counting down.
GTAGGATTTACGGTCTTCTCTAAAATTTGTTTGATCTACCTATTAGACACTTCTACTTAGCCACAAGTTTGTGGGTGGTAAGGCGTAGAAACCTTATGGGTAATGGAGTATTTCTTCATGAGCGTCTCGAAAGACCGGTTACAAAAATGGGATCCTCCATCACTAATGATTGCTCTAGGCATACCAAATCGAGATAAAATATTGTCTCTAACAAACTTGATCACGACGTGGCGATCATTTGTCTTGGTACATACTGCTTCAACCCACTTAGACACATAATCAACAACTACTAAAATGTAAAAGTTTCCATAGGAATTGACAAAAGGACCCATAAAATTTATACCCCACACATCAAATATTTCTATTATTAGTATAGGACTAAGTGGCATCATATTACGTCGGGTCAACTTCCCTAACTTCTGACATCTCTCACAACTTTGAAAAAATAGGTGGGAGTCTTTAAACAGAGTTGGCCAATAAAGACCAGATTGGAAAACCTTCGCATCTGTTTTCTTAGAACTAAAGTGACCTCCACAAGCTCCAGAATGACAAAAAGTCAGAACACTGGGTATTTCGTTGTCAGGAATACAATGACGGATGATCTGATCAGGGAAGTACTTGAATAAGTATGAATCATCCTAGAAAAAATATTTAACCTCAGACAAGAATTTAACTTTATCCTGTTTAGACCAATGGTCAGGCATTTGGCTAGTTACCAAATAATTAACAATGTCAGCAAACCAGGGTAACTCAGAGATGGAAAATAATTTTTCATCAGGGAACGTGTCAAGGATCGGTCTCTCATCATCTCTAGTCTCATCAAGGATACGGGATAAATGGTCATCTACTACATTTTCAGACCCTTTCTTATCACGAATATCTATAGTAAATTCCTGAAAAAGCAATACCCATCTAATCAGCCGAGGTTTTGAGTCCTTGTTTGAAAGTAGATATTTGAGCGCGGCATGATCAGAATAAACTATGACCTTAGACCCTAGGAGATATGATCTATATTTCTCCAAAGCAAAAACGATGGCTAACATTTCTTTCTCAGTGGTAGTGTAATTCAACTGCGTATCATTTAGGTTCCTACTAGCATAATAAATCACACTAGGTGCTTTATCACGTTGTTGGCCAAGGACAACACCAACCGCATAATCAGACGCATCACACATGAGTTCAAATGGGAGGTTCCAATCGGGTGGTTGGATGATAGGGGCAGAAGTAAACAATGATTTTAGCTTCTCAAAAGCTGCAACACAGGCTGCATCAAATACAAAGGCAATATCTTTAGCAAGTAGGTTCGACAGAGGTAAGGAAATCTTGCTAAAGTCTTTGATGAAACGACTATAAAATCCAGCATGGCCAAGGAAAGATCTAACATCTGTTACATTCTTAGGTGGTCTTAATTTTGCGATTAGGTCAACCTTGGCTTTATCAACTTCTATTCCCTTAGAGGACACCACATGTCCTAACACTATTCTAGATTTAACCATAAAATGACACTTTTCCAATTAAGGACTAAGTTCTTTTCTTTACAACGTTCTAGAACTAGTGTAAGGTGGTGCAAACATTCATCGAAAGAGGATCCAAAAACCGAAAAATCATCCATAAAAACCTCGAGAAATCGCTCAACCATGTTCGAGAAGATACTTAGAATGCAGCGTTGGAATGTTGCGGGTGCATTGCACAACCCAAAAGGCATACACCTATAAGAAAAAGTACCAAATGAACATGTGAAGGTTGTCTTCTCTTGGTCCTCCGGGGCTATAGGGATTTGGTTATAATCGAAATAACCATCTAGGAAGCAATAATGGCTATGGCCAGCTAATCTTTCTAACATTTGGCCGATGAATGGTAAAGGAAAGTGGTCTTTCCTAGAGGATGAGTTCAGCTTACGATAGTCTATACATACTCTCCACCCGGTGGTAACACGGGTAGGTATCAATTCATTGTTCTCATTCGCAACTACCGTAATCCCAGACTTTTTTGGGACAATCTGGACAGGGCTGACCCATTTACTATCAGAAATAGGGTATATGATACCCGCATCTAACAACTTGAGCACCTCTGTGCGAACAACTTCCTTCATATTAGGATTCAAACGTCTCTGCATTTCTCTTGAGGTTTTGGCACCTTCTTCTAGGTAGATGTGGTGCATACAATCAACAGGACTAATTCCTTTCAAATATGCTATAGTCCACCCTATTGCAGTCTTGTGCTCTCGGAGAACACTAACTAGTCTACTTTCCTGATCGGTCTCTAAGTCAGGGGAAAGTATGGAAGGAAGAGTATTATCACTACCAAGAAATACATATTTTAATGTACCTGGTAGCGGTTTTAATTCAAGGGTGGGGGCCTTAACTGATGATGGGAGGGGTTTATCTATGGTCGGAGGAAGAGGTTCTGGTTTACGCTGCCATTTACCATAATTCATTACTGGCGCAGAATCTAACAACGCATTAACTTCTTCAAAATGACTATCCTCATCATAGTAGGCTCCAAAATGGGTCAAGCACGCCTCTAAAGGATAACTAACACTACTAGTGGTAAAGGTATTCTCAACTAGTGAATCAATCATGCATATAGACTCATAGTGTTCGGGGTCCGGTGGGGATTGTAACGCCTTAAAAACGTTCACCGAGATTTTCTGTTTCCCAAAGGAAAATTCTACTAGGCCAGTTTGACAATGTATGAATGCATTTGCAGTGGCTAGAAACGGACGACCTAGGATGATTGGGATATTAATATCTTGACTAGAGACAGGTTGAGTGTCTAAAATCACAAAGTCAACTGGATAGATAAAGTTTTATACCTAAACCAAAACGTCCTCAATAATTCCACGTGGGATTTTGGCTGACCTATCGGCTAACTGTAGTGTTATCCTAGTTGGTTTCATCTCACCAAGTCCAAGTTGTTCATATACCGTGAACAGTAAAATATTCACACTAGCCCCAAGATCTAATAGAGCATTGCCTATGTGTTTACCTATAACACATGTGACAGTAGGACAACCGGGATCTTTAAATTTTACTGGGTACTTTTGTGAGATTATGGAACTAACTTGTTGGGTCAAAAATTCCTTCTTATGGACACTCGCTTCTCTCTTGACAGTGCACATCTCTTTTAGGAACTTGGCCATAGCCGGTACATGTTTTATTGCATCTAACAAGGGCAGGTTGATCTTAACTTGCTTAAAGATGTCTAGGATTTCAGCATATGTACTAGGTTTTTCTTAGCGAGTATCTGAGGAAATGGTGCAGGTGGTATGTACACTCTCTCAGGGATATCTTCCTCACTTGGACTCTTAGCACTATCATGCCCATTAGGGTCTTTAGAAGAAGTTTGGTCAACCTCTGTCTCTCTTTCAGCTGGACTTTTGTCCTTAGGTGGTTCTACCGAGTTCTCTAATGTTTTACCACTCCTAAGGATGATAACTGCTTTGACATGTTCGTTGTGGTTAGAACTATCCGACCCATTAACTTGGTTAACTCCTTTCATATTTGGAGTCGATTAGCTAGGAAATTTCCCATTTTCCCTATCATTTAATTTATTTGACAGTTGACTTATCTGAGTCTCTATGTTGGACATAGCTCGGTCACTGTTTTGTTGGTTATGTTGAACTTCATCGAACCTCTGTCCTAAAAGTTTAAAATTTTGGGTAGTCTCGGCATTATTTCGGGCACTGCCTTCAATAAAGAGTCTTAGAGTTTCCTCTAGAGAGGACACCTTTTGTTCAACTGGGATCGGTTCTTGGACTTGAGCTTGGTTCCTAGAAAAACCTGGTGGTGGGTTGCTAGATGGGATACCCTGATGGGCACCTTTGGACCACGAAAAATTAGGGTTATGTCTCCAACCAGGGTTATAGGTATTAGAATAGGGATCGAACTTGGGTCGACTCTCATATTTAGAGTTCATACCACCATGTAGGACACTAACCTGGTCACGAGTAGTTTCACTAGGGTAAAACAAGGGGCATTGAGGTCCAGTATGACCTTGGTCACCACAAATAGTACATGGGTAAGTTCTAGGCTCATTATTACAGCTCGTAGCTTGTGTGGACTCTCGGTTCATTTCTAAGTCCTCTAGACGCCTAAGGATGTCTGACCCATTATCAACTCTATTGACCTTATGGATAGGGTTCCTAGTTATTTCGGGATCCCTCATCGAAGCCCATTGTCTAGTTTCATCAGCTAACTCGACAAATTCGTCAAAACATTCCTCTGGGTCCTGATGGGTAAATTCTCCACCACTCATTGTTTCTACCTGCATTCGGGTTTCACTATCAAGGCCCTCATATAAGATTTGGGCCATGTGGGCTTTATCATAGCCATGATGTGGGAATTGGTATAACAACTCATTAAACCTTTCTACATAATCGTGTAGGCTCTCTCCTATTTTCTGCTTAAAAGTTTGGATAGACTGCCTAACAGCAGCAGTCTTGTGGTGTGGGTAAAACTTCTTAACAAAGGCCTCTACAAGGCCATCCCAGGTGGTGATTGTTTTAGAGGGAATCAAATGGTACCACTCATTGGCTCTCTCTTCTAAGGAAAAAGAAAACAAACGCAACCTAAGAACATCTTTTGTGACGTTCGGATAATTCATTGTGTCACAAATCATCTCGAAGTCTCTTATATGGGTATATGGGTTTTCATTTTCTATCCCCCTAAACTTACGCAGCATGCCAAATGTCCCATGTTTAATATCAAACTTAAAGGTAGTGGCTGGTAAAACAACCCCAGGTTCACGCATTACTCTAGACGGGTTCAAACGGTCCCTAAGGGTTTTGGTTGGTGGGACTTCACCCTAATCATTGTCATTAACCATTTCGGTAAAAATAGAATTACCACCTAAATCTGTGTCACGGGTCAGACTCAAATTAAAAAGGTCGTTTTTCTCAAGTCTATCTCCTACCTGTTTCCAACGTCGCATACACAAGCAAGAATACTAGTGAAGCAAGAAAATCGTGCACATGCAAATGCAGGGTTTACTAAATTAGGTAAGCTTGGGTTACCTCAGCAAAATATACCTAAAGGTACGAGGCTGAGGCTTGTGGAATTTCGGCTGGAATTTCAGCGTACTTTTCCACAAGTTTCCTAAATTCGGTAATTCTGACGATGCAATATGGTGTGTGCAACGTGTTTTTTTTTAGCTTTAAATAAATAAAAGAAATATATACAAAAGGAAATAAAATAAAAAAGAATGAAGAAAAATTGAGTTTTATTACTTGCCTCTTTTGGAAGGCAACTCCACAATAAATGTCGAATATTACCTGCACAATAAAAATAAGAAAAATACCCAAGTAAAATCAAAAAAAATAAAAATAAAAGAGAATTTAATTAAACTAAACAAGACTAAAAAAATAAAAAATAAAAATAAAAATCTAAAGCCTAACCTAAAGGCAAGTCCGCGTCGGCGGCGCCAAAAACTGATGTAGTTTTTACAGTGGAAGTAAGAATTCGATTCTCGGACTCTTCAAAGATTCGGTTTTAGGACTAATTAAGTAAAGAAGAAATACTAAACAAAAATTGTTAAAATAGACCAAAAGATTGATATAATGATTTTGTATTCAAATAGGGTGAAAATCTAGGATTTCGAGATTCCACCGCTATTATGCATACTAGAATTTTAAATAATTTTTTAAAACTTCTCCAAAAAGTCTCGAGACGATTTAGCACACAAAGTACGTCTCGGAAAATAAATCGTTCAAATCAATAAAAATTCTTAATTGACTAATAATTTTCTTCACTTATATGTTGGTCTCTATGATAGATATATAACTCGTCAATCAAGCATTCAGACACGTAAAGATTAATTATTATCGTTAATACGCAAGAATACGGGCCAAGGAAAAATATTAGTATAAAAATTAATTTAAAACACTCTATCATACATAATATGGTTTCCTCTCTAATCCTAGAAGAGGGTTTAGCTACTCATAATCGAAAGAAACGAAATAAAAGAAATGATGGTATTCATTTTTATTCAAACTCAAAAGGACTTACAAAAATAGCCGAGTTCTCCACTTCTTGTTTCCTCTCTTTCGATTACACGAGAACAATTAAGTAGAAAAACCAAAAGATTAAAATGGAGTACAAGTTTTTCTTCTCAAAATCTCGGAAGCTTTCTCCCCAAAAACCAAAGATGATCCCCCAACCGACAATACCAACTCCCTTTTTATATGCGACCACCCCCCGTTGATCTCCATAAAAAATAAAATTTGCATTAGCTGCCGAATCGCATGTATATGGTAAGAAAGATCTCCCTTTTTCTCGACTTCCAAATGTGGCTGTATTAATTTCCATTAAACCCGCATGTATTAATATCCTTGACAGCACATGATGTCATCAGACTCCTTGCCACTATCTTCACGTCACTTGATCTCACACGAACAAGGTAAGAGTATATATATATGTTGACTTATTATATTGGATTCTTACCATGCATGCAGGTGGTGCCTTTGGTGCAAACAGATTTGGACAAAATTTTATAACTCCAATTAGTCTCTTTAAATTATTCTTCCCTTCTTGATTGTGAAGTATTATGGGATCCATGAAATGTAACGTGACACCAACATTTCTAGCTTATGTCTGTATGCTCCTTCCCACCGTATAGCACATGCATTACGCCACATTCACCAATTTTGGTAAAATAAGTCCACTTTGGTCATCCCATACTCGGTGTCTACTAGTAGCTGGAATTTCCTCCATTTAAGGGGCGAAGTTATGTGTTTTCGTCCAATTGAACTTTATTTATTAAGATACTGCAAAACTGAACAAAACCATCAAATGTGTATAAAATAGAGAACTAAAAAAATGTAAAATCAAACGTAAAAATGTCGTGTTTACACACTCATCAGCAATATAGGCCAATTGGTCTAAGCAATGTCAGCTTCAAAATTTTTACTAAAATTATTGCATCAAGAATGTCAGGTCTCATGCATAAGCTAGTTTCTCCTCAACAAGCTGCATACATCAAAGGAATAAATATACAAGATCAAATTATCTTAGCCTCTGAAATGGTTAATGAAATGAAGAAGAAAAGAAGAAATGGCAATATTGGTCTCAACTGAATATATCTCAAGCTTATGATTTTGTGAGCTGGAGATTTCTTTTTCAAGTTCTAAAGAAATATGGATTTTCAGAGCTTGGTGTAAATGGCTTGACATTCTTTTTGAGTCTGCAAGAATCTTTGTCATGATAAATGAAGGGCCAAATGGTTTCTTTCCTGTGGGTAGAGGGTTAAGGCAAGAAGACCCTCTATCTCCATTACTCTTTGTTTTGATGGAAGATGTACTTAGTAGGAATATCACAAAGTTGGTAATGGAGGGTAAGATTAATCCAATGGTGATAAGAAATGGAATACACCCATCTCATATATTTTTTGCAGATGATGTTTTTATTTTCTGCAATGGAGCTAAAAAAAGTATTCAAAATTTGATGAAGCTATTAGAAGATTATCAAGACAGTTCAGGTCAAGTGATAAACAAAAACAAAAGTAAACTGTTTGTGGATGGAACAACAGCAGCAAGAGTAATACAAATTAAAGAAATGATGCAAATGGAAGTAAGTAATTTACCTGACAAATACTTGGGAGTCATCTTACATGCTGGCAGAGTTAAAATTGCTACAGTCTGGCCTGTGGTGGAGATGATGCAAAAGAAGTTAGCTAGCTGGAACGACAAATTGCTTTTTTTTAATGATAGATTGGTCCTAATTAAATCAGTTCTTTGCAGTGTTCCAATTTATAGCATGTCAATTTATCAATGGCCAAAATCTGTTATAAAAATTTGTGAAAAAATTATCAGAAATTTTATGTGGTCTGGAGATGGTGATATCAGAAAATTTAAGACCCTCTCATGGAAAAAGGTGTGTTCTCCTTATAGTGAAGGTGGCCTTGGTCTGCAAAGATTGGAAATTCTCAATAAAGCTCTGCTCATGAAGATTTTATGGAGAATCATTAATTCAGAAGCTGAATGGGCATTGTTTATTAAGGCTAAATTCAAATACATACATCAACAATGGAAGTGCAATTGGAAACTGTCATCCATTTGGCCAGGACTGAAAGGGGCTTGGAATCATCTGAAAGAAAACATAAGATGGTGCCTTGGAAATGGACAGAAAATTTCTTTCTGGTATGATTCATGGCTTGGTAATACTCCAATAATTGAAGAGGTTGGACTTACAGAGTATGTCAAGAACTACATCAACTTAAAGGTGTCAGATTTAATCCTAGATGGGAAATGGAATGTACCTGAGGAGCTAAAACCAATAATTGCACATTACACTCTGCCTGCAATTGGTGTTGGTGAGGATATTTTGGTATGGAAAGAAGACATCAAAGGTAATTTCACTACTTCTTCTGCAATCAATTTAATAAGAAACAAAGAACAACCTTTTCAATGTTATAGAAAGATTTGGAATTCATTTTTGCACCTTTCAATAGCAAGCAACATACGGAAAATCTTACAAGGGGTGTATGTGGATGATTCTGAATGGTTGGGAGGGGTTTTGAATTAGCTTCCAGGTGTTGTATTTGTGAAGAAGAGCAAGACGATATGTAGTATTTGTTATGGGAATGTAATTTCAGTAAGCAGATTTGACATTGGATATACCCTGTGTTCAATTTTGAAATTCCAAAATCCTTGGAGGAAGTGTGGAGAAGTTCAAAAAGTAAAAGTCCTTTCATCAAAGATTGCTGGATTATTGCAGCTTGTGCAATTTTAAAATATCTCTGGTTCCAGAAGAATAAGATGTGGTTTGAGCAGATAAAACCAAATTTGCAAAGTTTCAAGGCAAGAATCAAAAAAACAATCTATGAAGGAAGCCTCAGAATGAAAAGAAACAAGTGGAACTCTGACATTGATAATCAGGTAATCCTCTTCTTCAAACTTGAGCCAAGAAAAATCAGATTTCAAAGCATAAAAAGTTGCCACTGGAATCCTCCTTGTCCAGGCTTTATTATGTTTTGTTGTGATGGTGCATCAATTGGAAACCCAGGATTTGCTGGTTTTGGTGTTGTAATTAGAGATCATATGAGTCAAGTGTTGGGAGTTATAACTGGAGGAATTGGAATTGCTACAAATTACATAGCAGAAGTGTATGCAGTCATAAGTGCAGTGGAACTGGATGTTAAATGGGGGATGCATAAGGTAATTCTGGTTTCAGATTCCAAAACTGTCATAACAGAATTTGAACACAATAAGATGCCCTGGTTTGTGAGAATGAGATGGCAGAAGGCAATAAAACAGATTCAAAATATCCAATTCTTACACAGCTACAGAGAAACAAATTTTGTTGCAGACACAGCAGCAAAAAAAGAGCCAAATTGGCTGCAGGGCAAAGACAAGTATTTGTTGGAAGACCTAGATTTCTGGATAGAGTAGAACAACCAAATGTGGAGTATTATAGAATCTGTTAATCTTGTTTAACAAAATCCTATGTAGTTGGCTGTTTTGAGTTTTCTTTTTGATTGTAATCTTTTCAATAACCCTTTTATAATTAATATATTGTGATTCAGAAAAAAAAAAAAGTTAACCGAAGTTAGCCATATGAACACTTTTCTCTTAACCATGTTCATCTTAACACTTCTAGAGCAATTGATAATCAAATGAATCTAATTGTGTTACTCATAGAGTTGTTCAATTGTTTATATTCTCATATAAGTATACAAGACACAATTGTAGTTGCAGGAAATCCTACACTACACCCTTCATATGATTTCATTGTTTATCAACTCATTTTTAGGTTTACACTCTCAATTTTATTGATTAAATTTTGAATGTTCTTACAAGAAAGATAAAGAAGTCAAGAATGATCTCTGCTCTGAACTTTCTCTCTCCTATTTACTTGTTTCTTACTCAAAAAAGATCTCTCCCTTCTTTACAACTCGAATGACTGTTTATAAGGAAATACATAGTGGATGACAGCTAATCTGTCCTTTATTTTCGGATATGGTTTGCGACATTCTCGCAACCTTACAAATGTTAATTTCGCAAGCTCTTTAATTTTCGCAGGACTATCATATCTTTCTCGTGTTCTTAGCTGACGTCATTTATTTTATCATTTCTGGAATTCTTTTGCGACGCTTAAGTGCTGTGTCATTGATAATTTCGCTGAAACATTATTATTGCGAGATTCTGATCCTACATCTTGCCTCTTCTCATATCTTTTCTGCGAAGTAGAGAATGATGTGAGAAATGCCGCAACTGCTTATCTTTTCATATTCTGCATTTATCACACGTATTCTTTCTTCCATTTATTTCTCGACACGTCTTTTGTAACCGTTACTTTTTAAACCGCTCATATCTTCCCGTATTAACCGTGTTTATTTTCTCGAGGAAAAATTCCCTCTATATATATTCCTTTTCACTCTCTTCTTCTTTCCTTTTATTCTCTCTGCAACTTCATCGTTCTTCTGCAAATTCCATTATTGCAACTTTTCTTCTTTCTTCTTCAACCTTTTTAAGTTCTTCTTCATCTTCATACTAGATCTTCATAGTTCATAATTTTCTTCAAGACAATCTCCCTGCTATTATTTTTCATGGATTCATCAAGGTTAGTCTTCTTTTTTTCTTCTTTATGGGTTTTGCTGAAATTAACATATCTGAAATTGATCTTGTTTATTGCCTTATTTCATGTTGTTTATGTTGTTTATGCGATTCCCATACTCTTGTTATTTTAGCAAAAGCGGCTCCAACACTAGATTTACAGTTCAGAACCCTAACATTCCCAGATCACAGCATAAGGTTGTCGCACATAAAATAAAGTCCGCGAATGAGAAGGTAGTAAGAAACACTATCTTTTTCTAATAAAAATATTGTTGCCTCTGTTTCTTATCTGGATTGTAATTCGCAGGGTGATAAAGATCTTAATAAACCTCTCAAGAAATCTCGCCACCTTAAAGTTTTTCCAACTTCTGTTCCCTTCCACCTACTCATTTCTTCCAAATCTCCTGCGACATCTTCGCAAGATAAACCTTTATCTCCAATTCGCAAAAATGCTGCCTCTCATTTCATTTCTTCAGTTGACCTTTCTATGATTGAAATTCCCCTTGTGGATCCTTCTGCGAATGAAACCTCTTCTCTTCCCATTGAGAATGTTTCTCAACCTTCTGTCTCTACCAGTTCTCTACCCAAGTTTCTTCCTCTGTCGAAAGAGACCGTGGAAGGGATAGATATTGCTTTCAAAGTTTTATCTGAAATTCTGGATGACGTCAAGAAGTCTTCTACTGATACCATCAAGTCTAATGTTTGCAAGATTCTGAGCAAGCATTTGGGTTCTGGCAGAGCTGCTTCGCAGACGGCTTTAGAAAATGAATGTAATGCTCTTCGTCTTGAAAATCAGAAGCTTCAGAATGTTTTGCTGGATCACGAAAATCTTCGCAAGAAGAATGATGAATTAAGAGGTATGATTTCCTTATCTATGTCTTTAATTTGCCTTTTCGATGGTTTTATCCTTCCCATGCTTAATTATCCTTTTAATCCCTCTTTCGCATGTTAAGCATTAAATCAGAAACGAATAATGGAGAGATATCAATTTGAATCAGTTGTTGAAGAAGCCCGTGTTGATAAAGAAATCTTGATGAATCAATATAACCAATTAGATAACCTCTATTCATATTCTCTTGATCAGATAAATAATCTTACCAATGAAAATACCCAATCAGTTCAAAGACAAGATCTATTAAGTAATGAAGTATCTCGTCTTTCTTATTCTTTAACTAAAACTAATTTAGGATGAAAACTTTATCAGATGAGAATAAAACCTTATCTCAAGAGAAGCGAACTTATTTAAACAAGATGGCGATATCTTCGCAACAACTTAGTATTCTCCAAAAAGTATGTGCTGACCAAGAGCAATCTCTTCGTTCTTTGAGAAATGAACTTAAAGAAGTAACAGAATCATCTATCGCTGAAAGAGATACACTCATTCAAGGTAGAATAGCTTTAAGTGTGAAGGAAAACCAACTTAAAGAACAATATTCCAAATTAGAAGAATCTTATTCTTCTCTTGCGAAGAAGAATGCCTTTCTTATTTCCAAAGAGAAAAATCTTCAGTCTCGACTTAAAGGTTTAGTTGGAGATAAATTTGATGACGCAATGGACCATTGGGAGAATAGTTGTTTATCCTTGATTCAACACCTTATTTCACAAAAGGAAGGTAGTCATAATAATTTGACTGCCTTAATTATCTTTTCTTTGTCATATCTCTCTGAATTCCTTATCTTAATAAAATTTTTTATTCTATTTTTCGTAGAATCTGAGAAGAATCTTCATTCTTCTGTTTCTGATCTGGAGGTTAAATATGCTAAAATTCGCAAAGAGAATGCATTGCTCGTCTCTACCCTTACTGGTTCTCGCGACCGAGCAGAAAGAAGACTTGATTATCTTGCTTATTTTAAGGATATTCAAGATAGGAATCATCAAAGAGCACTTCTTCGCCAAGTTCATCTTCGGGCTGAAGTCCTCGTAAATGACATTTTATTGTCCAACTCTCTTCCTTCTACATCATTTGATCCTTTAGAAGTAGATGATGAAGAAGTTCCTCGTCCTGATGATAGTGATTATGATTACGAAAGCGGTGTAGAGGATAATTTCTTGGAAGATGAAGAAGAGGTTCCTTATAAAGAAGTATTTGCTGGTGTTAATCAGAATGAGAAAGAAATTTCTCCTGAAGAAGTAATTGCTGGCGATAATCAAGATGCTAGTCATGGCGAAGATCAAAACCGAAATGAAGGAGAAGCTTGCGAGAATATTGGCGAATAATTTTTGTCATCTCATGTTACTGACATTAATATTGAAGCTTGAGCTTCTTATCTAGCTTTGTCTTCTTGAATTGTCTTATTTCTATCACTTTTGCGAATTACACTTTACTACCAACTTTGGAATCAACTTTTCTTTTAATATTTTGTTGATGAAAAAGATAATGATTCTTGTGTATTGATTCCCATACTTGCCTCTCATTATCTTTCTTGCAAAAAATAATCTGTTGCGAACACTTATAATTAATTTTTTTTATCATATGGTCTTATTTTGCCTTCCTAATTAAAGGTCTTATTATGCCACCTTTTGTCATTGCGACAAAATTGCAGGACGTCCTTGCACTTTCATGCAAAAACCCATTGATCTTGCCTTAACTTTTTCTTTTGTATTATGGCCTCTTCAGGAATGTTGCGACAATATGACAGACCTAAATATTCTTGCGAAAATAAAGCCCCATGACATTGCCGTCTTGCGACGAAATCGCAGGACGTCTTCGCACTTTCATGCGAAAACCCATTGATCTCGTCTTATCTTTTTCTTTTGTATTATTGCCTCTTCAGGATTGTTGCAAAAATATGACAAGTCTTAATATCCTTGCGAATAAAAAGCCTCATGACCTTTGCGTCTTAAGACACTTATCATCTCCCTAATGGAGGGTGCCACCCTTATCTCCCCCTGGTTGCCCCTTCAAGGAGGCGTACTTCTACCATACAAGGTTAGCTCCTCCCATCCAGTCTTAACAACAACCAGTTGTTTTCGCAGCCTCTTATCCCTTTTACCTATAGGTCTTATGGTTACGAGACTGCACCCTAAGTGGGGTTTTCTTCAGGCCGAGTGCAGTATGAGCCAAGACTTGTCAAGAATGGCAAGGACGCTTCAAACGCCCCCGGCACTCTTGACTCAACCGTGTACCTCGGCGCCTTGATCAGATTCTGCACTCCTTGGGAGAGTCCTTATTACCTTATTCGCCCAACCTAAGTCATATGCTTAAGCTGAGAATCCAAGGTGCCTCTCCCGGATGGGCTTTATTGACCCCAAATCTCCATGACTCAGGTTCTGGTGGTGGTGTGGCCTTTCCCTAAGTCATGCAACAGGTACCCCCTAATATGACGTACTTTAGGTCTTACATTTGCCTCTTGCGAAATTGTATTCGCGAACTAGGGTGTACGCTATAAAGGTTCGCCCCTTTCTTTTATGTCATTGTTCTGTGATTATCTCTGCGACAATTTTGCACATCATGATCTTCTTTTGATATGAGTAATTCTGCAATTATTCTTTCAGAATTCCTAAATTTTTAAAGCTTCTTACTGATAATATATTTTTAAATACAACCTGTTCCATGGTCTGTCTAATCTATGACCAACATCTCTTCCTTATGGATCCATTAATCTATAAGCTCCTGTTCCAACTATCTCCTTAATGATGTAAGGTCCATCCCATTTTTTCGCTAATTTTCCACCATTTTCTCGCTGATATATTGGTGTTTCTCGCAGAACTAAATCTCCCGGTTGAAATTCGCGTACTTTGACACGTTTATTATATTCTCGAGCTAATCTTCGCTGATAATTCTCCATATGTTGTAAAGCTTTTTCTATTCTTTATTCTAATTCATCAAGTTTGTTTAAAATTAAGCCCGCACTAAGATTTTTCTCCCAAGCTTCTCTTTTTGTTGTCGGAATAACAACTTCTATTGGTAACACCGCTTCAACTCCGTATGTTAAACAAAAGGGTGACATTCCAGTACCTTCTCTTCTAGTTGTATTATAAGACCATACTGCATTATATACTTGTTCGCACCATGATCTGTGATGTCCTTCCAATTTCTTCTTTAAGATATCTGCAATTGTTTTATTTGTTGCTTCTACTTGCCCATTAGCTTGTGGATACAAAGGAGAGGACTTTCCACATTTTATCTTGAATGCATTAAGTAACATTTCTATATTCTGCCCCTCAAACTGTTTCCCATTATCAGATACCAACTGTGTAGGAATTCCAAATCTGCAAATGATATTTTCGAATATGAATGTAAAGATATCTTTGTCGCGAATATATTGTACTACCTTCACTTCTGTCCATTTTATGAAATAATCTGTTGCGATTATTAAGTATCTTCTTTGTCCAGTTCCTGGTAAAAATGGCCCCACAATGTCTAAGCCCCATTTTCCAAAGGGCCACACACTAGTTGAAGATGACAATGGTGCTCCTGGTGCATGTATCTTCTTTCCATGCCGCTGACAATCTTCGCAACGTTTTGATATTTGTTTTGCATCTTCATGCATGTATGGCCAATAATAACCTTGCATTTTTTCGCTATGTGCCAAAGATCTTCCTCCACTATGATTGCCAGCATCTCCACTATGTAACATTTTCAGCACCTTTTCTCCTTCCTCTCCTGTCAAACATCTGAGTGATGGTCCACTAAAGGATTTTCGGTATAGCAACCCATCTCTTAATTCATAATTCGTTGCTCGGCTTTTTAACTTGTGTGTTTCCAATCTATTTCTTGGCGTTTCTTCTTTCGCCAGATATGCATGAAGTTCCATTCTCCAGTCTACGACATTGTTTATTTGTTCTTCTTTTTCATTATCTATTATCATCACATCCACATCTTCCTCTTCTTTATTTATTGATGGTGACAGAAGTGTTTGTATTTTTATGCATCTCGCAGTTGGATCTGTCATCATGCTTGAGATGAAAGCAAAAGCGTCTGCGAGTCTATTATCCTTTCTTGAAATGTGCCTCCATTTTATCTTTAGGATTTTCGCTGATAATTCTTCAACCAGCTTCTTGTATTTCTTCAAGGATGGTTCATTTGTAGTATACTCTCCTTTTATTGGGCGAATAACTAGTTGCGAATCACTAGTGATCCTGGCATTTTCTAGTTTCATTTCTATTGCGAATTTTAAGGCATGTATCACAGCTTCATATTCTGTTTCATTATTAGTGGATGCAAATTCCAATCTGAATGAAAAAGCCATCTTTATTCCTTCTGGCGAAATTAAAACAATTCCAACTCCATTTCCTTCTCCATTTGATGATCCATCTACCAATATTTCCCATCTATTTGGTTCTGTTAATAAATCCTTTGGATCTCCATGTTCTTCTTCTACATCCATCATTTCTTCTACTGCTTCATCTTCTTCTAAAGGAAATTCTGTCAAGAAATCCGCAACAACTTGTGATTTTGGTGAAGACAAAATTTCATATTTAATATCAAAGTGGCCTACTTGTGCATTCCATCTCTCCACCCTTCCTGATCTTTTAGAATTCTTCATCACTGATAGTTCACTTACTTTCTTAATTTTATAATCGTATTGGATTTCCATCCTTGAATCATTCTAATCTCATGTAATCTTCGCATTAGGTGCCGAATAACGAAGTTGGTAATTATGAATCCAGTAATGATGGTTTGGGAAATCCAGGGGTTGTCGGTGACAAGACTTCCATATCTGTGCCTCAAGATGATGAAACGCTGGTCGTTGATGCCGTGGAGGTAGAAGAAACTCTAATTGTGCCTCAGATGGTGGAACCCGAACCCGAAATAGAGGAAGCTACTTATTCTGAAATTGTCTCTATGATCACCGATGCTACTCCAGTAGTTGAGAACCAGATGATAGTGCATGAGTATCCGACTGCAGGGATTTCCTTTGATCCTCAATTTGGTGAGTTACTCCCGTATCACCAGCTTGTTGGAGGATTTAGCGTTCATATCGGATATGCTGCTATATACAAGGAACTGTGGGAAATGTATGGACACATTGTTGTCACTCGGGATCCAGAACGCAGTTATTTTCTGACGAAACAAGTGTAAGCTATCTTGCGTGTCATAGATGATATTCAGATTACTGCCAGAAATGTTGTTACTCAAGATGTACTCTTTGATTGGGAATACAACTTGAAGAATGCTGAAGATCTTGGCTTCAGTCTGAAGTAGCTCCGTCAAAGACTTGAAGTTACCAGGAAAGCAATAAAGGATGATGTTCCCTTCCCTATCAGTGATGTCGTGTTGAAGAAGATGAATGAAGTTGCTGATCTAACCAGGAAGCTGGAGGTGGAAAAGGCGGCTCTGAAAGTCTTGGAGGAGGAAGAGGAGCAGAAATCTTTCTTCGATGGTTTTCTTTAGTTTCCTTTCCATAATCCCATGAATTTCTGAACTTCAGAGAGATATGAGGTTTTCATTTGGGTTTTGATATTAGCTGGTTTTGGATTGCTAGATGGTTAAGGATTTTCTTTTGGATTTGATTGAGATTTTCCTTTAAGTAAAGTGAACTGAATTTTTGATAAATTGATGAATTCAAATACTGATTGCAAGTACTGCAAACCTTTTGGAGGAATTGAAATACAATGAAAGAAAATCCTAAATGCCAAATCCATACATCATGAGTGCTCAAATGCTCAGTACCTCAAATACCCAATAATTTTAGATAAACGCCTTAAGACAATTCTCGTGAATTACTGGCAGGGTTCTGCTACCCGTGTTGACCAATTTTTAGTATCCTCCAGTTATGGACTTAGCAACCATAAATGGTCCTTCCCAATTGGATATCCTTGCAGAGTGGAGATCTCGTTTAGCCGCCTTGAGAACCAAATTCCCTTCCTAGAATTTGTTCGGCTTAGTAGTTCGCGCCTTGAATATCTTTTGCCGATTCCATGGTTGTGGCACGTATGGGCACTCATGTAGAGGAGAGTACCCAACATACTATCTGTCGTGCTTAGCCAGGTCTTCAACAATAAACCTCTTGATAGAATGACCGACTTGGAGAAGCTCTGAACCCAACCATTGGGTATAATATTGGCGGGGTGAAGTTTTCAATCGTTTGTAGGGAGAAGTCCTTGAATCAAAGCATCATATTTGAAAATTGGTAATATTGGAGCACGAAAAGGAATAAGACTTGCCTGAGCTCGAAACCTTTTGACAAAGGTATGTGGATTTTTCCCAGGTTCTTGCGTAAGTCCCATCAAGGTTTTTACTTCTTCCAGATGCTCGAACGGTGGGGTCTCCTTTGTTTCCTCTTCCAACTTGGAGTCTTTGTCGACGACAGAACGTGTTGAAAGCTTTGAAATTACCCTTCCAGCATGAATCCAAGTTCTTCCAAGAATCATATCATATCCAGGATCTTATCGAACTATGTAAAACTTGGTCTCAGTGCAGACCATATTCTCTGTGACTTTGAGAATGATGAAGCCGTATGCATCTCTGGAGATTCCTTCGTGGTCCCTGATTGCTATGGGAGCATGAGTAGCCTCTTTTCGAGTAATTCCAGCAGCTCTGAGAGTTTTCAAAGGGATGATGTTGACGGCGGTGCCGACATCAACGAATGCTCTTTTGAATTCATTTCCTTTAATATGCACGGTGGTGAGCAGTCCCCGGTCATACATTTCTTTGCCGGTGGCTGATGGTTTAGGAGGTACTTCTGGAATCAGTAGGCGTTTCCCAGACACTATGTGGTTCAAAGCTGTGAATATGTTTTCTCTTTGTGCTTTTGATAGATAAAGAATTTCGCAAACATGCTCTATCAATGACCGAACCGCTTCCTTGACTGGTGCTTCAGAAATAGAGAAGGTCCTGACAGGAAGAGGATGTTTGTGTACTCCTTAGGCTCCAAGGTTAAGTTCTCCTGACTCAATCTTTTCTCTGAATATGCGTTTCAAAACTTTGCAGCTACTTGTGGGGTGATTGAAGAACCTGTGGAATCGGCAGTAACGAGGATTTTCCATGTCTTCCTCAGTTGGGTCTCTCCTGACGTATGGAAATTTGATTGCACCATCTTGGATCCAGGAGTCTAATAGTTCGAGCACTTCACCAATGGGGAGAGTAAAATCAGGTGCATCATTGGGAGTATCTGTGCGTTGGCCAGTAGCTTGTGTCTCTGGTTTGTCCTTCTTTTGCGTCTTTGGAGGAGCTGTAGCATGCTTGTTCGGGGATTCAGCCTTGCGCTTGCTCCCTTCTGCAACAGCGTTTGTAGAGGACTGCAGGTTGTACTGCTTATTGATCAGGCGTCTGCTTCATCGAGTGTCACGTGATTCCTCAGTCTTTGTGGACTTTGCTCTTTCTAACAGAACAGGTGCAGTGGTTGCTGATCTCTTCGCGGATTCGTGAAGTTCTGAAAAAGTCTGGAATCGAAGATTCTCCGTTAGAGATCTATAGACCGGGAGCATGCCGTTGATACACAAATCTACCAGCTTCTGCTCTGTGACATTTGGGTCATGGCAGTCCAGGGCCTGGACTCTGAATCTTTTCGCGTAATCATTGGGATTCTCACTGACCCTCTGGAACATTCTTCCAAGATCAGAGAGAGTGACTTGCTCTGAAACGAAAAAGTATTTCCTATAGAAGGCGTTGATCATTTCTCCCCAATTGTTGATAGTTCCTGGTGCGATGTTGTTGTACCAGGTGTATGCTCTACCTTTCAAGGATTTTGAAAACTCCTTGAGGCGGACAACATGGTTATGTTCATGCTCTCCCAAGGTTTCGAGGAAACGAGAGACATGTTCTCGAGCATTGCCAGTTCCGTCATACAGAGTGAAAGTTGGAGAAATGTAACCTTTTGGAAGGGGAATCCTCTGCGTAGCGGCAGGATAAGGAGGTTGGTGACGATGGACATGTGATGAGTGCTAAAAAGTGCATATTTCTATATATTTTTCTTGGCATTTAACTCATCTTTTGTGCATTAATTCTACATTTTATCCAATATTCTGTATTTTTATTGTTTTCAAGAATAAATATTTTTATTAATTAATTTTGCATTTTTAGGTAATAAATAAAGTTTGGATGAATAGCGGAGCGAAAAGAGCAGAAAAGTAGTGAAAAGTCGGGAGGAATTACACAAGGAAGCCGCGAAGAATGTTGTGCACAAGACCAAAAGGCTAGAAGTGGGCTTGAAGAGGAAGAATTGTTCTTAAAGAAGATATGGGCTTGGCATACCCAAGGCCCAAAACCCTCACCCAAACCCATTTCCAATATCCATACCCGCATTCATCTTCAGCCGTCAGATTGGATCATCTCAGCATCCTACGGTCGCTTCACCGTCGTGCATCGAAGTCTGAAGCTCCTGTCAAGCACTACAACACCTAACTCCATCTTGGACCGTCAGTTTTGATGTATTCCATATCCAACGGTCAATCCACATCCATTTACATCACATCGTTGGATCTTTCCCTCATCCTATCATCCTACGGATTTCCCTTACAAAACATCAAGATTTGATGGGTCTGCTCAACACCCAAACAACCAAATACCCTATACCCAAAACAAACACACCCTAGCCAAAACCCATCGAGCCATCTCCTTCTTCCCCTCTTCTGCAACAGCGACGCTGTCTCCATCACCACCACCATAACCCACAAATCACTCAACCACCACCACTCGAGCCATCATCACTTCTAACAACCAAGACCTACCTTTCTAGCCACTTATAACATCACCTCCTAATCGTTTCATCTCACAGGAACTCTAGGTTAGGAGTTGATGAAATGGGTGAGGTTAGAGGATAAATCGAAGGCATGGGTAGCATCAGCAGACGAGAAGGAAGCATGGGTGAGAGCTATCAGTCGTTTTCAGAGATTAGGTAAGGATTTTTTGTAAAACCCTAATTTCATAAATTGGGGATTTTTGGGGGAAAGTTAGTGTACGTCTAATTAGGGGCATGGGTGAAAGTTTTCGAGTAGTTTTCAATGTATTAGGTGATTTAATCTCACTTTTTGTCAGAACCCTAATTTCACTGATTTGGGGATTTTGGAATTTTTTTTGTTGTAACTATAAAAGGGTGTTAGGGGTTGTGAAATTAGGCATCTCTGGGCTAGCCAGTGAGCAATATTTGCAGTTTAATATTAATTTCAAAATTCATTTTCAATTCATCCATGTTGAATCTCTCTTATGCATAAAGGTTGAATGTGAATTGTATGCTGTGTAATGTGGAGCATGTTTATACCTGTTAGTATCATTATTACAAGCATGTCCATGTTCTAATTCACTTGCTAGGGTTTAGAGGAAGCTCTTGATCATATGCTAGGAATGTTAATGTATTTGTATGTTCTTTTATTGAGCTGAATTGCCTTAGGATGAATGCTTAGACATTTGGGCTACCTGCTTGTGATCACCTGTGCTGTTAGAATACAGCTGATACTAGGAGTGGAGCTAGGTCTTTGGCCAAGAATTCAATCCACTAGAGAGATTGCCTTAAGCTAAACTAGCTAGAGGAGCTAAATGCCTGTGATTAGTTGTGCTGATTAAAGACAACTGATGCTAGGGGTAATTTGGTTAGGATAGTTAGTAGAATCCTCATTGTAGTCTTTCATGAAAGAACAAGACATACATTGCATCATAATTTCCTTAGCCTAGGGTCAAGTAGTGGAATCAAAAGCCTTAGTACCTTCTTTTGAATTCAGATAACTTTAGAAATTTAGAAAACTTTAGCAAATCCTCCAAGTCCCTGTGGACAAACCTCTATTTACATTCTATCTTCATCAAGACCCTGTATACTTGTAGGTAAAACATAGGTTGTAGTTTTTAGGTATCATTCTTATAAACCCACCAAGTTTTTGGCGCCGCTGCCGGGGACTCGGTTGCGGCGCATATGTTGTTTTTATTTCCTTGCTCATTTTCTTGCTGCTGCTCTTAACTTGCAGCTGCACTTGCATCATTTGTTGTTTACAGGGCATTCTTGATGTTTACATCTTCATCTAGTTGTTGGCTTGTTGTTCTTGCACAACATCAGAGCATCTTCTTGCCTGTTGCATTAGTGCACTGCTGTGAACTGCTTAGCCCATTTGCACTGCCTCTGATGTTGCTGGTGAACTGGTGGAACTGAGGCTGTTACTCTCCCTGTTGCTGCCTGCTGCTGCCTTCTGCACCTGTTGCTGTTGATCTGCTCCTGCTGCAAAGCCCTGAGCTGGTGAGCCTGCTGAAGACCAATCCCAACAGGATTGTGCTGCTGAGGAGAAAATCACAAGCCCAACTGGGCCTGCTGAAGTTGCTGCCAAGCTTAACAAGTTGAGCCAAGCCCAACTGGGCCTCAACAAAGACAAAAGCTTAGGATGATCCAAAGCCCAACTGGGCTTTTGCAACCAAACTGAGCATCTGGGTTGTGCTTAAGCAAGTAAGCCTAAACCCATTAAGAGTACCCAACCTGTGGGCTTCTATTTTTAATTTGTGGGCTTGTAATAATTTTTTCCATTTTTCTGTTGGTTTTGTAATTAATTTCTTGTGGGCTTGTTTGTTTAATTGCTTGTGGGCTTGTGGTGTTAGATTGATTTGGGCCTGTAGTTTTAAATTAGAAAAACTGAACTTTTAAAAGCCCAACTGGGCCACAGACCAAACAAGCAACAATTGGGCTATCTCAAAAGCTACATTGGGCTTCAGTTTGCATACACATTGTGGGCTTGTTCACCTTCCCTTGGAAAAGCAATTTCTCCCACCAATGTGGGCTTGCTCCCAATACTAAAACCAAAATTTTTGCTCCCAATTAAACAAAACCAAATTTTTCCCAAAAATCCAAACCCATTAAAAACCAAATTTTGGGCTTTGTAACATAGTTACTTAGCTTTTGAGCCAAATCATGTCTAGATCTTGGTCTACAGTTGGGGAATACAACAAATCCCTTAGAGAACTTGCGTATGGACATACTCCACGTTATGAACCTCCCATAGACCATGATGTCAATAGTTATAGGAATTATTATGGACATTTTCAAAGTCCCGAGCCTCAATACATGAACCCTAATAACTATTCACACATGCATCATTCATCACAACGTGAAAATGAACATTTTGCTAGTGCCTCACTCACACAATCATCACTGATCGATCAATTAGAAGATCGAATCGCAACTTTAGAAATGCAATCACATGAGGAATATGTCACATCTAATTTTCTTAGGCAACCTGAAATCTATGCATGTCCCGCATGTGGTAGTTTAGACCACCCTGTTGAGAATTGTCATATTTTGCATAATTTTAGGCAATCTAGAGAAAATCCAAGGTATGAAATGCCCATAAATTGTGAGAATGGTAGTCATTGGGACCATAATCAATCCTTTGAGGGTTGCGATCAATATTTTGTAAACCCTAATGACCATGCACACATGTACCATTCACCACAATTTGAACATGAAGAATTTTGTACTCCCATGAATTTAGACTCCACCATAGAAGCACTCAGTGAGCAAAACTTCGATAGATCTACATCACGAATTCAGGCATGTTTAGATCAGATTTTGCTTCACCTACAAAAGGAGGAAATTCATGAGGAAATGTATGTTGTCCCTAATGAAGTGTCTAGTACATTCATGTAAATGATGTTGAATATGAACCTAATTTAGAGGGACATGAATCGACTAATGACACCACCACTGTTAATGAGGACCAATATGCATGCTACCATGATGATGATTATGATGATATGTTAGAAGAACATGAAAATATTGTGGAACCTGTTGGTTCAATAACATATGGCTTCTCGCCCTCGACCTTCATGAATGTTGTTTTTTCTAATACTCATTGTAATTCATATGATTTTGATATTGACATGGGATTCGTACAATTATTCTATGAAGATGAGCATGACATAGGAATAGTTGAATCTTCTGTAGACACTAATGTTATTATGCATGAAAATATAATTGATGTGTCTGATTCTCTACCTAGGTCACATTGTGATATTTCTCCTGATTTGCCGATGCATGAAAATAATTCTTCTGATGATGATGATTCTGATTGTGGACTTGATAATTTGTTTGATGATTGTGAGCATGTTGTGACACGTGTAGAAGACTTAGGAGATGTTGATGTGATTAATAATGATGTGCCTATCTTCCTACATAAGTCACAATCTGATGGCCTTCCACCCAACCTAGATTTGGTTTGTACCCATATTGTCAAACCGACTTTTCTGAGAGTCCCTAATCTAGGTTTGGAACTGTGTGCTTCCCAAGTCCTCTTGGACTATTTTGCTTCTAAGTATAATACATTTGAGGAACCACAGTTGGAATTAGCATGTTTGCCCGTCCCTAGCACAGTTCACTTTGAGTTAGACCTTGTACATGATGAACCCCCAAAACTGCGAGATTTTGTTTCCAAAATTTTATCCGTTGAAAAATTCAGGTTTGGGGGTATTTGATGAGTGCTAAAAAGTGCATATTTCTATATATTTTTCTTGGCATTTAACTCATCCTTTGTGCATTAATTCTACATTTTATCCCATATTCTGTATTTTCATTGTTTTCAAGAATAAATATTTTTATTAATTAATTTTGCATTTTTAGGTAATAAATAAAGACTAGATGAGTTGCGGAGCGAAAAGAGCAAAGACACGAAAAAAATCCGGAGGAAACTCTAGCAGAAAAGAAGTGCAGAACGCGGTATGGAAGACTCAAGGATGAAAATGAGCTTAAAAAGGAAGAAATTGTTCTTAAAGAAGAAGTGGGCTCAAGATTACCTAAGCCCAAATCCAATTCCTAAACCCAAACCCATATCCTAAACCCAAAATCCAATACCCAAACCCGTTTTCCTTCTTAACCGTAAGATTGGATCCAGTCCATCATCCAACGGTCGCTGCATCATCATGCATCAGATTTCGATGCACCTGACCAACACTACAACACCTAACTCCATCTTGAGCCGTTAGTTTCGTTGTATTTTTGCATCCAACGGTCGCTCATAATCTGTCTCCATCTCGCCGTTAGATCCGTTTCAGAAGTTATCATCCCACGGCTCAGCTTTGCGAAACATCAAAATCTTTATCCCTGCCTCACACCTTAATACCCAAATACCTAATACCCACACCCAAACAAGACCCTAACAAATTTCCATCGGGTTCTCCTTCTTCTCCCCATTTCTTCTTCTCCACAGCAGAGCCTTCCCCTTCCACCTGCTCCACCAACTCGCTGCCACCACCACCAACTCCACAAGAGCCCTCAAATCTCTTCCATACGTAAACCCATCACTACCCTACCCCTCTATCAACTTATTTCATCATTTCTCAACCCTTTTTCTCTGAAACCCTAGGATTAAGGGATGATGAAATAAGTTAGGTTAGAGAAGAAATTGAGAGTAGCAGGAGACGCAATAGAGGAAATAGAAGCATGGGTCGAAGCTCTCAAGTGTTTTCAGATATTAGGTATGCATTAATTTCAATTTTTATCAAACCCTAATTTTTCTGTTTTTTGGGGATTTTGGAGAGATTGTGTATAAACTATAAATAGATGCTTTGGGGTGTTGTAATAGGTGTTCTTGGGTTAGCCGAGATACCCCCTAATTGGGTTAATTTTAATTTCAATTTCAATTATACTGTCAGTACTTGTTCTTCACTGTTAAACTCTGTTCTGATGTTATGTTCATGTTCTTTTGTGTATGTTAATGTTCATGTAAATCACCATGTTTGTTATGTTCTAATTCACCACTAGGGTGAGAAGACAACTGAACTTTGTTGGTTAGCCATTTGGGTTAGACCCTGTTGAGCTCAAAACATTTAGGTTACTAACATTCCAAAGGTTCACTGGCTTGTGATTAGTGGTGCTTTAAACAGACCATTAATGCTAGGAGTTAGTGATAATCTAAGGGATTCACAAAGCCATATTAGTTAGAGACCTAGACCCTAAATGACCTGTGATTGCCTATGCTTTAATCAGATAGGCAGTGCTAGGGGTTATCCAAGGACTTTAGGTAGTTAACTAGCCACATGACAGGGATGTAACCAAGGTGAACTAGCTAGGTGAAGGAGAATTCTCATCCATCTTCATACACTTCCATCTTCAACTGTTTTGCTTGTTTTCTGTTTTCTTTCATTTATTTTACCTTCATTGCTCACTGTTTGTTTTCCCCTCATGCTCACAGTGGTGTCTTAACACCACAATCTTTACTTGTTTCACTCACTGTTTACTGCCCCCATTCAGCTCTCATACATCAGTCCATTCATCTCCATGTTAGCTTAGGAAGCAGCTAGAGAAGCTATAAAACAACATTTGCTCCCCCTTGTCCCTGTGGACTTTCCCTTTCTTCCCATTCTAGCTACAATTGACCATGTATACTTGCAGGTCAATTTGTAGGTTGTTTATAAAACCCACCAAGTTTTTGGCGCCGCTGCCGGGGACTCGGTAGCGGTTTGCTTGTTTTCTGTTTTCTTTCTTGTTAATCTTGCTTGTTCCTGACCTGCAACTTCCTTGTTTGCTGCTACTGTTGCTGTTGTTGTTGTTGCTGTGAAGCTGTTGTTGCTGCTCCCTCCTGCTTGCTGCTGCTGTGAAGCTGCTGGTGCAATTCTGCTGAGCTGTTGATTAAGGTTGCTAAGGAAGATCCAAGCCCAACTGAGCTAGTGCAACAAAAAGGGATAAAAAGCCCAAATTTGGGCTTCCCTCCAAAAATCAAGTAAGCCTAACCCATGAGCTAACCCAACTGAGCCTCATTAAATTTCTTTGGGCTTGTATTTAAGTATTTATATTTGGGCTTGTAATAATTTTTCTTTTTCTTTATTTTGGGCTTGTAATAATTTTTTTTTCTTTTTCTCTTTCTTTTATGGGCTTGTAATTATTTGTTTGTTATTTTTTCTTTTCTATTGTGGGCTTGCAATTTAATTTGGACTATAGGTTTTTATCCCATCCATTGGGCTCCTAAAAACAATTCTGTTGGGCCGTGAGTTAAGATTTTGCTCACCAAAATTCTTCAAAGAACCCAAGAACCAAAAGCCTTTTAGTTGGTTGGGCTTTGTCCCAATTAATCCAAAAATTTTCTAAACCCATTTTAAACCAAAGTTTCTAACCCTTTCAAAAAAAATTTGGGCTCTACATTTTGTAAAGCAAAACCCATTGTGAAACCAAAACCAAATTTTAGGTCGTGTTTTTCATTGACTGTGGGCTTGTTAGATGTTATTTCATTGATCAATGATCTTATTAGGATATGATTGTGACCTTTAGAGACCAATCAAACCGACTAATTAGAGTCAATCCAATAGACCCAATTGACATACCCACATCTTCTGAGGAAAACACACCGGACCAACCTGAGATAATGGAAGAACCCCGTAGTCTCAAGGATTACATGTATCCCACAAGGACAAGCCAACCCTCGTGCATTGTTTTACCAGAAGCTACTGGTCATTATGAGCTAAAATCGAGCACAATACAAATGCTTCCCGTGTTTAGAGGAATTGAAAACGAAAACCCTTACCATCACGTGAGAGAATTCGAGGAGATTTGTGGAACTATACGTTTCACTCAGATGTCTGACGAAACCCTAAAATTGAGACTATTTCCTTTCTCTTTGAAGGAAAAGGCCAAGTCATGGTGTATGCCTTACATCCACAGTCAATTAGGACATGGGACAACCTCACAAAAGAGTTTTTCAAAAAGTTCTTCCCTAATCACAAGACTGCGACAATTCGTCAAAGTCTGAACAGCTTTGTACAATTAGAAGGTGAAACCTTAGCTAGATATCTTGAGAGATTCAATGAATTGTTGCTTAAGTGTCCCCATCATGGTTTTGAAAAATGGAGACTTGTGCAAATTTTGTATGAAGGTTTAGATGTCTCCACCCCGAACAATTGTAGAGTCTATGTGCAATGGACTCTTCACAGATAAAAGTGCTGATGACTCTTGGGCTTTCCTAATTGAAGTTGCTGAAAAAACTCAACAGTGGGAGTCCATTCGTGAACCTAGAAAGACTACACCTGTAGATAAGGTCCATAGAATTGAGTCTGATTTTGAGGGAAATGCAAAAATGGCAGCACTAGCAAGAAGAATAGAAGCGTTAGAACTTCAGAAAAACGTAAAACCTTCTACCACTGCTGCTTTGTGAACATGTCGAAATGGCTATCTGTGATATATGTAACGGTTCTGACCATCAGGTCAGTGATTGTCCGGAAATGCATGCATTCCAAGAATCTAGGCTGGAACAGGCACATGCTATGTTTCAAAAACAAGAGCATAACCCTTATTCACAGACCTACAACCCAGGATGGAGGAACCACCCCAATTTTTCATGGTCTAAAGGACCCATTCAAGGAGGACCATCTCAACCCACTCAAAGCTATCAAAACAATCAAGGCTATCAATACCCTAAAAATCCTCAACAGCAGTCGTACCCTCAATACACTGCTGACAAGAAATTGTCTAGCATCGAAGAGAGTATCAATCAGTTGACCCAACATCTGATGAAAAATGAGAAAGCAACTGATCAACGAGTCTCCGCTCTAGAACTACAGATGGGTCAAATTTGCGATGCACTGAATACAAGAGAAAAGGGTAAACTTCCTAGCCAGCCCCAACAAAATCCAAAGAGGATATTTCAAGCAGGCACATCATCTTGCAATGAAACCTCACCCGATCAAGTCCATTCCATCACCACTCTCCGAAGTGGTAAGATTGTTGAGAACAATGTAGGCATACCACAATCAAATGAATCTGAGCCAAACATATCATTGCCTGCACCACCAAAGAACACCTCCAACTTAGAAAAGGAGCCTGAGCACATTAGTGAAGCCGACAATCCCACTGTTGTGAATATCCCTCTAACTCCTAATGCTCATGTTGCTCCATATCCTCAGAGGTTAGTTCGCCAACAGATAAGCACCCACTACAATGAGATGTTAGAACTGTTCAAAAGAGTCAACATCAACATTCCTTTTCTTGAGGCAATTAAGCAAATCCCTGCATATGCCAAATTCCTCAAAGACTTGTGCACTCAAAAGCGCAAGATTAATGTGCACAAACGTGCTTTCTTAGCTGAACAGGTGAGTTCCATCATTCTGAACAAAACTCCACCTAAGTTTAGGGACCCAGGTTGTCCAACAATTTCTTGCACTATAGGAAACCACATGGTCAATAAAGCTTTATTAGATCTAGGTGCAAGTGTGAACCTCCTGCCATATTCTGTTTATGCGCAGTTAGGTCTTGGAGAATTGAAGCCAACACCCATAACTCTCCAATTGGCGGACCGATCCGTCAAAGTCCCTCGAGGTGTAATTGAGGATGTTTTGATTAAGGTTGATAAGTTCTACTTTCCTGTAGACTTTATTGTCTTAGACACTCAACCTGTACAAAACCCGGATAGTCACATTCCTGTCATTTTAGGACGTCCTTTCTTGGCGACGTCTAATGCGATCATCAATTGTCGTAATGGAGTGTTGAAGCTGTCTTTTGGAAACATGACTGTAGAGCTGAATGTGTTTAATGTTAGTCAACAGCATGTGAATCTTGATGATGAGGATGTACATGAGGTCAATATGATTGAGAGTTTGATACAAGATTCATTGACTGGCATTATGTCAAAAGATCCCTTGCAAGCATGTTTGGAAGATGTTAACTTGGAGTTGTATGATGATGAATACATTGGTGAAGTCCAATCTTTGCTCGAATCTGTACCTCAAATGGACATCACTAAATGGCAGACTACAGTGGAACAACTCCCACTTTCTGAGAAGTCTGTTATATCTTCGGATGAGTCTCCTAAGGCCAAACAGGAATTGAAACCATTACCTGATACTTTGAAGTATGCATTTCTAGGTCCTTCTGATACTTTACCTGTTATCATTTCTTCACGATTAAACATAGAACAGGAAAACAAGCTTTTAGGAGTACTTGAGGAGCAGAAAGAAGCCTTAGGATGGACCATCTCAGATCTCAAAGGGATAAGTCCCACCATTTGCATGCACCACATTAATCTTGAAGAGAATGCCAAACCATCTAGGGAAATGCAAAGGAGACTTAATCCTAACATGAGAGACGTTTTAAGAGTGAGATCTTGAAGCTACTTGATGCGGGTATCATATATCCGATTTCAGATAGTAAATGGGTTAGTCCCATTCAAGTTGTGCCTAAGAAGTCAGGCATTACTGTAGTTCGGAACGAAAAGAATGAGTTAGTCCCTTCACGTACAACCACAGGATGGCGAGTATGTATCGACTACAGGAAGTTGAACACAGTAACAAGAAAAGATCACTTCCCCCTTCCCTTCATAGACCAAATGCTAGAACGTGTGTCTGGACACAGTCACTACTGTTTTCTAGATGGCTTTTCCGGTTATAACCAAATTCACATTGCACCGGAAGATCAGGAAAAAACTACATTTACGTGTCCATTTGGGACATTTGCTTTTAGACGTATGCCCTTCGGGCTGTGTAATGCACCTGCTACTTTTCAGCGTTGCATGATGAGCATTTTTTCAGACATGATAGATAGTTTTCTCGAGATCTTTATGGATGATTTCTCTGTGTTTGGTTCCTCTTTTGATGAATGTTTGGACCATCTGGTCCTTGTGTTGTCTAGATGTAAGCAAAAGAATCTGATTTTAAACTGGGAAAAATGCCACTTCATGGTAAACTCCGGCATAGTTCTAGGACACATCGTTTCGGAAAAAGGAATTGAAGTAGATAAAGCTAAAGTCGACCTCATTCAACATTTACCACAACCCCACTCTGTGAAGGGGATTCGATCATTTTTAGGTCACGCTGGGTTCTACCGGCGATTCATCAAAAACTTTAGCCAAATCTCAAGACCTTTGTGTAATCTACTTGTCAAAGATGTTGTCTTTAACTTCGATGCTGCTTGTGTGAAGGCATGGGAAGAACTCAAGACTCTCCTCACCTCAGCTCCTATTGTCCAACCACCCAACTGGGAACTACCGTTCGAACTCATGTGTGATGCCTCTGATTATGCCGTTGGCGCTGTTTTAGGACAGCGTGTTGATAGACTACCATATGTGATATACTATGCTAGTAAAACTCTTAATGATGCTCAACTCAACTATTCGACTACCGAGAAGGAGTTACTTGCCGTGGTATTTGCATTAGACAAGTTTAGATCTTATTTGATAGGATCTAAGATCATCATATACACTGACCATGCGGCTTTGAAGTATCTTCTTTCTAAAAGGATGCTAAAGCTCGCCTTATTCGATGGATACTCTTATTACAGGAATTCGACATCGAAATCCGTGATAAGAAAGGTTGTGAGAATGTGGTTGCTGATCACTTGTCCCGATTAATTAGTGAGTCTATTGATGAATCTGAGCTGATTAGAGAATCATTCCCTGATGAACAATTGATGTCTGTGTCAAACCTTCCTTGGTTTGCCGACATTGTTAACTACCTTGCTACAGGTAGAATGCCCTCACATTGGTCGAGACAAGACCGCTCCAAGTTCTTGGCTGAAGTTAAACATTTCCTTTGGGACGACCCATATTTGTTTAAGTACTGCCGAGACCAAATCATTAGGAGATGTGTACCCGACATGGAACAGAAAGATGTGATATCTTTCTGTCATGACCAAGCATGTGGAGGGCATTTCAGTGCCAAGAAGACCGCTGCAAAGATCATGCAGTGTGGGTTTTACTGGCCATCGCTGTTTAGAGACTGCCATGAGTATTGTATTGCTTGTGAGCGCTGTCAGAAACTAGGAAGTATCTCGAGGAGAAACATGATGACGTTGAATCCGATTTTGATCGTTGAGCTATTTAACGTGTGGGGGATTGACTTTATGGGTCCATTTCCTATTTTTGAAGGAAAATTATACATCCTAGTTGTTGTTGATTACGTTTCGAAGTGGGTTGAAGCTGTTGCAACCAAGACGAATGACCACAAGGTGGTACTCTCATTTCTGAAGGAGAACATATTTTCACGTTTTGGTACCCCTAGAGCTATAATCACTGACGGTGATGTAACAAGTACTTTGAGTCTTTAGTACGCAAATATGGCATAACCCACAAGGTTGCAACTCCGTACCACCCTCAGACAAGCGGACAAGTAGAAGTTTCTAATAGGGAAATTAAGCACATTCTGGAGAAGACGGTCAACCCGTCAAGGAAAGATTGGTCATTGAGATTGAATGATGCTTTGTGGGCCTATAGAACAGCTTATAAGACACCAATTGGCATGTCCCCTTATCGTCTGGTGTATGGAAATCCATGTCATCTTCCTGTGGAATTAGAACATCGAGCTTACTGGGCTATCAAGAAACTTAACTTTTCTCTCGACAAGGCGGGTGCACAACGGAAACTTCAACTCAATGAGTTAGAAGAATTAAGGAATGAGGCTTATGACAGTGCCAAGCTGTATAAGCAAAATATGAAGTTGTTTCATGATAAATGTATTCTGCGCAAGTCATTCACACCGGGTCAGAATGTTTTGTTATACGACTCTCGGCTGCATCTTTTTCCAGGAAAATTGCGGTCCCGATGGACCGGCCCGTTCCTAGTACGCACGGTATTCCCTCATGGAGCTGTGGAACTTGAAGATGTCTCCAATAAGAACATTTTCAAAGTGAATGGGAAGCGATTGAAACCGTTCCTTGAACCACTTCCGCCTGACATTGAGGCAACCGATCTGGAGGATCCCGTCTATGCGTCCTGATTGGTCCACCCTTGTACATAAACCAGGTTGAACGTTCCATTTTATTTTATGTTTTTCCTTTTTTGTACAGTTCTTTCTTTTGCACTATTTAAACATTGAGGACACTGTTTAATTTAGATTTAGGGGTGATAATCAGTATATACCCTTATAACATGCTATAATTGAAAACAAAACTCCTCCCTATTTTTGAAAAAAATGAAAAATCAAAAAAAAAAATTATAAAAAAAAAAAAAAAAAATTGAAAAATCATAATAATGGAGCTCACTTACCTTGAAATGTTGACTCTTGTGCAAATATGTAATTTTTAGGAGTCTTAGTCTAGATATTTAGGCACCCCTGATTCTAGCACAATTCACATAGTGATAAGAAACTTGCACGCGCACGATCTACCAATACATGTATAGCCTCATCCTTGAGGTGTTCTATCGGAAGTTTTAGTTGCCAATCACTTTAGAATACTGAACGAAACTTGACTAGCTTGTTCTTTGGTTGGTTGGGATAGAAGGTGGAGGTTACATTAAGAAAAACAACCATCGAATTTAACTGGGTGCATCAAAAAGGGCTACCTCTTGCAAAGTGTCATGTAATTTTTTTGTTTCTCTTTCCTTATGTATCAAAAGTGTTTCCTTGTTCCAAAAAAAAAAAAAAAAAAAAAAAACGATGTATATATTCAAAAAAAAAAAATCAGAAAATACAAAAAAAAAAATCAGAAAAATACAAAAAAAAAATAAAGTATTCAAATTCCATTTGTGTCATGTAAAGAAAATAGTTCTCTCTTATCCAAAAATAAAAGAGAGTAGTAACTAAGAGTCATGTAAAGAGTCATTTTGTTGTTTCATTGTAATAAACAAGGAAGGGTGCAAGCCATTGATGTACAACGCAAGTAATTGTGAAATACCTCCAACTCATTCACAATTCTCGTAAAGTCCGGACAGCTAGCTAGATTTCGACCTCGGTTCTTATCCTGAGAAACTATCTCTTGGTGATTAGTAGTCATAACATCCGATCTTTCTTTACACATGTGTAGATACACTTTACACTCTTATCACATGTCTTTATTTGTTATCAGTGCTAGGATTGTGCCTTTGATAGCTAGATTGACATCTCCATTTTGCTGTGAGCTTAAACTGTCTTGCACATGTCACATTTGATGGAATCTAAGCTTATATTTTGTCCTAGAACTTTGTAGGTACGTTCTAAGCAAACCTTCACGAGACTTCACTCGTCCACTAGGGACACTTAGTGGTTTAAAAGGCTTATTGCATTCGCTAAATGCAATCGAGAGACCAGCGACAGTGGTATAGGTAGGATTTCCTTAGTTTTGTTTTACTTGAGGACAAGTAAAATTCAGGTTTGGGGGTATTTGATGAGTGCTAAAAAGTACATATTTCTATATATTTTTCTTGGCATTTAACTCATCTTTTGTGCATTAATTCTACATTTTATCCCATATTCTGTATTTTCATTGTTTTCAAGAATAAATATTTTTATTAATTAATTTTGCATTTTTAGGTAATAAATAAAGTTTGGATGAATAGCGGAGCGAAAAGAGAAGAAAAGTAGTGAAAAGCCGGGAGGAATTACACAAGGAAGCCGCGAAGAACGTTGTGCACAAGACCAAAAGGATAGAAGTGGGCTTGAAGAGGAAGAATTGTTCTTAAAGAAGATATGGGCTTGGCATACCCAAGGCCCAAACTCATTTCCAATATCCATACCCGCATTCATCTTCAGCCGTCAGATTGGATCATCTCAGCATCCTACGGTCGCTTCACCGTCGTGCATCGAAGTCTGAAGCTCCTGTCAAACACTACAACACCTAACTCCATCTTGGACCGTCAGTTTTGATGTATTCCATATCCAACGGTCAATACACATCCATTTACATCACATCGTTGGATCTTTCCCTCATCCTATCATCCTACGGATTCCCCTCACAAAACATCAAGATTTGATGGGTCTGCTCAACACCCAAACAACCAAATACCCTATACCCAAAACAAACACACCCTAGCCAAAACCCATCGAGCCATCTCCTTCTTCCCCTCTTCTGCAACAGCGACGCTGTCTCCATCACCACCACCATAACCCACAAATCACTCAACCACCACCACTCGAGCCATCACCACTTCTAACAACCAAGACCTACCTTTCTAGCCACTTATAACATCACCTCCTAATCGTTTCATCTCACAGGAACCCTAGGTTAGGAGTTGATGAAATAGGTGAGGTTAGAGGATAAATCGAAGGCATGGGTAGCATCAGCAGACGAGAAGGAAGCATGGGTGAGAGCTATCAGTCGTTTTCAGAGATTAGGTAAGGATTTTTGTAAAACCCTAATTTCATAAATTGGGGATTTTTGGGGGAAAGTTAGTGTACGTCTAATTAGGGGCATGGGTGAAAGTTTTCGAGTAGTTTTCAATGTATTAGGTGATTTAATCTCACTTTTTGTCAGAACCCTAATTTCACTGATTTGGGGATTTTGGAATTTTTTTTGTTGTAACTATAAAAGGGTGTTAGGGGTTGTGAAATTCGGCATCTCTGGGCTAGCCAGTGAGCAATTTGCAGTTCAATATTAATTTCAAAATTCATTTTCAATTCATCCATGTTGAATCTCTCTTATGCATAAAGGTTGAATGTGAATTGTATGCTGTGTAATGTGGAGCATGTTTATACCTGTTAGTATCATTATTACAAGCATGTCCATGTTCTAATTCACTTGCTAGGGTTTAGAGGAAGCTCTTGATCATATGCTAGGAATGTTAATGTATTTGTATGTTCTTTTATTGAGCTGAATTGCCTTAGGATGAATGCTTAGCCATTTAGGATACCTGCTTGTGATCACCTGTGTTGTTAGAAGACAGCTGATACTAGGAGTGGAGCTAGGTATTTGGCCAAGAATTCAATCCACTAGAGAGATTGCCTTAAGCTAAACTAGCTAGAGGAGCTAAATGCCTGTGATTAGTTGTGCTGATTAAAGACAACTGATGCTAGGGGTAATTTGGTTAGGATAGTTAGTAGAATCCTCATTGTAGTCTTTCATGAAAGAACAAGACATACATTGCATCATAATTTCCTTAGCCTAGGGTCAAGTAGTGGAATCAAAAGCCTTAGTACCTTCTTTTGAATTAAGATAACTTTAGAAATTTAGAAAACTTTAGCAAATCCTCCAAGTCCCTGTGGACAAACCTCTATTTACATTCTATCTTCATCAAGACCCTGTATACTTGTAGGTAAAATATAGGTTGTAGTTTTTAGGTCTCATTCCTTGAGCTACCAACATGTGATGTCTTGTCTTTTCCACGGTTCTCCAGAAGGCGCTCCACGTCTTTCCGAGTAATGAAATTAGGTGGTGGATTTTCTCTGACTTCTTCAAGGTGTCGACCGAACATGGGATGACCTTCAGCGTGAGGAGGAGTAATGTCACCACCGTCAGTGTTGGAGGCCGGAATCGTTTCCGTGATATTCTGATTGTCATTGTTGTTGTTGCTAGTACTAGCGTCGTTTGTGTTGGAACCTGTAACTAACCCAGACCTAATACCAGCCATCTTGTGAAATCATGAGATTGCAACCGAGAGATTAATCTCCCACTATGGTCGCCAATCTGTGAGTGGGGGGAAACGATTTGCTGGTTTTTACGAAATTGAAGAGTTGACCGTGTGGGGGCTCCTTGAACCGAGCAAAATGTTGAACCTCACACAGTTGCACTGCAAGAAGGGAGTGATTTAAGTTCGAGAGATCAATCTGTAGAACTCCGGCCTAAACCAAGAACAATGGCCGTTCCAGAGTTAATTCGGTCACAAGAGAGGATGGGTTGATCTGTAGGAGGGAAGCTGAGAAATGCGTGAGATCAATGGTGATCTGAGATTGTAGGTGTGTTGTGAATTCAGCGTGAAAATGCTCTGAATGATTGAATTTTGCTCAATTGAGAGTAATTTCTGTGAGTTCGTGTAGACGAAAGATTGTCTGTATGAAATTTGATGAGGAATTGCTCGTTTTGGAGAATGTTGTTCGAGTGTTCGAAAAACTTCTATGTCTTTTCAATCAGGATTCAGAGACATTTTATAATGTCGTAGTTGAAAACACTATGATCCCATGAAGTGTGACAGTTGCTGGAATCAGAGAATGGGAAATGGGGAAATCATGTTAAAACCAATTACTCATCGTGCGAAGACTTGGTTAACTTTCCACCCACTACTTTGCTGACTCTTCCAACTGATTGCACGACTTGCTCACATTCTTATCGTGGGTGAACACACGTTCCGTAGACCGCAAGACCAAAACCCTAGTTAATATCCCCCATGTGACACGATTGAAATTTCGTGATTGTGGAGTCAGTTGCTGACTTTATGGGACGATGAGTCCACGTAGCGCTAAGTTGAACATGATTAGCAAATGTTTCGAAACTCATGAATTTAATGTGTCTGCTGAGACGAGGTATCATTATATCCTAAGACGAGCAAAACTGTGTTGCTAAATTGTTGAATATTGATAGTTGAACCAATATTCTTTGATTTGAGCAAATATTGCTAGTCTGAGCGAATATTGCTAGTTTGAGCAAATATTGCTAGTTTGAACAAATATTGTTCTTTTGATGAATTGTTGGTAGCTGGACCAAATAAAATGTTAATTTAAGTTACTGACTGCTGAGTCGAGCAAAATAAATATGAATATCAATCATGGAATCAACATAAAATTATCAGAGTGTTCGAATCTGCACAGAATCATGTTTCTGCAGAGCTCTGGATTCCAAACCCTAATTTTACCGAAATGATTATTTATTGCAAATCAACACGGGACCGGCTACATGGGATGACGGGTTCACCATATAACGCCCAAATGCTCGAATGATAAAAAATACCAAAGTCTCTTGAGGACCAGTTGGTGAAAGAATGATTAAATGTTGATTTAATCATTTACTGAAATAATGTTCGTGTGAGCCACAAATCATAAAACTTGATGTAGAAATTATGAGGGGCCGACCAAAAGGTCATGAAACCGGCTCTTGATGGTCATGGGACCAGTAGATGGTCGTTTGAGCGAACTTCCAATTGTTTGGAAAGAGTTCGAACCTAATATGAGCAACTGAGTAAATTAGGTTAAAATCATTAAAACCTGCGGGACCAGCTGTTTGCAAGCCTCAGGGTCACCCTTGGTCGGTCAAGGGGATGTGCCCGTGTTACCATAGTGTTCGTGCTTCAATCCTGAGAATTTTGATATTTTCTGATGCACGTTTGAGCATTTGGAGAAAATATGCAAAATCCATGGTTTTGCTGAAACCGGCAAAAATACATGAGATGATGAAAATAATAAATAAAACAAGGAATTTCAAGGTGTGGGACCGGCCACGGCTAGGGCATGGCCGACCGGCTGACACGCGCTCCCACATGCTTTTCCCAGTTTTATGTGATTTTGTGTATTTTTCTCTGATTTAAGGGAAATTCCATGAAACTGGAGAGTTTGGCGAAATTAGGGAACTTCCATGAGATGAGAGACATAAATAAAAAAATAAAAATAGGGAATGGGAGTGTGGGACCGGCAATGGCCGTGGCATGGCCGGACGGCCAATGGGCGCAGGTCCCAAGGCACTCTTCCCAATTTTATGTAATTTTGATGACTTTAGATAATTTTCATAAAATCAAAGGGATTTGTTGAAAACCAAAATATTTTGTTGAAATCAGGGAGTTTACATGAAATGAGGAAACAAAACACCAAATAATAATAAAATAATGGGTGTGTGGGACCGGCTAGGGTATGGCCGGCCGGCTAGATCCCGGTCCCACAAGTTTTCTTAATTTTTTTAATATTTTCCATGATTTTAGAGAAAATACATGAAATAAGGTAATTTTCATGATTTTAGGGAAAACTCATAAAATCAAGGAATTTTCATAATTTGAGAAGGAATAATAAAATAATGGGACGTGAGGTGTGGGACCGGCCACGGCCAAGGCATGGCCGGCTGGTGCTCGGTCCCGTAATACCTTTCCCTAATTTTATTATTTTTTAATAAAATCATGTGATTTAGATAAAAATACATGAAATTAGGTAATTTTCATGATTTTAGGGAAAATTCATAAAATCAAGGAATTTTCATAATTTGAGAGAATTAATAAAATAATGGAGATGTGAGGTGTGGGACCGGCCACGGCCAAGGCATGGCCGGCTGGTGCTCGGTCTCGTGACACCTTTCCCTAATTTTATTATTTTTTGATAAAATCATGTGATTTAGATAATTTCTTTGAAATAAAAGAAATTTGCTCGAACGAGAGGATTTTCATGAGATCGTGAAAATAGTAAAAATATGGTAAAATATAAAATTGGGCGACGGACTAGTCACGGCATGACTGGTCGGCTGGTGAGCCTAGTCCCCTGACGCTTTTGTTTAATATTTTATTATTATTATTTTCCCTTCCTATTTTGCATAGGTTCCTCGTTCATTCGTATTTTTGAAATGCTCGTTCGTGCATTCAAAATGCTGGTCTGTGCATTATCTGCTAATTACACTTGCACCATTTTTGTCAGGGCTTATTCGATGCTCAGATGCCTGTTCCGTTGAATATTTATTACTAACCTGTGGAATTCTGCTGGGAAGAACCACAGATTGAAGTAACGAAATATAATGAGGAATCGTGGAATATTGCTGAATATTCAGGCGATTAATTGACGACTCGTAGAATATTGCTGGATATTCAGACGACGGGTCGTAGAATATTGCTGGATATTCAAACGATTTAAGATAATTAATTTATGGCTCTATACTAGAAGGGCTTCCTGTCTAGGAGCATTAATTATCTGAGGGTTGAGAAATATGAACTTGTTGGAGTGTCATATTCCTCTTGCATAGTCGGGGAAAATCTGGTTACATCCCGAAGACGTTGTCGCTCTATACTAGCAGACATGCTGTATAGAAGCCGCCCAATCTTTCGATTCTATACAGTATGAGATGTGACGTGGCCTCAGCTGAGAGACTGCACATCTTCATCTTCTCTGAGAGACTTTCTCCATCAGAGGTGGCATGAGCTTTGATGCATAGATACACGAGTCTCGATACTCATTCGATTGCCGGATCCGGAGTAATTACTAAAATTTCTCAGTATTCATGAGATGTGTCGTGGCCTCAGCCGAGAGACTACACATCCACACGTACTCTGAGAGACAGCCTTCTCAGTCAGAGATTTATGACATGAGATTTCATGCTTTAATGAGAGACATGAGTCTCAATAATCTTCTGGTTGCCTAATCTGGAGTATAGTTTTATAATTCTACCCTTTGTCGAAAATCCACCATCTACAGTATTAGTTCATGAGCCAACCGATTTTAGAAATTTTACCAATCAAGTATGCGTACGGGTACGCATACCTAAGTAGTCGTTCTGAGTTTGGGTTTGCCAGTATACGCATACTTAAGTACACTTCCAAAACCCAACAGAAATTCCCGGACCTATACCTTACGCAAGTATGCGTACCGGTATGTGTACTTGGTACATGGAATTACACAACTACAAGTACGCATACGGGTATGCATACTTTAGTTCCGATCATGGATCACATACATGCAAGAATGCACACTATGTTCATAATTCAATGATGGTTAAGTATTTTAAACTCTATTTCAGTCATTGAAAATTTCTTAGAGGATGACAATAGCCGTTTTCACACACTATTAGCATCAAAGCAATTTTCAAGTTATTGATATAATCATAACGAAACATTCCAAGTTTACACCTGTTGATGGTGGATTTTAGTTCAGGGCTAAAATTGTAAAACCAAATTTCATGCGCTGACATCCAGCAAAAGGTAAAGCCGTTTGATAAGTGATGAGTGCAGAAAACCTCTTCACTTTATTTATTCGAAGCAATTCAATAAATATACAAAATTCACCCAGAATGGTGCGTGCAACAACAATCCCAAATATTATATGAATTTTATTAGCATTATTAATTAATGCATAATTTGCCTAGTATTTCCCGTGTTATGTTCTTAGCCGAACTCTCTTTATTGACATGACATGACGACTGAGTGTTCCCTCGAGCAGAGTAGCATGAATCTCCGTGCCAATATTGAGACATGCCTGAAATACCCACATAGGCTGCATCACTCTCTGACAAAGAGAATTTCGAATCGACGCGCTTTGATTAAAGACAGCTCGATCGAACGTATTTAATTCCCTTAAGGAAAATCTGGACTATCCATATCAGTCTCAGAAACGATCTTGGCCACGCAAGTTGGCCGCACAATTTAACAAGCCTAGCCAAACCCTGGAAAAAATAGACAATTGTTGTGATGACCACCGACGGGCCCACTTATGCCCTAGCCGGTCGAACAATCACCATACTCCCCAGCGCCATCAAACGCCAACCCAAAGTTGAGTTATTGCGCTGTTTTGGGAGAAGCTCGACGAGCATAGACTGTTTAGGGCAGTCTTAAAACCATCACAACCGTCCAACTTCTCCAGCCTGTTTGGACGGATTAGATCATCCCATGAATGATCAGGGAAGCGCTAACGCACACGTTGGCGGGCCCACTTCTCCTTCACCCGATCGGTTTTCTCACGGCGAGGCCATGGAGGAATGAAACAATGTTCAAATCATGGCAAGCGTGATGCTTCTAAGGGTCGCGGAATTCCACTAGTGTCTTAAATCGATCACAACCATCCAACTTAGCCAGCCTATTTGGATGGTTTAAATCGCATTTAGGACCATCGGAAAGGTGCACGCAAGTTCACCGTCGACCCAACATGGTCCCCACGTGATCGATCTCCCCAAAGGAGGTCACGGCTTGCCAAACCGTTTGTCCAAAGTCACGTTTGTGTGACTGATTCAAAACCCTAATTAGGGTTTGCGGCAATGCACATATGTCGTAGTTCGATCATGACCATCCATTTTCGCTAGCCTAGATGGAGGGTGTAGATATAAACTCAAGAGATCCCAAGGATGTCAACGTGATCACCATGGTCCCACCTTTGCGTGTGATCGGCCGGCCTAGGTAGA
The DNA here is from genome assembly GCF_003573695.1 of Papaver somniferum. Classification (NCBI taxonomy): domain Eukaryota; kingdom Viridiplantae; phylum Streptophyta; class Magnoliopsida; order Ranunculales; family Papaveraceae; genus Papaver; species Papaver somniferum. Next base: position 154,751,189 of record NC_039358.1, on the reverse strand, counting down.
CTAGGGCCCGGCGCCTCGAAACGCACGCCCAAAAGGTGGCATGCCACACGGCTTTTAAACCTTTTCGGAAATGTATTTCTATCGCAAATCGATCACGACCACTCATCTTTTCCGGTCAAATTGAGTGGCCTAGATCGAATCTTTGTGGGACCGAGAGGTATAGGCATGCACGCCGGTGGACCGTCTCCACGCATGCCTGGTCGGTCCCACCAAAATTAGCGCCCATGCTTAGATTCGTTCAAGCCAAAGAGGGGATGTTGCGCACCTCAAAATCCATCAACGACAACAAATATGTGTCGTAAATCATCTCGTCCGTCCAACTTTTCCATCTTGGTCGGACGGCTTGGATTAAAAATTAGGAAATTAATGAAGCGCCTCAATGATCATCATATGCCACTCTGTCACAGGGAGTGATCGACCAAATAGTGGCCCGCCCATGCGGCTTCCAGACTATAACTCGAAGATGGTTGGACGTGCTGCCATTTTAAGACGCTTAATCCGCGACTTACTCAATCAAGCTTTAAAACAGCGATGCTTAATGCATATCGATTGTTTTGAGTTGCTTGCTTTAAAGCGATGCATTATATGCATCGAGCATACACGATATTTCATGAATATCAATTCCATAAATAACTCAGTTATTTAACTTAATAACACCGTATGTTATTTCCTGCGGTGGGTCCCACGACCTGACCCACTCATTCGAGACATCAAAAAAGTCACAAACTGGGGGATACTTACTGGGGTATTGGTCTGGCGGTTTACAGCGTGCGGCGTGCAACGCGCCCATTACGAGAACACATTAGGAGGCATGGACGGTTAACGATGATGAGGGAAGTGGGCAAAGGCGTGATCGCGTGACAATCACCTACATGACCCCACTACTCCATCACTCAACTTCATCCACTTCCTACGAGATGAGGATTGCACTCAAATGACTTGTATAAATAGGTTCCTTCGACCTATCTTCAAACAACACAGAAAAATACAGTGTTGTCACAGTATCCAGAAAACACCCAGAACTGATAGTTTTCATTGTGCAAGCCAGTTCATCATTCTGATACAAGTCATAAACAGACAACACCTTCACAATATCAACACCTTCTTCGCTTTCCTCCCTAAGATCGACCCCATCTCCTTCACTTTGTGACCGAAGCAAGTCTGGAACGACCATTTCTTGGTTTAGGCCAGAATTGTATAGATTGATCTCTCGAATCAAAAAGCACTCTCGTGTAGTGCGTTTGTTTAGGGTTTAGATTTGTTTCTCATCCACACACACCCAAATTCCCAAATTTACCAAAACCAGTAGAAACAGTTTTCACTCATAAACAATTGGCGACCACAGCGGGATATTAATCTCTCGGCTGTGAAGTCAATTTCTTCAATACCCATTTCAATTTTACTGATTTCAAAATGGTGGATCTTAGGTTTGGATCATCAACCAATCCCGACGGAACTAGCACTGACAGCACTCCCGGCGTCGGTATCCCGGTCAGTGGCGTTACCGTACAGCCCGTCAATGCGATCAATGCATCTCGTGGAATCGTCTTCTACCACCAACACCATCGGAGCAGGAGATATTCCATTGGGCGTGACACCTCCTATCACCAGAGCCAGAGCAGCTGCAAACCCCGGCATTTCTTCAAGTGTAACGCCTCCAGTCGTCACCAGAGCAACTTCCACTCCCCCGTCAGGACGAGGAGCTGGGGGATCCAGAGGAGGACAACCCTATTACAATGGTGGATTTGATGGAAAGACAAGAAGTTCTTGTTAGAGCCCAAACGGACATGGCTACGACTCAGAAAGAGGTACTCACTTTTCTCAAGACATTAACTGAGCGATTGCCACGAGAGTCACGATAACCCCTGGAGCCAACAAGGAGCACAGTCAATACACCCGTAGAAGGCACTTCAACGGCACGTGCCTACATGGATGAAGAAGCTCGTGTTGCTCCTGAACGTCCAAGGGAAAGGGACCAACCATCCGACTTCATTACGCGTGAGGACCTGGAGCGACTCCTCCAAAACCGGGGCAAACGAAATCCAATGGACATGCACCAACATCAACCTCCACACCCTCAGGATGTGCAGCGGATTCTCCTTCCAAGAGGATACACCTCTCCTCAGTTCTCCCTTTATGATGGTACTGGTAACGCTCGTGAACACATCTCTCGGTTTTTGGAATCTTTAGGGGAACACGAATATAATCATGTTCTCCGCCTGAAAGAGTTCTCAAAGTCACTTAATGGAAGAGCGTGCACCTGGTACAACAACATCACACCTAACAACATATCCAATTGGAGTGAGATGGTCAGTTCCTTCTACAGGAAGTATTTCTTCGTGTCTGAGCAGATCACCTTTTCAGACGTGGGGAGAATGTTTCAACGAAACAACGAGCATCCAAACGACTTCGTTAAGAGATTCAGGATTCAAGTGTTGGATTGTCATGATCTGAATGTCACCGAACGCCAGTTAGTGGAGTCATGCATTAACGGAATGGTGCCCATATACCGTGCTTTGTTAGAGAATCTGGGTTTTCAAACATTTTCTGAGCTCCATGAAGCCTCTAAGCGTTCAGCCACAACGACCCCAGCATGGTTGGAAAGAACCAGAATTGTTCGAAACGAAGATGCACGTGAGAGTCGAGGAAGCAGGCGTCTCATTAACAAGCAATATAACACCGGTCCTTCTGTGAGTGTGGTGGACGAAGGAGGAAAAAAGAATGCTCCGGAAGCAGAAAAACAACCCAAGCGTGCAGCACCAGCGCAGAAAACCCCGTCCCGAAAGAGTGCACACAAAACTTCTGTGCAAGAAGCTGGAGACACGGTCCCAGATTTCCCCTTTCCCATGAATGAAGTCACAGAGCTCTTGGAAGCATGGATTCAAGACAACACGATCAAGCTACCTCCTCTCAGACGTCCGCCGACTGAGAAAGAAATGGCAAATCCTAGATACTGCCGTTATCATAGGTTCGTCCATCACCCAACCAGTGATTGCAACAAATTGAAGCGCATTTTTAGAGAAAAGGTAGAAGCAGGAGAACTCCAATTAGGAAATGAAGGTGTTCATAGAGATCCTCTTCCTATTAGGAGATGCATGATTTCCGGGGATTCTGTTCGCAAGACTGTACAGTCTATGATGGAGCATTTATGTGAAATCTTGTATTTCTCCAAGGCATAGCGTCAAGATATATTTGCAGCCCTCAACCGCATTGTGTCAGGCAAGCGTTTGTATCCAGACAAGGAAACGATTTCGGAACCTCAATCTTTCCTGGAAGATGCAACCAGCAAGGGAACTGGGGACTCTTGACCGTCACTCATTTGAAGCATGTCGAGTTCGACAACACATTGATTGATGCATCCTCCGAATTCAACATCATCACTGTCAAGACTCTGAGAGACGCAAAGATTTCAAAACAGAAAGATGTTCACAGCTCAACCATAATCAAGAATTCAAAAGGAGAAGCCTGAGATGCTTACGGATACATCAATCTTGAGGTTAAGGTGGGAGATGCTCTAACGCACGCTAAATTTCATATAGTTAAAGAATCTCCGAGCTATGATATGGTCCTAGGGCGCTCATGGATACACGACAATAAGGCGAAGCTAGGAGTATGTCCTTTACCGATGTATGTACCTGAGAGGATCACCAATAAGCCGTCTGATCCCGAGGACTACTTGCTGCCATATCAACCACTCACGAATGTGACGCGGCTTCCAGGAGAGAGCTTATCATCATATCTCCGAAGATTCCAAGCCCAGGTAAGTCTTATTCAACAACCCTTTTTGCAATCAGTCACTTCTCCTTCCTCTAAGGATTGGGGACTCGCTTCGATCAACAACCCTGTCACCGCTAGGAGATGTGAGTAGGAGGCTGGTCCTTTCAAATGCTTTATCAAAAATTTAGAAGCTGCCTCGGTCAAAGATAACCGGAATCAAGTAGCTGTGCAACGCCCAAACCAATTTCAAATTGGAGATTTGGTAGTGAAGACGACCACGTTTCGAGTTGGACATATGACAATGAAGATGATCGCTCAGACTGACTTTCCTATAGAAAAGGAAGACGATCCATACCAGGTGGCAGATGTTATCTTGGGCGGTTACTGCAAGCTCATCAACGCCGACAAGTTTGAGGGCGTGAAGATTCACTCACGATAGCTCGATCCCTACAATACCTAAAATCGTTGTACTACCATTTTCCTACAGTGTTCTCTGTAGTAGTTCCTCCAACAATTTCCATTTATTGCAATGTTTGTAATTCCTCCAAAATGATTGCACTATTTGCATTCATAATTATTAGGGTTTCAATTTTCAATTAATCGAAGCATTATTTTCTTTTAGGAAATTCTTCACCCCTTGAACATGACACAAAATTCTGAGTCAGCCTAGATCATCATTATCCACCAGATTAAACCAGAAAGAAAACCCTAAAAGAAACATTTCGTATCCTTTGGAAAACGTTGGAGGAATAGAATATGTGCAGGGGGAAAGAGGGAAAGCGCTTTGAACAGTCTACTCCAACAGAATCAGGCGGACCTCATGTCAGGAGCACAGACAGGTTCGTGATGTTTCATTATGGCATTAATTTTTCTTCACAAGAATAACGCGCGATCACATGAAGGCGCATCACTGCCTGAAAAGATTATGATATAGCCATATTGGAAGATTTATTTCAAAAACCAATATGAAACCCTTGCTCAAACAAGCAAGCAAAAAGAGGAAGACCTTAAACTCAGCCGCCACTGAGTACAAGGAGGAAGTGTTCACAAATTACGAAAAAATACTCGTCCCAAAAAAAAGAGAAGAAAAGGAAACAGGGAGATCTAGTAATCAAGGATATCAATCGTGCCTTCACCACCGCCATAGCCTGCTCCAGCATCGTCGTGATAGGATACTACCGCTTCATCCTTTAGGTCTCAACTTCTCTCTCGGATATTTCTGCATCAGCGACGTTCTCCGCTTGAACATCGTCAGTAGGAACGGCGTCCACATCCTCCTCAAGGGCCACTGCAACATTGGATATTGTGTTGACAACCTTCGGATGCTCGGGTTCGTCTGTATCAGAGTCGAGGATTATCACACCATCGTGGATCGTGTAACCACACTCATCTTCATTCGGGATTCGTTTGTGTTCAATCCTCCACCTTTTTAGTCGTGCCGCGAATCTCTCAGTGCTTACCGGTAGTTGCGACGCTTCATCACACCTCCATTTCTCCTCCATGTCGATTGAAGTCAAGAGAGTTTGAATACGTTCTCGGGTGATGCGCAAGTGCAGAATATTTTCAAAAGTTGTTGTCAATAGTGGTAAGAACTGGGGTTCTTTTCGAACTTGTGAAGGTAACTCTTTTTTTTTAAGATTTAAACAAATAAATAAATGAAGAAAATTAATAGTAATGTCAAGATTTTAGAAAGATTAAGGCTCAGGATTCACTATTACTTCAAGTTGATTGGTTATAAATAATATTTCAGAAATTATTATTAAGCTCTTTTTCTCATTAAATCACTTTTTAATTTAAAAGGTGTCCAAATATTAAGTTGTAATCCTTAAGCATGATTTATCAAAGAATATATTCTAAGCATAAAACATCAAACTGATTCACAAATAATTAAGAAAACCATTTTATCCCTTTTTTTTTATATTTTTATCCAAGTGAATTAAATAAAATAAATAATTAACGAAATTGTAAATAAAAATATTACCAATCAAACATGAGTGAATAGATCCTCCATTGCCTCAATCACCAGGTATTTTAGCCGCTCATCATGTTGGAAAACCTCTCAAAGAATTTCATTGATGCTCAAAAGTGTTTTACAATGAAGCGAAAGACAAGAAAATGATGTAAAACAGGATTTTGCGACCCACAGAAGGCATCCAGAGTCAACGACAGAGCTGAAGTGCTGTTGTCGTTGGGAAACTACGACCCACAGGTGACAGTCGATGTCACTGTTGATAAACGACGGCCTTGGAGAGTCTGTTCTTCACGTTCTTCCTCCTCGCAGCAGCAGCAGCAGTAGCAGAACCAAAATCTCTGCAACTTGGATTTTCTTGCTCTGTAGTGCTCTCAACCTCTCCCAATTCTCTCTAAACTTCGCTCCTCCTTCTGCTCGATACTAGGGACCTATTTATACACAACAGGTCACTCCAATCCTTGTAATAACACCAAGAATATCCGGCCATAAAAAGAATATTTTCCGAAATATTTTTTATTTATTTCTCTGATTTTTTACAGATTGTTTCCTGGTTTATCTCTTTCACGCATCATATCTGAGCTGTAGGAGAATTTTCCATCCAATAGAGTTAACCCATGCACGTCTCTTCCATCCAACAATTCCAAGAATAGAATATCTTCCCTATTTGAGAATATCTTCCCTGTTTTGATTCCCACCGATTATCTGACCAAATTTGACTGAATCCAACACCCATACCAGCTCTGTCTAGGCCCTAGGAACAAACCCATTTAATTTGGGTCGTTGAATCTCACTAGAACACCTTCAAATCCTCAACCCTAGTCACGGAAGTTCAAGAACAATTTTTCCCGCCAAAAATTGAATTTCAAAAGGTTGAAGATGATATGCCCCCTATCCTGGACTGGGGTGCGAATAGAAGATGCCTAGGGGGTGACCTGGGGGTGCCCCTTAGTAATTAGGTTACCCCTTATCCAAAAGCGAGAATCGAATAACACTTGTCCTCCGGGTGCCAAAATCAACTTTCCGAGCCAAATTTTCCAAAAATGTATATTTCCTAAAAATACATAAAAACACAATATTAGTACAAAAATAGAGTTCCAACAATACAGACATTGAGGACAAATTAGACACAAAAATGTGTCTATCACTCGATCGAACGTAATTAATTCCCTTAAGGAAAATATGGACTGTCCATATCAGTCTCAGAAACGATCGTGGCCACGCAAGTTGACCGCACAATTTAACAAGCCTAGCCAAACCCTGGCAAAAATAGGCAATTATTGTGATGACCGCCGACGGGCCCACTTATGCCCTCGTCGGTCGAACAATCACCATACTCCCCCAGCGCCATCAAACGCCAACCCAAGTTGAGTGATCGGCTGTTTTGGGAGAAGCTCGATGAGCATAGACTGTTCAGGGCAGTCTTAAAACCATCACAACCGTCCAACTTCGCCATCCTGGTTGGACAGATTAGATCATCCCATGAATAATCAGGGAAGCGCTAACGCACACGTTGGCGGGCCCACTTCTCCTTCACTTGATCGGTTTTCTCACGTCGAGGCCATGGAGCAATGAAACGATTGCTCAAACCATGGAAAGCGTGATGCTTCTAAGGGTCGTGGAATTCCACTAGTGTCTTAAATCGACCACAACCATCCAACTTAGCCAGCCTATTTGGATGGCTTAGATCGCATTTAGGACCATCAGAAAGGTGCACTCAAGTTCACCGTCGACCCAACATGGGACCCACGTGATCGATCTCCCCAACGGAGGTCACAGATTGCCAAACCGTTTGTCCAAAGTCACGTGTGCGTGACTGATTCAAACCCCTAATTAGGGTTTGCGGCAATGCACATCTGTCGTAGTTCGATCATGACCATCCATGTTTGCCAGCCTAGACAGAGGGTGTATATATAGACTCAAGAGATCCCAAGGATGTCAACGTGATCACCATGGGCCAACCTTCGCGTGACCGGCCGTCCTGTGTAGACTAGGGCCCGGCGCCTCGAAACGGACGCCCAAAAGGTGGCATGCCACACGGCTTTTAAACCTTTGCGGCAATATATTTCTATCGCAAATCGATCACGACCACTCATATTTGCCGGTCAAATTGAGTGGCCTAGATCGAATCTTTGTGGGACCGAGAGGTATAGGCATGCACGCCGGCGGACCGTCTCCATGCATGCCTGGTGGGTCCCACCAAAATTAGCGCCCATGCTTAGATTCGGTCAAGCCAAAGAGGGGATGTTGTGCACCTCTAAATCCATCAATGGAAGCAAATATGTGCCGTAAATCATTTCGTCCGTCCAACTTTGCCAGCTTGGTCGGACGGCTTGGATTAAAAATTAGGCGATGAATGAAGCGCCTCAATGATTACCGTCTGCCACTCTGTCACAGGGAGTGATCGACCAAATGGTGGCCCGCCCATGCGGCTTCCAGACGATCACTCGAAGATGGTTGGACGTGCTTCCATTTTAAGACGCTTAATCCGCGACTTATTCAATCAACCTTTAAAATAGCGATGCTTTATGCATATCGATTGTTTTGAGATGCTTGCTTTAAATCGATGCACTACATGCATCGAGCATACACGATATTTCATGAATATCAATTCCATAAATAACTCAGTTATTTAACTTAATAGCACTGTATGTTATTTCCTGCGGTGGGTCCCACGACCTGAACCACACATTCGAGACATCAAACATGTCACAAACAGGGGGATACTTACTGAGGTATTGGTCTGGAGGTTTACAGCGTGCGGCGTGCAACACGCCCATTACGAGAACGTGTTCGGAGGCATGGACGGTTAACGATGATGAGGGAAGTGGCAAAGGCATGATCATGTGACAATCACCTACACGACCCCACTACTCCATCACTCAATTTCCTCCACTTCTTATGAGATGAGGATTGCGCTCAAATGACTTGTATAAATAGGTTCTTTCAACCTATCTTCAAACAACACAGAAAAATCAAGTGTTGTCACAGTATCCAGAAAACACCCAGAACTGATAGCTTTCATTGTGCAAGCCAGTTCATCATTCTGATACAAGTCATAAACAACCAACACCTTCACAATCTCAACACCTTCTTCGCTTCCCTCCCTAAGATCGACGCCATCTCCTTCACTTTGTGACCAAAGCAAGTCTGGAACGGCCATTTCTTGGTTTAGGTCAGAATTGTATAGATTGATCTCTCGAATCAAAAAGAACTCCCGTGCAGTGCATTTGTTTAGGGTTTAGATTTGTTTCTCATCCACACACACCCAAATTTACCAAAACCAGTAGAAACAGTTTTCACCCATAAACAACACCAAATGATTGTATCACAGAAACCATGTAAGATGTTACTCGGAGATTTTCGCATGATCATCTTTTATCTTTCATCAAGAATATAAGATGAACTTGGTTGAAGCGAAATCTTACCAACACATATTTCAAGAAATATGTAAGCGAGTTAAACTCAGCTCGAAATTTCAAATGTCTATAATCGATAACTATATAGTAATACGACTTTTGTCTAAATATAAGAGATAGAGTAGAAATAGACTTTCCAAGTGATAGATGAGTTTTAGTCTCCACATACCTTTTGTTGATGAAGTTCCACAAGCTCTCCTTAGTAGTTCTTCATCTTCAATTTATGAACATCGTGAAGTCTAATGCTCAACTACACAATCTGTCCTAGTCCGAGACATCACTATAAGTAGACTAGAAATCAGGACTTATCGTTTTGATCACTACCATTAATAAACAAGCTCTTGAGATAGCAACGCTTGCGAGTTCGACCGAGCAGTGCTCTAACAGACCCGGTTCACGAACCGTAGCACCCTGACTCGTGAACTTTAGCCTTACAGTTTACGAACCTCTTCACCAATTTTCCAAGTAGAATTTAGCAGATTCTCAAAGATTTATTTTTCAAATATGTTTAGCATTGCTATGAGTCTCTTAAACACCTCTAAGACATCATTGGTCACTAAAACCCTTATGTATGTGTATCATGATTAAATTGTTAAGTGTTTAAATGAACACCATGTTGCTTATAGCTCATAAAGCATATTTTCCAAAGAACGATCATTATACACGAATCTGTAATCGGGACACCATGTAATGATTTCAAGATAAAATTTTCACATGCTTACTTGATACCCTAATTATAGTTTCGTCTTAAAAGAAAAAGTGTTTGCTTGAATTCCAAGCAACCTTCAGTCTTGAAAAACTATACATAGAGATGCTCTTTCAACTGGAAAAATCAGTCTATGATACTTTGTGTCCTAGTTGATAGCTAGAGGCTTCCTTTATTGACCTAGGTTTCCTCTGAGAAGCATAATTAGGTCTATGACTAAAAGGCTTCGCTTTGGGAATTCGTGAATCCAGGTCCGACTATATTTATTTTGATAGTTCGTGTATACTGATTTTCTTTTTTTTTTTATCGGGGTGCTCGTAATCATTTTCAGGCAAGATAGATAGTAATCGCAAAGTTCTCTTCGTCTCAGATTTTGTGATTCCTCTAGGTAGGTATCTGAAAACTATTATTAATTGATAAGTTGAAGATTGTTCTTGAGATGTGGTAAAAAATCCAGGCTTCTCATCTAAGTGACTGTAAGTGTTCCAGATTTTTGAGGTTTACCAGCTTTGTCTATTGCAAACAGATTTTCAATCCTTGATCTTTGATTTAAAGGGAAATCAAATAGGCTTATCTGTTAGAGGTAGATTGGTATCAAAAGTCTTCACTGTGGTTCAAGAGACGTAAGGAGCGCTACGGTAACTGAATCGCTTAAAGGGTGGATTCGGTCTCAATCACATTCCATTCCAAAGTTCGATAGCAGGATAGTGTATGTAGCGGCTTAATATAGTTTGGTGTTCAAATCTGGACGAGTTCCCGGGGTTTTTCTGCTATTGCGGTTTCCTTGTTAACAAAACTTCTGACATCTTCTGTTTTTCCTTTTCCGCATTATATTGTTTATCTTTATAATTGGATTCACACAAGATGTACGCATTCAATCTAGTATATACATTCATATAATTATGATCAATTACGAGACTTGTTCTTTGTAGAATTCATATCTTAAAAGATAGATAACAAGTCTATTACTCGGCAAAATTCTGATTGAATTATTTGTATATAACTAGATTGATCTTGGGTATTGAATTTTGAGATCGCCCAAGTACTATTTTTAACAATCAGGTTCACATACTCCGCAGTCTAAAAAAACTAACTGAGAAGATATAGACATATAAACTTTACATAGATATTGTCAAGGATCATTAAGTTGGTCTACTTGCAATTGTATTAGGTTTTATCCATATAGGTTTCCGAACGAAAATATTGGTGGTGTACTTGGTACCCTCTCCTTTTCATGGGCTAAAATATGACAATCAAACTTAACATACCAAACGCTTGGTGGGTTCAACCGAGCAATGCTCTAATACTGGTGATTTGAGTAAGTATTTACCGTAGCAGGGATAGTTGAAGATCAATTTTGCAGTCTATTGTGGATCTCTTAACTACTGAAGCAGACTATATGGTTGTGAAGAGGCATTTAAAGAGGCTATATGATTACAAGGTTTGCTAGATGACTTAGGAGTTGTGCAAGACCAATTGCATGTGCATTATGATAGTCCGAGTGCTATTTACTTAGCTAAGAATCAAGTGCATCATGCCAGAACCAAACATATAGACGTACTGTTTCACCTTATGAGAAGAAGTTCTCGAAAAAAAAGACATTTTGCTTGTGAAGATCGATACCAAACACAATCCAGCTAATATGTTGACTGAAGTAGTATCTGGGGTCAAATTTCTTTACTGCTCAAAATTGATCCACATCCTTCCCGTTTGGTAAGAGACTTCCTTGGGATAGGGGTTGTTAGGAGCCTGGTGGAATCCTTCTAGAAGCCTATTTCAGTGAACTACGATCGGGTATGATTTCTATTGAGAATACGTAAGCAGCCAATGATGGTGGAAACATTGGAAGATACGGAAGTGATTTTGTCTATTGATCATCTCATGCATGAACGCACGATCCGAGGTGGAGAATTATTGGTTGGTCGACTAGATTGGGAAATTTATAATTGCTTTAGGAAACCATTACTTGCGTCCTAAATATAACAACTTAAGAGGTTTGTCTCTTAGAGTTAAGTTACGAAACTCTATACTTGTAGGAAAAGTAACCCTTCTTAAGGAATATGTCCAGTCCTATTGATATGTATAAATAGCCATAGAGAGAGTCTAGTAGAACCCCACCAGAAGCCTCTTCCTTTCCGTTAAAGGCTTTGTATATTGTTCCCTCATGTACGATGATATATAAAATTGTGTATTCCTTCCAAAAGATTCAACCTCATTAAATGCGTGCTCTTCTTGTGTAAAAAAACATGTATGTGATTGTCTTGGAAATACTAAAGTACTTTCATAGTTGTGTAGATTAACGATTTCGCAGGTTTAGGCGGAACAATCTCACTGTTCCTTTAAGTAGTTGTTGGAGAGCTATTGCAGATTATATGATACTAGATGAAAAATGCAAATGACTCGTTAACCGAACGCCAAATGACTTGTCGTTTAGAAGATTATCCATAAAGCTTGACTTTCTGCTTTTTCACTGGCAAGTCTGATTTAAAAACAATGTTATAAGATCACCATCTCATAAAACTAACTCCAAATCACGTCTTCTTTATGCGATACTTATCTTGATTACAGAGCCGATCCTGAGGCGGTTCAGAGGGTGCGACGCACCAGGCCCGGCTCTGACCTAAGGCCTTTTTTCAAGCTCCAGTTGCTCTTATAATTGGAGCCTCCGGTATATAAAGTAGTTCAGCAAACCACTAAGCCAAATTGACAAGGTGCGTCTACGTTTTGAATCTTTATGATATTATTACTACAAGCACCTGCCCATTGCTAGATCATATATAATTATTTGTATATAACCCAATAACCCATAGCTATATATTTTGAGTTTCCTTTGGGTATTCTTCTTCTTGTAGGTGGACATTAACAAAAACAAATACAACCCGTAGCTATATATTTTGAGTTTCCTTCGGGCATTCTTCTTTTTGTAGGTGGACATTAACAAAAAAAATTACCATTCACGTCAGTAAGAAAGAAATTGACCTTATAAAAGGCCCTGCAAAGTTTTTGCGCACAGGGCCCTTATAGACTGAGGACCGGCTCTGCTTGATTACTTATTGAGTTTACGGCTCTTGGAGCACAAATGGTAACATGTCATTCGGTGAGGTTTAGTGAACACAGGGTGACATCACTAGGTAGGGACTAAGGAACGCATGACCATAAAGATAGTGGACAAAAGCATGATAAGTTTGTAATAAGTTAGGTCACCAACTCCATCAATTTGGTCCTTCTGTGAAACCTTTTGGATAGTAAAATCTCGTCCAAGTAAGCAACACAAAGCATTCTGTTAGCGATATATCCGTAGTCTACTAGGTTTCCCAGTTTACTAGTTCTTTACTAGTTTTAGTCTTACGTAAATATAGTCATATTCCTGGAATATCTCTATTTGTTGTAACTTCTTAGTTAATTCCTATGTAACCTAATTCACTATATATATCAATAAGAATAAACAAAATATTCACAGTTGTGAATTCATTAAACTCTGTCTCCTAAAATCTAATACATTCGTCCCTTACAGTCAAGCTTTTTGACTACTTAGACAGGGTGCATAATTTGTTCTCGCGTGGTTGAAAAAATCTTTTTTCCGGTTTCCACTTACACGTTAATTCCCGCGGGTTAAAACGTAAAATAAAACCCTTTATTTTCACTTTCTTTCTTTATTTTCGTTCACATTCTTGTCTTGTTCTACTACTTGAGTAGAGTTGGTTTTTTCCACTCTTATAGTATATAGAAGAAAATTATTGCAGTCTTGATTATATCTTCTTTTACTAGTTCCTGCTTTTTTATTATTTCATTAATCGATCGTTTTAATACAGTTCATTTTCTAACTTTTAAATTGCATATGGGAAATTATTGGTAAAACCCATGACTCGTTCAACGTTGGAATCAGCCGTTTACCAAGTTACGCGTAAATGGTATAGTTCATTGCTAATTTGCAAGACGGAACGAGACAGAAAGAAGAGTATAAAAGTCTAATGACAACTTAAAGTTTGGTTGTCAGTAGGAAAACAACGTAACTACGTAAGGTGATAGCTAGCTTTATTAATACTATAAAACAGTTGATAACAAAGCAGGTAAATTTTCGTACGCTTAATTGCTTGTTGCGACTAATAATAAAATAGGTCAGTTTTCACGTGCTTGATATTGCTTTCAAACCTTGCCACTGGCTCGACGGGACACTGGTAAACCCGATAAAGTCTGGTGAGCGGCGTATAAAACTGTAAATTGGACAATGGACATCCAGTTTTCCACAGCTTTATTAATGATATTCTCATGAAAAAAGTAAATAAACTACTGTTTAAATTGTTCTAAAATCAAAAATGATAGATCCACGGAAGATTTACACTTCGGTTTGCACCGGGCTTTAGTAGCAGTGTCCCCTGCTAAGCTCCAGAAGTTGCGGGGCCCACCATCTCTATTAGAGCCCGATGCAAACCGAAGTATAAATCTTCGGCGCATCTAGCACAACTGTTCTAAAATAGCCTTTAATTCAAGGGCGAAGTTTCTTATTTCTATGTAAAAAAAAAGAAAAAAACACCTTCTTGTCTGGGATAACACAAAACTGTTGGCCATAAATGCACACATCATCAGATTCACGAGTAAATTTTTGATGGTGGCGTTTTATGATGGGGACATGGGGATGAATCAATCCTTGACATTTGTTTTTCTAATAAATTGTTTTAACAAATTCTCTTACCAAAAATATAAAGGATAAAATATTACAATTAAGATAACCAATATTTTCACCAAAAATACATTTCTTTTATATATTTGGAAACAAAAATTGATGAAATCAATTTATAACAAAGACACGTGTCATGACATGATTTGTCCCTATACAATTTCTTGTGTTATCTTCTCATCTTTGTTTAGTAATATTAGTGATGATTACTCAAACTTAAAAATAATTATAAAACGGCGTAATCACTATATCAAGAAAGATTTGAAGTGATCAAATTTGACTATCAATAGACACATCACCCACCAACTAATCGGCTGGTCTCACTCGTTTGCATCTTTGTTCAATAGGCACATCTCATTGACTGGCTTAATCACATAGCTGTTCGAATTTAAGATTCAAGTTGACGATACGTCAAGCTCAAATCAGCCCTCAACTATATGTGATTCACGTTTGATGCGATCAATGATTAAGAGTAAATAGATGAGACGTTAAGTTTTAACTTAAATACTACGATGGTTCATGTTTGATGCGCTCGATGATTGGGATTAGCTCAGGCATAAGAAATATGTTTGTAACTTGTCTTACATTCTTTCTCAGTTATATAAGGACAATCTCAGGTGTTATCTGCTTAAAAAGAAACATCGGTAAAATTCCCATGTTTTCATACAGCATTAAATGCAAATATTACTCCCTCCGTACCTATTATATAGACGGAATTTTGGTTTTATTTGTACCACTAAATAGGCGGAGTCCTATTTTCAAGATGAAATTTCTCCTAAATACCATCATTTATCGTGTATGGAAAAATGTGTTGAGAATAGGACAAAGGGTAAAATAAGAAAAGGTATGGAAAATGAGGAAATCAATGCAATTTTCTTAATCTAAGAGAATTGGTCCCCTCCGCCTATATATGTGGTACGGAGGGAGTAAAGATCGATGGTATATAAAGTATACGTACCCCTGAGATATGAGTTTGTGAACTGGTTAAGGTATGCATATTTGGTACGCGTACCCCTGGAGCCTGTGTTCATGAACTGTCCATATGTATGCATACCTGGTATACACACCTGGAGGTGTAAAACGTGCCGGCCCAGCACAGCCCACGAAACCATGTGCTTAGCGTGCTATGTGCAGTGTTGTGCTGTGCTGGAGATTATGACGTGTCGTGTTGTAGCGTGTTAGAAGGCGTGTTGTGCTGACCTGTGCCAGAAAAATAAATGTGTTGTGTCGTGTTATGTTGTGCCGGGCACATTTATTTTATATTTACCAATATAAATGTTTTCCAAATATTTAGGTAGTATATGTGTTATTATGAAAATAAGTCAACATAACGATAATAAAATGTCAATAATTGATTAGAATTTAGAAGAATGACTCTTTTGTGAAATATACACAAAATGTGATGTATTGTGCCATGTTATGTAGTATTTTATACATATTATGACGTGCTTTCTTAACGTGATGTGTTGTGCCGTGCCACGTGTTGTACCGTGCCGCGTGCTCTGCTGGGCTACTGTGCTGATTAGTCAAATCCAGTATGTCCCATGAAACTAATGTGATGTGTTGTGCCGTGCCGTGCTAAGTCACGTGCTGGGTTGGGTTGTGCTCAAATTTTAGCGTGCTAAGATGGGTTGTGTTCGGGCTGGCACAACCCAATTTACACCTCTACACACACCTAGCCAGTTCTGATTTAAGCAGAAGCTCACGAATTTCTTACAAACATGTTTAGCTTTACTACAACTCTCATAGACACTTAAAGACAACCTTTTTCACAAAAAATTTTGAGCTTGTGGATCATGGTTTGAGTATTGAGTATTATTGAACACCACCTACGCTTGTAAAATAGGCATACTTGTAAGTTAAATAGGCATACTTTCCAACATGAACCATCATTGTGCATGGTTCCAGAAATGATCATTGTCAGGCATAGTAAACTGCCACTGCAGTTTTTCCTTGAAATGATCCCAGATCTTTACTGCAAATTCACAGTGCAAGAAAAGATGATTGGATGATTCATTCTGAGAGCAAAACAAACAGTTTTGAGGGACTTCCATTTTTCTCCTTGTTAACATGTCCCTAGTTAGAAGACTGTTATGAGAAATTGCCAAAGAAAGAAAGAGATCTTTGGAGGAAACTTATGACCCCAAATATACTTGAAGATGTAACTTGAATATTAATCCACAGAATCTTGAAGAAAAGAATCATAAATAGACTTCACAGTAGATAAATTTTTCTTCTCTATGTTCCAACCAATTTCATCATCAGCTTCTGTATTGATAGAAACTTTTGTAAGACACCTTTGAAGTTCATCCAGCTCATTTCTTCTTACATTATTCAATCTTCTAGGTAGCATGAGATTCCAAGTTTGGCTCTCTTCCATGTAAACATCAGATATACATTTGGTTTTAGCTCTAGAAATTGTATACAAATTTGGAAATTTCAAGCTTAGAGGAACATCAAACAACCATTGGTCCATCCAAAAACTGATTCTTTTACCAGAATTAACTTTGAATTTCACATGACTTCTGAAAATAGAAGTGCAGTTTAGGATACCTTTCCATACAGACTTACCGTAAGTCATTCTTGGTGCCTTTGGGAACCAATCTAAAGGATTTGTCCCAGATTTCTTAGCCACAATTTGTCTCCAAAGCAAGGTAGTTAATATCGCGTATCAGTATCGTATCGGTTGGCTCCTATACACCTATACAAGTGATAATATCTTTTTTTATAGGCGATACATCATTTAATATAGAATTTTCAAATAATTATAAAACCATAGTAAAAAATAATAAGAATCATACATATATCTCAAATTTCCAAAATACAAGGTGGTTTATTAGCCAACGTTGTGATTGTTGTCCCATTATGCCGTTAAATCTTTTTTATTATCCTTCATATTTATCTTTTATATTTCGCTGCCTTGCAATCGAAATATGGTTTCCATCTTATATCTTACCATATAGTCATTGATTTTATATTATAAATATATTAAGGCTTTTTACTTTCTCCAATTGACAATGTACTTGTCTGTAAAGACTAGATGCATGTTGATGAAAAATTTATTCACGAAACCGATATTATCGGTGTACAAGTAAAACCGATATATCGGTCTGTACCGGCCTGTACAACCGATAATATCATTTCGTCTTTGTATCGCCGATATTTTTGATATCGTATAGGTATTTTCCGATATCCGATAAAAACCTGGAATATCGTCCTGTACAACCGATATTGACTACCTTGCTCCAAAGCACTTCTTTTTCTTTAGCAAATCTCCAATGCCATTTATTTAATAAAGCCTTGTTCATTTTTTGAAGACTTTTGATACTTAAGCCTCCAAATTTTCTTCTCTTATTAAGAGTTGGCCATTTAACTAAGTGAACCTTGTTTTTCCCCTTGTTGTCACTCCACAAGTAATTCCTCATTATTCTCTCAAGCTTTTTATCCACAGAAGCTGGCATGACAAATAAGGACATGTAATACACTGGTAAGATGGCAAGAACACTATTGATCAGTGTCATTTTTCATGCTCTGCTGAGAAGTGTTCTTTGCCAACCTGGTAATCTTCTAACAAAACTATCAACCACCTTATCCCATTTAGCCACTCCCCCACTTCTATCACCCAGAGGTAAACCCAAATAAGTTGTGGGTAGGACTCCAGAGTAAAAACCCAGAATAGAAGAAAATTGACTAAGATCTCCATCAAAAGCAACACCAAAATTTTTACTCTTCGCAAAATTGATCTTTAAACTAGTAAGCTGCTCAAAAGATAGAAGAATAAGTCTCAAATTGTTTACCTGATCAATATATGCATCAAGGAAGATAAGAGTGTCATCTTCAAATTGCAAATGACTTATAATCTTTCATATTGTTGTAGCTTGAAAACCAGAAATAAGCCCCTCCTCTTGTGCTCTCTGAATCATAAAAGATAAAGCTTATAAAACTAAAAGAAACAGAAAAGGATATAGGGGATCTCCTTGTCTAATCCATTTTTTGGAAGTAAAGAAACCTGTAGCAGAGCCATTCACAAGAACTGAGAATTTTACAAATTCAACACAACATCTAACCCATTTTCTCCAACTATCACCAAAACTCATAAGGCCAAGAATCTCATTTAGAAAGTCCCAATTTACATGATCAAAAGCTTTTTCAAAATCCACTTTGATCAAAATGCATTCCCTTCCACTTCTTTCTCTAGAATCAATTAATTCATTTGCTACTAGAACACCATCCAATATTTGCCTTTTTTTGATGAAGGTTGTTTGATGAGAAGAGATGATATCTGAGAGAACTTCTTTAAATCTATCTGCCAAAACTTTAGAAATAATCTTGTAGATGCCATGCACCAAACTAATTGGTCTTAAGTCCTTGATTTCTTCAATAGTACCCTTCTTTGGAATCAAAGCAATAAAAGTATTTTTGAGCCGCCAGTCCAAAAAATTCTTCTCCTGCAATTCTTTGAAAACTGCCATAATATCATTTTTGAGAATATACCAACAAAGAACATAGAAACTTACTGGAAATCCATTTGGGCCTGGTGCCTTTGATTGTCCAATTCTTTTCATATAAGATAAATACTCTTCTTCAGTAACTTCAGCTTCAAGATTCACTCTCATTTCTTCTGTGATTCTGTTAAAGTGCATGTAACTCATTGAGACAATTCTACTTCATTGAATCATAAAAATACCCTTGAAAAAAATCAATAATGCCCTCCTTTATTTCATTTTTATCCATAGTCATCTCATGTCTGACTTTAATAGCCCCTATAAAACTTCTGGTTCTTCTATCTAACTTGTGAAAAAAATTTAGTATTAGCATCTTGATTTTGCATACAATTAACTCTAGCTCTGGACCTCCATTTTTCTACTTTTAAAATTGTTAGACTACAATATTCTTTTCTTGCTTGAAGTCTTGTATTCCTTTGTTCTTCAGTTAAACCATTACTGGCATTCTCCTCAGCATCCAAAGGAACAAATATGTCTTCCAACTCTTCAATTCTTCTATCCATCTCACCAAATTCTTGTTTGCTCCAAAGTTTTAAAATTGGTTTCAGTAACTGCAGCTTCTTGCAAATAGAAAAACCAGCTCCACCTGAAACAACAACAGAAGACCAAGTAGTACTTATAAAAGTTACAAAATCAGGATGAGAAAACCTGCAGTAAGACTCACATCTAAATAGACCCGGACCTGTTTTCACACCTTCACAGATGAGGGCAATAGGGTTATGATCAGAGAAAGGTCTTGATAAAGCTTGTTGAAGAACTCTTGGAAATTGCAGCTCCCAATCTAGAGAAATTAAGATTCTGTCTAATCTACTTCTTATACTTTGGATTTGATTATTTGCCCAAGGAAAAGTAGCTCCAATAAGAGGCAAATCAATTAATTCATGCTTAGAAATGAAATTGTTGAATCTTCTCATGCCAGCTGAGTTCTCACCTCTTGAGGATCTTTCATGAGAAAATCTAATTTCATTAAATTCTCCTTCAATGACCCAAGGTAATGTGCAGTAGCGTCTAACTGCTTCAATCTCTCTCCAAAACAACTTTAGATCACTAGTGTTATTTGCATTTGGTGCATAAATACCAGTGAAAACCCACTCAAAATTAGAATCAAGCATCTGACATCTTAAAGCAATTGAGTAATTTCCTACCAGAGAATCCAAAACTCTGATTTTAGAATCATCCCAGCAGCATAATAATCCTCCTGAACTTCCCTCTGAAGGTGCATCCAACCATTAAACACTTATATTTCCCCAAATTTTCCAAACTAACAAATCAGTACATTGTTGGATTTTAGTTTCTTGCAATAGTAAAATGCTAGGCTTCCAATCCCTGGCTTTATTTTTGATAATATATCTACGGTAGAGGTCATTCATACCTCTCACATTCCGACAAACTATTTTGAAATCCATAAGAAACAAAATACCCATAAAGAAAAAGACAAGGAAAATCAGATAGATTTAATAAAATATTCTTATGCTCTAAAGATGTAAAGAAAAATGCTTTCCTTTCTTCAAAAGGGAAAACATCAAAATCTGAAGCCAGAGAAAATCTGGTAGAAATATCCTTGCTAAGATGATTCCATGAACCCACATGATGTGATGATTGAATCACAATAGCTTGTTCCCGTTCAGGACTGCATTGAGGAGTATTCTTCGATAATTCTTGAGCCTTTGCACCACCATTGTTATGAACTATTGTTGAATGCTCTTGTAACATTGATCCTGAAGGAGGCACAAATGTAGTTGTCTTTCATAGGTGTTTTTACTTGATAAAAACTTATCAAAACCTACCGAAGTAGGAGTTTTCCTTGATAAAAACCTATGACAAAAGTGTTTCCATCTATTAACCCCTTTCTCTGCTGGAAGAATTGTTGTTTGTTTGGACTTATTTGCAGAAATAGTTAAGCGTAGGAATTCTCCATGATTATTTTTATTTCTGACAAGAAGCATGTTCTCTGAATCTTTATTGGAAACCCAATGTCATTGTTCATAAAAATCCTTTGTTGATTCTTTTCGCATAATGTTTTTGAGCCAAACAAATGCAGTTGTTAATGCTGAATTGAATCAAATCTCTTGTATTCATGGTTTCTTCTGTGATTAAAATCTCATAAAATTTCTTAGAGATAAAAAAAGATTTGTATTCATACTCAATCCTAATAGCCGTAGATGAAACTTCCTAAGATCTAGAATCATCTGAAATGGTTTTTGATTTCCTCTTATGAGAAACTTCTATACAACCTTCATCATGGTTAAAATCCATAGTATCCTTATCCTTCAAACCTTCCTGAGAAACTGAGTCGCTACTAGATTTTATTTTTCTTGTAAAGCTGCAACTTGCACACCTTTAACCACTGAAACCCAATCTCTTGCTGCCTTAAAACCTTGTTGAACCCCTTGCTCTTGTTGCTTGCTCTGTTGTTGAGTTTTCTTCTTCCCTTGCTGATCATGTACCCATTGCTCCTTACCGTGACTGTGTGATGAAGATCCCTGAACCATTTTTGCCGCGAAAAAACCAGACATTCTCTATCCTCTTAGAGAAATTATTTTTTTACTAGTATAAAGTTGGCCGGAAAAAAATTTTGTGCGTCTAAAAGATTCATCAATATTTTATTGACAAGAAAAAATGTTTGGTCAGAGGGTGTAACATAAAATTACTAATAACTATAAATTTTCATTATCGTCTTGTCATGGGAAAATGTTAATCGCACATATTTTGGAGAGATTAACTATGCCCGATGCATAATACTGGCACAATTCTGGTATTCCTGTATTGGTGTGACTTAGAGCTAGCACTATGGAGGGGATATCCCTCCCTATCCCTCCATTTCCCTTGAAAACACCAAAACGCAACCTCTATGGTCTCCCAAATCCCCGCATATAAAGGGATATCCCTTCCCTTCTCTAGGTGGAGGATCACATTTGATCCCGCCTGAAGGGAAGGGAAATCACACGGCTACTGAGTAGCCGTATATATTTACACTTTACGGATAATCAGTAGCCGTATTACAGTTGATACGGCTACCCAGTAGCCGTAGTTTTTTGCACGGCAACTCAGTAGCCGTTTCGGAAAATTATTTGTTTGACCTTTTCTCGTTCACACCTCTCTCACACCCGATCCTAGCCATCCATCGTTAATAACGGCTCTATCTTCTCCACCGTCGGATCCCAACGGCCATTTTTTCAAAATTCTCTATAAATACCACTCTAATTCTCTACTCATACCACACCAAATCAATTTCTTCTTCTTTTACATCAATTGATTTCTTCTTTCTCTTCTTCTTACTACACCTATTTGATTTTCATATATCTTGTACTACTCAACTTTTTATATTTTAGTTTCATTCAAAATGGTTCTTAATTTTGTTCTACAAGAAGAGATTGATCTTACTATTGCATTTATTTATGTGAGTATGGATGAAATTGTGGGTTCGAGTCAAAAAACCCTCTATGTTTTGGAAACGTATTCTCCAAATTTTTGTCCAACGCAACGACAATCCATATGAAAGAGATTGGTCAGCCTTAAAAACCAAGATGAAGTATATAAAAAAAGATGTCAAAGAATTCGTGTCCATTCTTAATGCTATATTTCGCCAAAACCAAAAGCGGTGCGAGCCACGAAGATTTGGTAAGTTATATTATTTGTAAAGTTTTTCCATATAGTTGGTGATAATAGTAATACAATTAATGTTTGTTACATAAAATTTCAGATAAAAGATGCTCGTAAGCAATTTCAGGAACACTCAGGACAACCATTTAAGTATGATGCATGTTATGAATTGTTTAGAGAAAAGCTCCCTGGATATAATTATGAACTCATTGTTATCCAAAACACCGAGTTGTTTAATAATCATCGTAACTTTGTATCACACGAAGATGGTACTGAAGTTCTTCCTAATGGAGAAACTCGTTGGAAATACAAGGAGAATGCACGTCCTATAGGAGCAAAAAAAGCTAAAATGCTAGCCAGACAGAAGAAGGATCGTGAGCAAGGTATATTTAGAGAAGGTGATGAGAGAACATCTTCGGTTAAGATGGAAGAAGATAGGATCTATCAACAAAGTGCTAGTATTTTGGAGTATCTTAAGGAAATGCGATCAAGGAAGGAAAAAATGAAAATGGAACAAGAATCTCAATACCAAACAATTTGGGAGTATACTCAGCAACCGAGTTATCAAGTGGAAGAACAACTCAATTTGCAAAATCTTTATCAACAGACTAATCAAATGCATCAACGACAAATGAATTTAGATCAAGACAATGCAATAATGTCTATGGACCTTAGCTGATTCGCTCCCAATGAAAAAAGATATTATCGACGCAAGCAAAAGGAGATCTTGAAGAGGATGAATATAACTAAGGTTGAAGATTCATAAGATGATGATGTAATCCATCTCTAGTTGTTCTTATCTTTTATTGAGTTTAGTTTTTTAATTTCTAGTCTAGGTTTAAATTAAAAGTGTTGTCCTCAATTTTTAGTTAGTATTGTTGTTATCTAAATTTTAAAAGTGTTGTCTAAATTAATTTGAATTTTTGTTTGAATGTGTTCTAACGAAACGATTTCATATTCAAATAAATAACTTCATTATCACTTCATTAAACTAATGTTCATTAATAACGTACAAAAAAAATTACAACAAATCATTCGATTAAAATTAATAACTTCATTATCACTTCACTAAGCGGGTATCGCTCTTCTAAACGTGGTGCCCGATAGGTATGAATACATTACATGTTATTATTTTTCTTGGTGTGAGGTTCAACGATCAATGCCGATTCGATATGATAAAACTTTTCTCCTATCCAGGCTTTATAAGCCTCTTGTCCAGCGGACTTGTCCCTTCTGTACCTACGGAGAAACTCATTGTATTGTTTGCATAATTTCATAACATGATTTTTCCTTGAACAAATATGGGATGGTTCATAATTAAAGCGTGGTTAATTTCCCGTCGGTTTAACGAAAGTACCCCAACCAACATTAATCCAAAATACATTTTGATCATTAGGATCTTCTGGAAAATCATCCTTCAGAAGGTAAAAGTTTCTAATCCATTCCGTCTCTTCTTCAACATCCTTTAACCTAGCCCTCATCTGCATTTGTTCTTGACCCCGTTTCTCTGCCTTGAGCTTTTCTTCGCATTGTATCGCAGCGGACAATGAATCTTTGGTTTCTTCTGTCTCCCATTTTTGTTTGCTTAACACTTCATCCATCTTGTTAATAAATTTGGTAGGTGATGAAGACGTTGTTGCTTTCGTAGTAGCTTGATATCCTCTTTTGCTTATCTCTTTTTCCATTGCAGCAATTGATTGGGTGGTTCGCTTGCATCTTCTAAGAATCTCTTCGACTGAGTTTGTAGTTTTTGATCGATTTGCCATTGAATAGATGTTTAGCTTAGAATTTTCCCTCAAATATTGATAATGCAAAGAAAAATGGGTAGATTGATACTACAAAGAAGAATTAGTAGATTGATACTGCAAAGAAGAATGTGTTATCTTCCTTATATAGGAATCGCTACCAACGGATCTATTCCTTAGAAGTCGTTCCCAACGGCTCTTTTTCTCAACAACCGAGTCCAACGAATCTATTTTTTAGAACTGGTGTCCAACGGCTCTATTTCTTAAAATTGGTGTCCAACGGCTCAATTCTTAGAATTTGTGTCCAACAGGTATATATTTCTTTTTATAAATATAGAAAATTTTTTCTAACAAACATAAATCTCAATTAATTCTCAAATATAAACATCAATCATGTATTCTAACAGTTCGATTAGAAAAGGAAAACAAATAGTATGTGTGGAAGCAAAAGAGGTTTGTCCATGTTGTTTCATGGATAATCATAGTCTTCTTCAATGCCCATGGCTATAAAAAAAATTTCCAGAACGAGGTTGCACCGACACTAGGAAGGTAAAAGAGTCGATACCAGAGAAGATAAGGTATTTGGAATGTGAGTATGCTAAATATCTGGGAGAAGCACAATGTTTGGAGGATGCAATGAAAGATGCAATCAAACAAGAAAAAGTTGAAGAACTCTGCCAGGACTTGAAAGTAAAAGGAAAGGTGGAGTTTGAATGCACCAAAGGGATTCGTTGTGAAACTGAGGGTTGTTATTTCTTTATGGAAGTGCACCGGTCAAGTTCAAAGAAAACATTTGGAAAACGTTACTGGAGATGCCTTGAGTGTGGAACGGTAGCATGGGCTGAATAAGTGTTGTTATATTTTAGTTCAATTAAGAGTTTGAATATCAAATGATGTAATGTGCTTTTTTATAATTAGTATGTGTGTGTTGGAGTTTAAATGTGATGAACATGATGTAATATGCTTCTACAATAAATAATAATAGTTATTTTCATATTCATTTGATTAACGATTACATTAAGCATATGCAACTAGCATTTAAATCAATAGGCAACCCTATTGGACGAGTTATGTCTCGTGAGAGTTTACAGAGAGATATACCCACAAAACCTATCATTATTTAAATTATTTATTCTTCATCTGATGATTCAGAGGATGAATATTCAAAGGGGGGAGGCTTATACTTTGAGAAACCATTTTTCAGAATCACATAGCAGTTAAAAAATGTGAAAGCTTTCACATGTTGTATCGCACATGCACTTCCATCAAATATACTTGTAAACGCCGGTAAACTGCACTTGGATGGTATCGGTGCTATTTGAATTTATTTTGTAAATGGAGTTTTTCTAGCTTCCTCCACAGCTTCCTCTAATTGTCTTCTTCCATCATTTCTTTTTGTAGTCATCATTTCTCTTAATTTTGCCATCTCCTTAAGAATTTCTTCGCTTAATGATTGATCCAAATCCTCTCGCATGGGTCTTTTTAATCTCGCTTGTCTCAATATATTCTCATGATTGTTTTGGCGTATTTCCTCTTGTATCTCCTGTTGTTCAGTTTCTTCTCTTCTTCTCCTATGCCTTTCATTATTTGCTTCAATTTGTACTCTATCATGTCTTTCTTCATTGCCTGTGCGATCATATCGATGTCTTGATATTTTTCTTTCTTGTGGTATAACTCGACCTTGATCTATATCATCTATGCGATGACGCTCGCGTCCCCTTACTCAATTATCAATATGACGCAATCCGCTTTGTAATTCTCTCTCTTCTAATTCTTCCCTTCTTCTCTGTCTATCTCTTGTACATGCAGTCTCTCGTTCGCGCTCACATTCGTCTCTTAATATTTCCCTGCCATGTAATATCATTTGTCCCTTGCCTTGGATCTTCTTCTTCCCTTTCAAAATTAATATGTGCGCGACGAAGAAGTTCTCGTGGATGTTCATACCGATTAGTTGCTAAGTAAACTATACGTCTCCTTTCCCTTTGATCTTCCAAATTTCATTTTCTTGCGAGTTTTCTTCAATGACTTCCATGTGTTGCCTTCGCCTATCATTTCCTCGATTAGATTGACTTTGTCTGGAGGAACTTCTACTTGATCTTGACCTTGCACGTGTAGCACTCCTTGACCTTTGTTCTTGTAGTCTAAGATTCTCTTCTCGTAAATCATCGTTTTGACGGATTAAATTCGACGCTCTTCTTCTTCTCTCTTTCGTTCAATTAGTAATCTTTGCCTAAACTCTGCAATCATCATATTTCCTTCACTCGTTGTAACTGGTTATTCGTTCCCAATTCTCTGTCCTTTCTCTGTAGAATCCGTCATTGCAGTATGGACACTCACTCTATCATAATCTATATCATTATTTTGTCCTTGTTCTCGCTGAGATCCAATTGGAATTTCTGTTCTTTGATGTTCTTCCATTCATTCCTCTTGTTGCTCAAGATTTGTAATTCGTCTTCGTTCAGCAATTCTGTTACTTCTTCTAGTTGTCCTTCCTTGTTCAACAACAGACTCGATCCTTACCATTTCTAAATTTTTAGATCACACTTTTTTCCTTAAAGTCTATGATATACTATCAGGAATTATCATCCAAAGCTGTTTCTAGCGCCAAAAATGTAGTTTTAAGATTTCTTACAACTACACTCCACTAAAACTAATCCAATTTCTAAGTGATCATTATGAATTCTTATTTGATTAATTGAATATTGAGAATGTTTACAAGATAGATTCAATATTACAACAATTTTACTTGAATCCTAGATTCATTTTCTGTCTCTCTCTATTTCTTGATCAAGACTTACCCTAGAACCCCCCCCCCCCCCCCCCCCCCCCCCCCCACAAGTAATGACCTCTCTCCTTTATATAGAATTTTACATAGTGGATGACAGCTAAGATACCCACTATTTTCGGGATCACTATGCGACACATTCGCTCATATACAATCGTTCATCTCCGCACAGCGTACCTCTTGGCACAGTTCTCCACACTTTACTCGTGACTTTGCTGACATCATCTGGTGCATCATCTCAACTTTGTTGTGTGCGATACTGTTCGCTTAGGTTGTATTCTTTACTTCGCTTGATTACTAACGTGTGCGATATTTAACTTCTACAGAAATGATGAAAACAACGAGCTCAGTGACAGTGGGTGTACCTAACAAAACCACTGCTAAAATTGTGAAAATGATGAGAACTTCATTTGAAAATGACGAAAGGAATCAAAAGATATGGATGGAAAAGTTGGAAACTAAGTGCAATTCCAAAACACTATCCCGTTTTTTTTTTTTTTTTTGCTTTGTACGTTTTCTTATCAACTACCTAGGACTAGGTAGGAGCTAGGACACTGTATTGAGTTGGTATCATATTCACAATACATGAACACGATAACCATACTTACTCCGGTCAGTAAGCTTCTAAGTATGTTACACCTGCATCGACACGGTCAGGATCGGTCACAACTCACAAGTCACAACACTTGAGGAACTTATTCGAGAAAAGCCTAAACAGGAAATGATTGTGTTTCGGACCAAACTCCAAAAGTTATTCTTTTGATCTTTTCTTTCTAGTTGCTTGACGGTCTGTTCTGTCATTATTCATTATGGCTCACGAGGCTCAATCAATCACAGAGGTTTCTAACGGTAAATGCCGAATTCGGGTACATGTACAACCACAACCACCGTATATATTAACCACAAGAATGGTTATATGTAAGATCTCTAAAAGATAAAAGTAAAGCTGAGCATTTCACCTTGCACATATGCATTGCGGAAGATATTTTCTGTAAGATCTCTAAAAGATGCTAAGAGGCACTCACTTTCTAGGCAGCCGAAGTGACCGAGTATTTTGTGCTTCAAAAGTTGCCTCTCAGGCAGTTAAAATACCATAATGCAATTTTATTGGCATTAGCATTGGTAATTAAACATTTTTACCTTATTTACATCAATGCATGTTTAATTTTCTAGATATATACAGAAAGTAGAGTACTATGGTGGTGATCGGTGAGATCAATAACAAAACAATCACATGCACACAAACACAAAGATGGATAGATAAGAGATATCTAATCTTATAACGCGGCCTGGGGATCTGAGCACGCGGTAAATGTAATAAAACCATAATTATAAATGAAAAACTCAAAAACTTCTTCTTAGAGTCAGAAGTCGACCGCGAACTTAATTCAACGTACCTATGCTCTGGAGAAACACAGTAATGTACAGGTACGTGACCAGTAGAAGAATGTACAATAAGTACAAGAATACTGATCGCGTAATCAGTCATCAAGAAATAGTAAAAAAAAACTTATGACGGGAACCCTAAAAGAGGAACATTTAGAGACCGGCAGTGATAGTGTAAGAGGAACAAGAAATGGTAATATTGATGTGCATTAATTGGTTGACTTAACTCGTTAGTTTATTCTCACAGACAGATAGTCAAGTTCGATTAAATGAGTACTACTGTATAAAGTTTATTTCTACTAGTCTAGTTGTGTTAATAAGTACAATCGATACAAAAGTAATTATGAATCAGAGAAAAGCTAAAAGAGAGAAGAGTACTTGGTTCTGTTTTCACGTGAAAACTCTGAAACTACAAACAGTGTTTACAATAGTGAATGTCCTTCCCGCATTACCGACCAATCATTCACAACCCTATAGCAGTATTCTAATACCACTATTAATTAGTTATTAATAATCCACACCTATCATCACCAGTTGTATAGCTGTTGATTCCTCCAACTTAACTTCAGTTCCTACTGTTGTTGCCACTCTCGGGATTGAAGTTCATCAGAATGTACGTACCTTGTCTGACGATGAACAAAAGGAACGCACAAATCACAATGTTCTCCAGAATTTTGTAGTCTAGGTTCTGTTTTCTGAAGAGAATTTCATCAAGAAAATGAAGGAACAAGAGCAAAACAAAAGTATATGGTAAAATAAGTGCAACGTAATTTAATTATTCCTATTAGTAACTCAGAAGTTCAGAACATGAAATTGGATTGATCACCATGTATATATGCATGCATGGTGTTTCTCTACTTAATAAGAAATAGAATTAATAGCTGAATAGAAAATTTAAAATCAATCAAATACCTAACTAGCTATCAATACTTGTCATACTTGTGGTTCCAACAGAGTAACATAACCACACATTTTCTGAGTATGTAGAATCTAGACCTTTGTTCCTTTGCCACCCTTACTAGCCCAATTCTTCTCCTATTCCTTCTTCTTCTACTTCTCCTGCGTCTGGTATTCCTTCCTGAACTTTCTTCTATTTCTTCTTCTTCATCATCATCAGAGTGCTGATCATGGTCATGTGTTTCTGCTTCTGATGATCCAGAATAACACTGACCCATATCTTCAATTGCCTGCGTACGACTTGACAATCCTTCTTGCAGTTTATTATGAGGCAGTGAGTGAGAGAGTGAGAGAGAGAGAGATGTAAAAGCTTATAATTATAGTGGTGGTGTCTGAAACAATGAACAATCAAAGGTGATCATCAGTACATTTGTTGCAGGATCGATGGTGGGTTTAACCTTGTAAGCTACAGAGGTAAATAGTGAAGATGGTACAGTTTGGTCGGTCCCAGTTTCTCGCATGTCTTGATCAGATAATTATCAGTCTGAGTTGCTTTGACCAACTTTTAAACGTTGATCAAATTACATTTTAGCAAAAAGTGTGATAAATGGTGGATAATTCATGGGTCAAGTCAGTATGTATGCATCTGACTGTTTATAAACTCGAAATTGTTTTTTATTTAACGAGATAAATGGTAACAGGAGACTGGATTAACATAGCTGCCAAAAATGACTAATCGACTAAATGCATGTTTGTTTTTTCCATTGTTGGGATCGTAGCTACTCGACAGTGGCCTGTCATTAATTTTTTAATAGTACTACTAATTAATGGTTTCTTTTTCTTTTTAAAATAGAAAAACTTAGACAAGCCTAGGAGGAATACATGTAGGAGTTAGTGGCAGGAATAGGGCCGCTACTCCTATGATTAGAGTTCTTAAGGCCAATGCTTAATGAAATGTATCCAAATTATGAAGTCTGTGGGTAGTTTTTAAGGGCAACTAAGACAAGAAATTACATTTATAGTGTTTCCTACATCTTTATCTAGATGTCTGCTGCTTCTTAGATGATAACTGAGGTGGAATCCTTCACGGACAGTGTTGTGATAGAGCATAGTAAAACGAACGAGACTTTCCACTGATTCGGCATGAATTTCGACGCTGTTTTGCTACATTTCTTTACCCCAGATGAAAGCTAGGTATGCTCCTTCTTCTCCAGAGTATGGTAGAACTTCGCTAAATTAATTCGCGATAAATTAATAATTTCGTTAAGATAATATTTTTTGTCAGTCCCGATTTGCGCCAGTGTGCTAAATGAACAACCCCGCTAAATTTATAAGATAATAAAAAATTTAAGTTTCCAAAAGGGTCCAACTAATATATAAATCAATAATCAGTGTAATAACACTATATTATGGTGCTTATTAAAATAGGAATCTACGATTTTTTGTTTTTTGTACGCGTTTATAATGTATTGGACTCATTTCTAATTCATTGTGCTCTCTTGAGAAGTTCGGAAATGATCTTGTTGTGTTGTCTTCTTTTTATTTTATTTTTAACATCAAAGTACATGGATTGTTAGGCTAAAGCCCCATCTATGGGTAATCCATAATATCAAGCCCTTAATTAGAAGAAGTTTAAATCTAGGCCCTGAAATATTAAAAGACATTGATATCCTTATGCATATTGTCAAGCCTATAATTAAATAAAATTTAAACTTAGGCCCAAATTATTAAAATATTATGTGATGATGTTTCAACCACCTCCGACCACCACAGCCACCGCCGATCACCACCGACACCAACCACCTCCGACCACCACCACCACCAGTCAAACCACCTCCGACCACCACCGCCAGCCACCACCAACCACCGCCGCCAACCACCTCCCGCCACCACTGCCGACCACCACCAACATATGAATGTGTACACAAAAGTTACACATACATATGGCATGTGTATCCAAAAGTTACACATTTATATGACATGTGAAATGCAAAGTTACACTTGTATATAGAAGTGTACTCAGTAGTTATGCCGCCAACATATTGCATGTGTATACGGAAGTTACACATGCATATGGAAAGTGTAACCAGAAGTTACACATCCAAATGTCATGTGTAATATGCATGTGTATATAGAAGTTACACATCCATATGGCATGTGTAATGAGAAGTTACACATCAAAAATACACATAGAAAAAATACATGTACTACTTTAATATTCATTTACAATACAATAATTTCTTCGTTTATCAAGGATAGTAATTGGTTATTATTTAAACACAATAAATGAGTTAAAAAAACTAGATATGTAAAACGAAATTCTAGAAAATAAGCCATGTCATCCTATGATAGAAATGTTCCCTTCCCTTCTTGTCTTCCTCGATACCAAAATGCCTGCATATCTACAACAAAACAAACATCCATGGGGTTGGATGAACAAAAAGGAAAAAAAAAATTATAGAACAAATTGCAAGGAGAATAATAGAGATTATAGAAAGAAACTTAATAACATCTTACGATTATATTACGATTGCAAGGAGAATAACAGATATATTATCAAGTGATTCATCAACTATATGTTTTATTGACAAGATTATATTACGATTGCAAAGATAGCTATCAAACTGGTGTTATGCCAATGACAAGGGAGTTAGCAACAAGTCAGTTTCAGTAAAAACTCAAAAAAAAAATGTACCTCAAGTTTAATGAAAGGGTTGTGATTAGATGTTTCGTCTTCCAATATGCATTGTCTCAGGAACTGCAGTATAATAAGACCAAAGTAAAACATCCATCATTGGGCTGATATTGCATTTATATATCGATTGGTCTGAAATTACATTAAAATATGAGAGAACCTGAATCTTCCGAGCAAAACCCATGCCATGCATTTCAAAGTGCAAATAAAAGTTACATATTACAAGATAAGACAACTAAAAAGTTTAAAGATTAGGAATTCATCTCAGAAATCTCAAGTCCACGGTAATTCCGAAGTAAGTAGTCTGGACAAAGAGTGAAGCGATCTACACCATCAATAGAAATTAAAATAACCCCAAATTCAAACAAACAAAAAGATTCAATCTTTCATCATAATTCATGTTCAATAATCAAAACTGTCCAATCTCTTCTACAAAAACTAATCTCAACAATCTAATGAAAACAAAAACAGTAAAACAGACCACAAATCATTTCAATTCAGTCACTAAAACCGGAAGTTACATATTCAATCGGTATGTGTAAGTAAAAGTTACACATCTAATTAGCATGTGTAACTAGAAATTACACATCTATTTAGCTTATGTAACTATAAGTTACATATCTAGTTAGCATGTGTAACTAGTAGCTACACAGTACACATCCTGATGAACATAAACAATAAACACTCATTTTTAAATCAAATTATTGTTTCTTCTTTTCAAAGATATATTTACCATCCATAATTGTAAACTTGGAACCTACCTCAAGTATTTGATGTACTCTTCAGCTTCTAAGGTGCCAAATTCTGGCTGTAGAAGAGCAGCAGCAACTAAAACCAGTTGGAACACTGTGTAAACTTGTTGTCCCAAAATGCAGAAGAGAAAAATAATCAATTTAGCAACTCTGTAAACCAACTTTTAGGTCTCTAACACTCTAACAGTACTTCACGTTTTATTAAAGTCAAGAACCATGTTATAAAAACTCATTTGAGAAGATAGTCAAGCAGCTATTTTGTCACGGGCGCCTAAAAATTTAGGGTAAAACTTCATTATACTTATTGACGTCTTGCTTTTATTTTCTTATTGTGGATGTTATCTATTTTGTGATAACCGTTTGCATATACAGAAATGTTGCAGAAAAATATCCACATATCTATGCCCTAGGCATGCAAAATGAGTTGCCTACGCATCAGTATGCAACGGGTGCCTAGTCTCGCTTGCGCCGCAGACAACACAAACAAGCAGTACGATGAACCATAAAATATAAGAAGATAATGAAAGACCAAATTACTAGAAGTGTGTGTTCAAACTGAGCACTATGTTTGCCATCTGCAGTAACAATTGTCCATCAATCAGGCCATAATAATCACGCCACACTCCTACAATAAAAAAAAATGGCATATTCAATCAGTATGTGTAAGTAAAAGTTACACATCTAATTAGCATGTTTAACTAGAAATTACACATCTATTTAGCTTGTGTAACTAGAAGTTACACATCTATTTAGCTTGTGTATCTATAAGTTTCACATCTAATTAGCATGTGTAACTAGTATCTACACAGTACACATTCAGTTATTTTTTAAATCAAATTAATACCTCTTCTTTTAAAAGATATATTTAGCTACACAGGTGAATTGAAGTTAAATCTTAGTTAGGTTAAGAAAAATAAGACGGATACTATTCAAAGACCAACTCACAAAGGATACTTGCACAGTGTGAAGATTTGAATATCAACAGATATATTACCTCAATTATTTGAGTCGGTTCTCGTGAATCAATGGTTGCTTCTAGGGCCTTCATTTTCCAATGAGTTACGAAAAATTATAATTATATTTAGAGATGCCAAATCAGATAAAATCATAAAAGTTTGAATGTAATATATATATATATATATATATATTACCTCCTCGAGCACTTCAGAAGGTTCTTGTGGATCGCTGGATGTTGTTTCTAAGTTCTCCTTCAGTTTTTCCGCCAACTCTAATGGTACCTGACGAAAAATATAACAACATTTATCTATACATGGAATTGTAGGAAAACAAATAGAAAAATATAAGAGAAAATGCTTGTATCTCTACCTTGAGTATATGAGAAAGTTCCAGTGGTTCGATTTTAGCAAATAGTTCCTATGAAAGACACCAAGCTCAAAATTAAAGACAGAACTGCATAAATACAACTTTGAGGTTCTTATTTCTTTGTATATGCTTTTTCAATTAGAATGTTAAAGTGAATGTGTCTACCTTGACTTGATCAGCTATTGTTGGATCATAATTAACTATCCTCTTGCGCCTTTCTGCGAGCTCAAGAGCACTTTGAATCAAAAGTAAGTAAATATTCGAATCAATTCATAGGGTGATAAGGATTAAGATGCTCTAATCACGAATCACAAGTTCAATTGTCGATCGAGATTACAAATCACGAGACAAATCAATTTCAAGCAGTAAGCCCTAGAAAATTTGTCGACAAATATTTTTCAATTTTTTAACTCAACACGAAGATTAGGATAAGATGATAATCGATTTATACTATGATCATGAATTAATCAAGGAATTTCAGTTGGAATCAAAGTTAATTAGATTTTCAAGAGACGTGAGAATTAGTTTCTTCTGAGTTTTATTTCCGAATCACATAATAAGAAATTTCAATTGACTTAAATAAGATTAGAAGGGAGAAACTTATCTTTCTCAAATTTTTGTTGTTGAATCTTCAGATCTAATTGTTGATGACAATCTTCACCATCTCTGCATCTCGACTTACTCGGAAACGAATGGAGATCCAGAAACATCATCAGTAGATACATAAGTAGAGATCAAAGAATCTTATCATTTCTTCCTCTTCGTAGTGCATCGAATCAAGAAAACCCTAGAAAATGAATCTAATAAGAGCAACTCTGGTTTTCGCTCTGGTTTTAGATGAAGAGAGAAAATGAAATAGAAAATGAAAATGAACATAAGCTTACGATACATTTCATCAAATGTATGTGGGGTATTTTAGGTATTTTAAAAGTGTAGCTTTATTGGGAAGCCCTAATATTAAAATTTCTGGGCCTAGGAATATCAAAATGTGAAAGTATGGAGTTGGGAGAGAAGGATCCATTTTGTGGGGCTTCTCTATATTAAACCCATATAGTAGGGGGGTTATAGTAGTTTTCACTTAAAGTATATACATTTATATACATAATTAATTTTTTTATTATTTTTTTTATGGGAAACTATAAAAACATTAATATTATATTACATATAATATTCCTCTTCTAAAAAATATGCCATAAAATAATTAAAAAATAATTTGAATTAAAAATAAAATCTCTAGATATTTGATATTACGCACTTATTTTAGAAATTTAAAGTTAAATTTGGTATTTTCTTCATTTTGAAAAGATAGACTTGGTTTTCTTATTTAGGTATGTCAAAAAAGATAGTTTTGTTCCATTGATAGAAACTCAAATGTTGTGAGTTTACTTATCAAACCATTGAGCATCTCTCTATTCTTTTTATCTCTTATCACAAAAAGAGGACCACTTCTCTCTTTTTTTCCTCTCTAATATGAATCAAGGACGAATTAGGTAAAAACATGAAAAAGTGGCTGTAATGATTGATTTTCTTAATTAATCTTTGTGCAATACCAAATAAGTTGTGATTACTAATTTTCTGGTAACCTGCGTAATGTGATCCGTTCAGGGGATCAGATACTAAGTTAGTAAAGATACCAGAGCTCAGAGCTGACACTAAGAAATAAAGATACATTCGAAATGAGATCTGCTCAAAAGATCATGTACTAAGTAAATAAAGATGCTTCGATAGAGCAGATGCTAAGAAATAAAGGTATGTCTGTAAAACATATATTTGAGTAAGAAAATAAGTTAAACAAAGAGATATCTCAAAAAACATATATAATTTAGTAAATAAATAGCTAAGTGAGAAGATGATGTAAGTGCAATTAAGTTATCAACACACAAGAGATTACATGTTTCGGTTAATCCTAACCAACGATGACGGGTAACGATGATAAGTTTATTGATGATCTTGGTACAAAAGGGTGGAAGAACTCCAATAAAGAGAGTATGAAGATCTTGAAGTAAAAAGAAAAAAAAATAGAGAGAGAGAGAGTCTTTTACCTGATTGTCCTTTGTCAAGAGAAGATAATAATGAGTATTTATAGATCCCTTTGTATCCAAGTTATCTTTGTTGTCTTTAGTTCCATTGAGATATGTGGTCATTGGTCAAATTGGTACCTTCGTTAACTATTTACCATCTTCAGTCATACTATGCCACCTTAGCTTCCTCCACTTTCCCTCGTGAACTGTTTATCCTCCGTATAAGGTATACCTTTCTTGGCCGCGTACCTTCCCCAGTCAGAGGATGCCACGTGGTTGAAGACCACGCGCCAGATGGGTGTCGTAGGCTCAACAAATTAATAATCTTATTTCCACACACTTAACCGGTAATATAATGGAAATAAGGATCGTTCCCACGAAGAGCAGTGAGTTTTAGTTGACAAAATGTCACAAAGGGGGGGTTTGTTTTTAGATTTGAATAAAGTAAATAAAAACAATTGAAAATATTAAATTGTATGCAATAGAGAGAGATATGATCGAGGAATCCTTCTTTGTTAATAAACTATCAATGAGTTAATATATTCATCTATTCGTCATTAATCATTAATCATAGATTATCACCAACCGTAGAATAACAAATATGCTTAGCTATTCCCAAAAAATTCCTTAAATCACGGGATAACAGATACGCTTAGTTACCAGATTCTATTCGTATGAACCACCTTGAGGTACACTTACAAGATGTAATTCAATGGAATGCTTTAGGTTTTGTGAATTTATATTGATCCAAGTAGTTAGACTCAGTACGCTCGGTCTACTTGCTAAGGTTGTGTTTACACGTGATCGCTTTACAGAATCCCTCTGCAAGGTTTCACGTTCTCTACTTGTGTAAGGAATTATTCAACAATTACGGATATCCTAACCTTCACTAGCAATATATTAAATCAACAAATATATTCAGTTGGCCACCTAAACAATCTATCAATCAATCATAAGTATTTTAATACTAAACACAAACGATAATCATATGAAGAAATCAAAATAGATTCATATATTAAATAAAATCAAGTTTACAACTTAGAATTCATCCTCAATCAATAGGTGTTTAGCTACTCATGGATGTAGAAGTATCCATGATATACATATAAGAAAAGTTTAGAGATATCGTTACGATTGAAGAATCGCCCCGAAACCCTACCTTTCGATCCGTGTGATGTTTCTCCTCTCCAATTATTCACAATTTCGTGATCCCTTGATGTGATATCATTCATGACCTAATACCTCATTTTATAGGTTTACATTTCTTGGCCTTCACGTATTTAGTTAGGTTTAAGAACCCGACCCAAAAATATGAAATAACACCCCAAATGTGACCTTAGGCCTTCCAAGGTATTAATACACGTTTTCCACTTGCTAAGTACGCGTACCCAGTCCGCGAACTTCAAATTCCAGCAGAAATTTTCGGAATTAAAGTATGCGTACCTGTCCGCATACTTTACTGTCTTCGGTATTTAATAAATGCTTGTTTTGGGGCACAACTTCTTCATCCGAACTCGGAATGACCTCATTCTTATTTCATTATTTTTATCTTTCAATTCTATTCAAGATGATGATGTGAAATCCTTAATTTGAATGAGTTAAGATTGGTCTTTGGCCCTTCTCTTGATTTTGAGCGTTTTGCTCCTTTTCGTCGCACTTCTTCCACTTCTCTTGGACTTGGGCACTTGGATACTTGGAATACTTCTCTTCTTAGATCTTTTCATCACTTTGTATCTCCTTTTTGGATGATTCACCTAATAGAGGCAAACCAGAGAAAACAAGAGTAATAATACGAAAATATGCAAAAATAATAGCTTAAACAAGTATGGAATGGATACTAAAATCATTTGGATTATGCACTTATCAAATTCCCCCACACTTAGATTTTGCTAGTCCTCTAAGAGCATGTTCCTTTTCAGGAAGTACGTGATAGTTTCCTTGGATCATGCGTTCCGTCGCCTAAACGACGGGGACAACGTTTCACACGTATTGCTATCCAAGTGTCAAGAAATGAAGAGGAGCCTTATATATATATATATATATATATATATATATATATATATATATATATATATATATATTTTTATTTTTATTTTTCGGCTCACTCTTTATGAGTATAATACAATTGTCTTATGGGGCTTTTATATAAACTCAGCCAATGATTACCTTGCTGCAACATCCATGGCAGTATCAGGATCCCACCAAATTACTTTAGAGAAACATATAACTGCAAAAATAAAAAGAAAGTGATTCAATAATGATTAATTACGAGGATGACTCTTTCAAACGAATATCATAGTTTAGTTTCGTATTCAATTATGAACGTATACATAATTAAGGATTGTGGAATGATAAAGTGGAACTCAATCTATAGCCGTAAGAACTGTTTCAACCTTAAAAGGTTTAGAGTGTCATCCTAAGTAGCTCATAATTAACTCCAAAAGATGAAGTCTCAAGTATGCAAGAGATTAAAGAGTATGATGTTTTTTTATACAAGCCAAACGTGCTTAACTACTCCCCCACACTTAAACTCAACATTGTCCTCAATGTTCAAAACCGAAAATTCTGATTTCTGACATAACATCCCTGAAAAACTCGAAAACTGTACAAATGGGTAGGGAACTAGGAAAATTTATCCTACGTCTTTTCTATATGGTGTCAAAATTTCACAGTGTTTCGATAAATTTTCTGACTTTTATGGCCTCCGGACTGATTGACATGCAATCTGAAAAAAAAGTTTTGTAAAAATACCGAAACTCAAATGTCCAGGCCTATCTCTCCAACTTAACAAACTCCAAATTCATATTTTCTTTTTGGAAAAGAAAGATGAGTTTGTCCTCTTTGAAAGTTGGTGTCAACCACTCAAATTGGACTCCGTATGAAGTCTAGAGAGCTATTTTCGTGACAAGTGTGCAGTCAGAATTTTCTGACAAAAATTCGTCAAAACTTTCATTATTGATATAGGACTTGTAAAATCTAAGATGGGAATGCACGATATGATATGCAAAACTAAGAAAATCAAAAACAAATGGGATAGAGATATAAAACTGATGGGTTGCCTCCCATTTAGCGCTTTGTTTAACGTCCTCAACCCGACTTGGCATTCCAATGATGCTACTCCTCCAGAGGGAGCAAATCTTCAAGTCACATTATTTCTACATTCTCCTTAGAGAAGTTTTCATAATAAGGCTTCAATCTATGGTCGTTTACTTTGAAAGTTGTTCCAGTTTTCGTACTAGTAATCTCAACTGCACCATAAGGAAAAACATTAGTAACAACATACGGTCCTATCCATCTGGACCTTAGCTTCTCAGGAAATAATCGAAGACGAGTATTAAATAAAAGAACTTTTTGACCCATAACAAAACTCTTTCGGGAAATCATCTTGTCATGAAAAAGTTTAGTCTTTTCCTTGTAAATAAGAGAACTCTCGTAAGCATTGTTTCGTATTTCCTCTAGATCGTTAAGTTGTAACTTCCTTTGTTTCCCTGCATTGTCATAATCCATGTTGCACATCTTTATCGCCAAATAAGCCTTGTATTCAAGTTCAACCGGAAGATGACAAGCTTTGCCA
Source organism: Papaver somniferum (assembly GCF_003573695.1). Taxonomy (NCBI): domain Eukaryota; kingdom Viridiplantae; phylum Streptophyta; class Magnoliopsida; order Ranunculales; family Papaveraceae; genus Papaver; species Papaver somniferum. The sequence continues at coordinate 154,711,414 of NC_039358.1, read as the reverse complement.
TAAACCAACCGATATGGAGACATACCAATCGGTGTTTTGTACACCGTTCTATATGCCCATAATGCATCATTAAGCCCATAACTCCAATCTTTCCGTGTAGTGTTTATTTTCTCAAGAATGGATTTAATCTCACGGTTTGAGATTTCGGATTGCCCACTAGTTTGTGGGTGATACGGCGTACCAACCTTGTGTGTTATGTTGTACTTCTTGAGTAGAGCATGGAAGGATTTCTGAAAATGCGAACCTCCGTCACTGATAGCCACTCTTGGTGTACCATGTCTAGAGAAAATATATTCCTTCACAAACTCACAAACAACTTGAGAATCATTAGTAGGGGTGGCTTTAGCTTCCACCCATTTCGAAACATAATCCACAACAAGAAGTATATAAAATTTTCCGTTAGAATTGACAAAAGGACCCATAAAATCAATTCCCCACACATCAAATACTTCAATAGCAAGAATTGGTGTGAGTGGCATTTGATTTCGAGCACCTAGATTTCCCGTTCTTTGACATCTATCACAAGATTTGCAAAAAATATATGCATCCTCAAATAGGGTAGCCAATAAAATCCACTTTCAAGTACTTTGAAAGCGGTACATTTAGAACCAAAGTGACCTCCACATGCATAAGTATGACAAAAAATAAGAATAGATTGAAATTCAGAATTGGGTACGCACCTGCGGATGATTTGATCAGAACCGTATTTCCACAAGTAGGGTTCATCCCACACATACTGCTTGGATATTTTCTTAAGCTTAAGCTTTTGAAAAGTAGACATTGTACTAGGTACTTGTCTTGTAACCAAGTAGTTCACTATATCCGCGTACCAAGGTGTTGAATCTTCAATTGAGAAAAGTTGTTCGTCTGCAAAACGATCTTGTAAAAGAAGTTTTTCTTCAGAAACAACAAGTCTACTAAGGTGATTCGCAACAGTATTTTCAACACCTCTTTTATCCTTGATTTTATAATCAAATTCTTGCAATAGTAGAATCCACCGTATAAGTCTTGGCTTAGGTTCTTTCTTCTTTAGTAGGCACCTAAGTGCTGCATGATCAGAATATACAACCACTTTTGAACCCACCCAATAGGATCTAAATTTTTGTAGTGCAAAAACTCTAGCGAGAAATTCTTTCTCGGTGGTAGAATAATTGATTTGTGCATCGTTTAGGGTCCTAGATGCATAATAAATCACATGAGACAGCTTGTCTACTCTTTGACCCAAAATGGCTCCAACTGCATAGTCACTTGCATCACACATTAATTCAAATGGTAAACTCCAGTCCGGTGACTTGATAATTGGTGCAGTTGTCAACAACTATTTCAATTTATCAAAGGCATCCTTGCACTCCTTGTTGAAGTCAAAAATAACCTCTTTTTGCAATAATTTGCACATCGACATTGATATTTTGGAGAAATCCTTGATAAACCACCTGTAAAAACCTGCATGACCAAGAAAAGAACGAATTTCCCTCACCGAAGTGGGATATTGTAAGTTTCTTATTAAATCTATATTTGCTTTGTCAACTTCGA